>NC_143550.1:136038750-136362500 GCF_054136105.1 Typopeltis vanoorti | reverse complement strand
TGTCTTATATGCTTTAATTGTGGTACCTCTGCACTTTTGCTAAGATTAATCCATCTCTTCAAGGCCCACCTTTCCTAATTGGGTTGGGGAGGCAGCAGCTGCAACAGGGACTTCCAATGGTCATGATCCTCCACCAGCAAGCTCAGGTGTTCTGGTGGGGCTCCCAGACGTGTCCACCCAAGGTTTTGGATATAGGCTATCCAGCGAGTCCTTGGCCTTCCACCTCTGGCTTGGCAAAGAGGGCCTGCTGGGGGAGACTCTGTTGTGGCATTCTGACCAAGTACCCATACCATTGTAACTGTGATCTCTCAACATGGAGAAGCTGTGGTTGAGTATTGAGGGTTTCCTGAATTGCAGAGCTTCTGACCCTATCGAGTCTTGTCAGCCCCCGCAATCCATCGAAGGATCCTCATTTCAGCCGCTTGGATTCGTGTCTACATTCTTTTGGTCATTACCCAGCTCTCATGATCACAGGTGAGGATGGGGACATAGACTGTATTGAAGACAGCCAGCTTTGACTTCTGGGTTATCTCCCACTTCAATACTACCGAATGGCCAAGCTCCTGCAATATTGCGTTTGCTGATCCAATTCGAGTATCTAGCTCTACGTCCCACTTTCCATCACTCGTGAATATGGACCCAAGGTATTTAAACTTCTCCACCTGCCTCAGTGGGAGTGGGACTCCAATCACATGTAGAGCACATTGGGATGGTTGTCTTGAGACCACAAATGTTTCCGTTTTGGCCACACTGATCTTCATCCCAGCTTCTGCACAAACAGCTATAAACCTATCTAGAGTCTGCTGGAGGTCATCTGTGACAGAGCTAAGCAGAACTAGGACATCTGCAAAAAGCAGACGCCCAATGCTACATCTTCCAATTCTGACACACTCACTGCCACGGCCGTGCCAAGATTAATAACTTGATTAATTATTGTGAATGCTCTGTTGTACTTTTGAATATTGTAATGCCCTGGTCTTCTTTATAAGTCAAACTATGACCAAGATAGTTAAAGCAGTTTACTTACTCAAGAATTGTTTCAATATATGTTTTCTTTTGAATTGATTCCTTTCCTCGAAAGCCTATAATTTTGATTGAAAAAAGCATATCAAAAGTTCCTGGCAAATAAATCAGCTTGTGCTCTTAGAGAATACAGAGACAAATGTAAGAAAGCTAAACACTTTGTGAAACTAGCTAAACAAGTCATGGGAGGACATTAGCAAAAACATAGGAAATAAATATCGAGAAGGTGGCAAAATATTCTGGAGATTGTTGAAGAAGCTTAGAAATGGAGGAAAGAGTGCTGTAAAAGGAGTTAGATATGATAAAGGTGACATGAAAATGGGAGAAAAAGATATCCTTGAAGTATGGAGTATTTACTTTGAAAAATTGCTAAATGAAACAAGCAGTGATGGTACAGTGGTAAATAACACTGAACAGCCAGGAATACATCCATATTTGATGTAGAAAAAGGCATCAAAGGCTTGAAATGTAGAAAGGCAGCAGGAATAGATGATATTCGATCAGAAATGCTGAAGTATGGTGGTATAAAAGTTTACAGTGGCTGCACTGCATAGTTCAGAAGGCCTGGACAGAGGGGCAAATTCCTGATAATTGGAGTAGAGCTCTCATAGTACCATATATAAAAAGGAAATACAACTGAATGTGAGAATTACAAAGGTATTTCCCTACTGAGTATTCCTGGTAAGATTTATGCCAGTATACTTGAGAAACGATTGAGAAGAATTGTGGAAGAAAAGCTTGGTGAAGAACAAGCTGGATTCCAGCGAAATAGAGGCTGGTGGGATCAGATCTTCACTTTACGACAAATAGTGGAGAAATCATGGGAATATAACAAAGATCTGTATTTAAGTTTTGTCGATCTGGAAAAGGCATATGCAAGTTGCCAAGAGAGAAGTTATTCAATATGCTACAGTTATATGGGTGTCAATGGGGCATTATATCAAGCAATACTTAGTCTGTATTTGAGTTGTAAGTGAGCAGTTAGAATTAAAGGAAGTACATTATCCCCACTGTTATTCATTATCTACATGGATCACATTATGAAGGAAAGTGGTATTAAACATGATATAAAAATTCGAGATGTTAATGTCAGCTCTTTGCTTTATGCGAACGATGTTATACTTTTAAATAAATCCGCTACAAGTCTGCAAGATTCCCTGACTGTTATACTTCTAAATAAATTGTTATGATGTTATACTTCTAAATAAATCCGCTACAAGTTTGCAAGATTCCCTGACTAAATTGAATAACTGTTGTAATAGATATGATATGAAGGTCAGCAATAAAAAGACAAAGACAATGAAAATAGGTAGAATCGTTGAAAATGTCAACTGCATTGTGAATGGAGATCCTGTGGAACAAGTAAAAGATTTCAGTTATTTAGGTATGATTTTTAGTGAAGATGGTAAATTAAATATCGAAAGAGACAACAGAAGCAACATAGCTGGTATGGTATGAAGTCAACTGAATTAATTCATATGGAATAAGAGAGAAATTAGTCGGAACACTAAATTAGCTGTATACAAGGCAGTGTTCAAACCAATTTTAACTTATGGATCTGAGAGCTGGGTCAGAAGTAAAACACTTGACCAAAGACTAGAGACTGCAGATATGAGAGTCCTGAGAAAGATGGCATCAATGGCAATATCATATTAAAAACAAGGATATTAGGAAAGAACTTGATATTGTCAGCATCCAGGAATGCGTTAGCAGAGCTAATCTCAGGTTATGGTCACTTAAACAAAATGGGCGAGGAAAGATTAGCAAAACAAGCATTCTCTGCCAGGTTGGCAGGAAAACAACCCAGAGGAAGACCAAGGTATAGGTGGATTGATATGGTACAATGTGCCTTATACGATAGAAATATAAGATCTGATAATGTTGGAGTCTTGACAAGTAACAGACTGATTTGGAGGAAAATTGTAGATAGGAAGTTAGTAATGATGTAAATTTTTCATGTAGTACTATCATACCCTGTACACCCCCTTGAGGGTACATGGCAGGAATTTGATGATGAACCTTGAAGAATCCTCTTTAGTTGGTTTCATTATTGTCATCCACCATGGAAGAAACAGGAGTAATAAGACTAGCAAGAAGTGTCAGTTTCCAATTCAAAACAAACTTCTGCAAACCCATGTCAGGAACAAATTTTGCTAAATTTTTATTTACAATTATATAATCTATTACTAATCTGTGTTCTCATGGATGACAATCCAAGTGTATTAATGGCAATCTTTGTGTGGGAAGAATTTGTAACTTTAAATTATTATAAACTACATTAATAGAAATGGAAGAAGGCCATACTTGTTTTCTTGCCACGTATACTGATAACTGAACCAATTTTACTATAATAATAGCATATCTCTATAACATGAGGCAGTCTCATCTCAGATGTGACAATCTTTCCACACTAACAAGAATTTCTATTTATGGTAAGATGCATGCTGTTACATTTTAACATTCAGTGTTGAAGTCCAACTTACCCAATAAATATCCTTTTGAAATAGAAAAAACAAATAAGAAATAAATAACATTTTAGCAATGTACATGCATGCCAAAGGCTGGTTGATAGCTAATAGAGGTGCAAAAATACAACCAGTTTATTAATTTCAACTATTTTTATATTTATTTAAAATAACCAATTAATAATAGGCAATTATGACAGTTAATGATATAATTCTGTTACCAATCAACTACAGCAATACCACATGTATTCCTAAGTAACTGGAACCCAGTTTACCAGTGTTTGAATTAGTATCATATTATAACTAAGATAAAAAGCCAAACGGCTATTTTTTCTGGCGAAGTTAATTAAATTAAGGGGATAACAATCCCTTATTATTTTACAGCCAGTATGCGAACCTCTGAGATCAAAAACTACGATCTAAGAGTTTCATGCCGAAGAACTATCGGCGAATCCAAGCATAAGTGAACACCTGGTAGTACAACACCAAGGCAACTCGAAGCAAGCTCCCTCACTATCCTTGATATTTTCTCATTATGTAAAACACAGCTCCTAGGAAATGTAATACTGCCTTACATTATGAGGAGAGGTCACTACCCAGACTGGTTTCAACCTTTTTTGAGGTCTCATCAGTGAGTAGGTAGACCTGGATGATATCAAAGTCCTTATCCTTATAGGGACTGGCTTAAAGGGGTGAAGCAATAATGCTTTTCATCTTCCCCGTTATCTGTAGAGGACCGTGTAGGGATAAGGTGTTATTGAGCTATTAAAGCTCTGATCATGGCAAGAGGATAACAGCAATAGCCGAGCCGCAGTTAAAACTTCATTGGCTACAGCACTGCCATCCATTACCCTCCAAGGGTATTAATCATCGCATCTCACGGTCGATTATTCGCTCACCCATTCCCGATATCAAAGTTTAAGTGAAAAGAACTTACATACCGTCACTATATGAATGCCAGAAAGGTGTGCCCGTATATTATATTATAACTAAGATAAAAAGCTAAATGGCTATTTTTTCTGCCGAAGTTAATTAAATAAGGGGATAACAATCCCTTATTATTTTACAGCCAGTATGTGAAACTCTGAGATCGAAAACTACGATCTAAGAGTTTCATGCCAAAGAACTATCGGCGAATCCAAGCATAAGTGAACACCATAAGTGAATTAATATAATATATGGTCACACCTTTCTGGCATTCGTATAGTGAAGGTATGTAAGTTCTTTTCACTTAAACTTTGATATCATCCAGGTCTACCTACTCACTGATGAGACCTCAAAAAAGGCTGAAACCGGTCTGGGTAGTGACCTCTCCTCATAACATAAGGCAGTATTACATCTCTTAGGAGCTGTGTTTTACATTATGAGAAAATATCAAGGATAGTGAGGGAGCTTGCTCCACCTTTGCTTCGAGTTGCCTTGGTGTTGTATTACCAGGTGTTCACTTACGCTTGGATTCGCCGATAGTTCTTCGGCATGAAACTCTTAGATCGTAGTTTTTGATCTCAGAGTTTCACATACTGGCTGTAAAATAATAAGGGATTTTTATCCCCTTAATTTAATTTAGTATCATATTATTAGTATCAAATTGAGCCTCTGTAACTCAATCAGTATAGATGAAGCCCTTTGGCCAGAAAGACCTAGGTTCAATTCCTGTCAGTGACATGAGGAATCTTTATTTGGTCTCTTTCAATGAAAGATGAGTTGGCTGGTCTCATATGGAGGTAGGGTTTTTTCTTTCACTCAGAAACTCTGGTTTTTCGTCCCCCAGAAGAGGCAAACCGGCCCCAAGCCCAGATAAAATTGGGGGGGGGGGGAAGCAATAGTGAACTACCTTGTAAAAAATCTCACCAGGAACACCTTGTGGGCAATGCCTACAAAGTCACCTAGGGTAGGAAATGACTGAAAGGGAAAAACCACCACCAGTATCAAATTATTATTATTCACATAAATTAGAAAAAAACAATACAGATGGCAGCCAATAAGTGCTAAAATTATTGCTTAGAGTCATAAAGTAAGGGTTTGCTAGAAAACTTGATGAACTTAAGTGGGCTGAATGTGTGCCATCTTGGGATTTTTATGCCACCAATATTTCATTTGACAAACCTTGTAGTGTTCAATTGTTTGAAGTTTCAAGATCTTCCATAATCAATGCTTTTAATCTGTCTTTGCTATGCTTCAGTGGGACTAGGATAACCTTTTTAATTTCAATCTAACAAAACACAATCCTGTTTTATTTCCCAAAGAAGGATCTCAATTCATTTCCTCTTACTTTTGATAATATCTGATCTACAAACAAGATCAGATTTCTCTTCTTGGGCTGACTTATACTTGTTGCCTTTCCTTTCCTTGACTTTGAAACATCTCACTCATAGTTTCTTCATCTTCCCAAAATCTAGGTATCCTTTACTGATCAACCTTAGAATACTGCTCACACATTTGGAGTCACATACCAAAAACTTCCCCAAGAATGTTTACAGCTGAGCAAGTTCTTTGCTTGGCTGCATGCTTGCCAAACTAAATTAATACTTAATAAGAAATTGTATTCTTGTTTATCCTTTACCTAAGAGTGAACACATGAAATAACATCATGATAGACTACTTGCATATGGAGGTAGATGACTTTGCATTAAATTGCCCTAGTATCCCATAACAGAACACATACAATTTACAGACAAATATCACTGGTGATAGTGACTGGCAGTTGGTATTTGTGTGTTGATGGTAGTAGTTGTGTAGTTGAAGGATTAAGTAGGAAAGACAGGGAGATGTGTGTAATGCAGATGAGCACGCTGAGTCCTTGGAGGTATCATGTAATAAGAGTAATAGTAATAATAAACTCATAATGCACATGTTGTCCTTTCTGATGTTGCCATGCATTATGGGAAGACTCATATTGGATTTGACATTTGAGGTCTAATCAATGGAGAATGGTAGAAAGCACGTTTCTTCATGAATAGGAAAAAAATGGTGCATCACCAAACAAGAGATGTTGTAACAGCTTTTTTTCCAGTTGGATACAAAATAAATTTATACTTAACAAGATCTCCACAGGTCTAGCTCCCAATGATAAGATCTCAAGAAGGGTTGAAACCAATATGGTTAGTGATCCTTCTTCTAATACGTGCAAAAACCCGAAAGAAAGTGGTGCATTATGGGATACCAGGGAAATGCGATATGAAGTTGAGTAGCCTATCATGATGTTGCTTCAAGTGCTCATGCTTGAGTAAAGGATAAAAACAAGTACATAATTTCTTGTTAAGTATAATTTACTTTCTAAGAATGCTTGATGTTATCCAGAAGAGGACAATCAAATCAACTGATCACTCTATCTCACGAATTCACTCCAATTTTTTTTTTTAAATCAGTGCTCTGTTTCTACCTTATGCCACTTTTATAGGTATATCCATAGACAGTGTTCTGCTGAACTAACCACCATTATTTCTCCATTTATTTCCAAGACTCTAGGTCCATTTTGTATCAAGCTTCAAACCTACTATACCATTCCATCTACTGTATCCGTTTTTTAGTAAAGCCATCACTCTGCCATTCCCAAAGCTAAAATTTTCAGTTGTTCAAGAAACATCAACAGATTCCTTCTTTCCCTTCTACCTCTTGCCAAAACAAAAGTGATGTTCTATAGGTTTTACAATCTTTTTGTGTGCAGGATTGATGTAAACACCAAACATATTCCTTCAAGCGATCATACTATGGAAAGTTACTTAATCTGCTTAATGGAGAAAGCACACATCTAGAGATAATAATTACACTAACATAATTACAATAATTTAGAACTACACCAATATTATCATCGGCACAAAGAAATAACTATGCACACTGGCAATGTGCATAGTTATTTCTATGCCCACTACTAATGGGCAACAATTAACAGTCTTAATTGGTGCTCATTATGGGTGCAGCAATGACAACTTGTTAAAAGTTACAAAATAACTGCCCCTCCCATATTTTAGGTAAACTGAAGCAGCTGAATTTGTTTAGATTTGGCAAATGTTATAATGCTGTAGTGGATTCTACAAACAGATTCTATGATTTATATCTGCTTCTGAATAAGAGGGAAGTTTTGTTCCATTGGATTCGGTGATTCATATCCATGGCATTATCTGCTACACTACAAAGGCTGTAGTGCAGATAATGGACATAGTTTGTGTTCCTCCAGATGTCAAGGGTGATCAAAAATCAAGTATCCATATTTAAGGCCTTGTGGAGCACCACCCAGTGATCCAAATGCCCAGTAGAAAATGCATGGCTAATCACTCTGGGATCTGTGAAATGTTCTCAAAGAACCTTCTTTGTGGATTGATCAATATGTGGACGGGCCCCATTCTGCATGAATATGATTGAATCCATGTAGAGGTGGTGCTGCTGTAGCTGTGACACAACAAAACTGTTTATCATATTGCAATACTTCTCAGCAGTAACTGAGCAGGTCACAGGACACGACAGGCGAATGTCCTCAAAGAATAATGGCCCAATGATAAACAAAGCTGTAAACCTGCACCAGCAATTGTGGGTATTCACAGCTCTGTTCAGGTGAAAATGAGCCTCATCTCCCAACAAAATCATCCATGGTCACATTGGCATCCAACTCCACTTGAGCAAGAAATATTAAAGTGAATGTCAGTTGCCTTTCAAAGTCCTCTGGGTACAGCTTCTATGCCAGGGTTATCTTGAATGGATAGAAATACAGAATCTTCTGTAGAATTTTCCAGCAATTGTGTAAGGCATATCCACATGTCTTGATAGAGCATGTGTCAAGATACATGAATGCACAATAGCAGTAACAATTTCATTCACTTGTTGTGAATTAACTGGTTTGAGACCTTTGCCAGGTCTTACTCCCAACAATTCTGTTTCTTCAAAATGACTACTCATTCATCTCAGATCACATGGAGATAGTGGATCTCATTGATATTTATTCAGGCAACGAAATTCATACGGTGCAGCAACAGAGTTGCAATTGTTTAGATAGTACAGCTTCACGAGCAATGGGGGCAATGCTAGTGCCATCACTGTAGATGTTATTAACAACTACAATAAAGGAAAAAATCCCATGTCCATCCATTTACTCTCCTAGAACCTGCAAGTTGCATGATATGCAAATTCCATGCATTTAGTGTTTACAATGTCCTGGTGGTGAATTTTGGAAGTACTTTTACTCCCCTCAGATATCGCTTCTGCATGACACACAATGTATTCCTACAAAGTTTCGCAGTATTGGGATCACTGGATGGTGCTCCACAAGGCTTTAAACAGGGATACTTTAAATTTGATCACCCTGTATATCGGTGTTTCTTCCTGTTTCTGACAAATACGAAAGTTTGCAGGAGCAAGGGTTGCTGTAGATCCCAGGATGGTTTAGAAAATGGAGAGGATCTTTTGGTGAATGGATAAGGATAGCTAATATTAAGTATGGCTTGAAGAGGACCTGCAAGTCATGCTTCTTTAAAAATCCATGATTTTTTTTTGTATTCTGGATTTTTTTTTGGAGGGGGGAAGGGAAAGCTGAAGGTTTGGGGGATGGACAGTGTTCTGTTGATTTTGTGAAAGAAAAAGCTGCTGGCTAACAAAATGTCACATATGCGATTGATTTTTATGGAAAGACTAGTGTCACCTGAGCAAATGGTTCTAGCTCAATTAGTTCTTTTGATGACACCCAACTACTGGGAGGGGTAATGATATGAAAGATGAGTTTTCTGCAGACAGAAAAGGATAAGGTTCCATTGGATAGTTGGGTGACCAGAGTGTCAAAGAAAGGCTTTTTCAAATGGATCCTTGGTTATTGACCGTTGATGCGTGCTACAAAGATTTTCAATGTATTCCAACCATGTGGTCAAAATGGATTTGGGAAGGAAACAGAGTTTAGGACTGTATTTTCAAAATGTTCCATGAAAAGATTGGTGAAGCGGGGCGGAAAGTCCATAGCTATGTCTTCAATCTACTTGTAGGTTTTTCTTTGCTACATGGAATAGCCTGAGTTGATTGTAAAACTGAATAAGGCTGCTATGTTAGGGGCAAAGAGAGCCTGAATTAGTTCAGAGGTTTCTTATAAGGGTATATTAGTGAATAATGTACTGATATTATTCATTAATATACCCTTAAAGATACTGATATTATTGTCAAAATTGACAATAATATCAGTATCTTTACGGATCAAATCTGACAGGCAAGATTTGAAGTGCACAGTTTTTAACATGGAAGGAAGTGTGGCCTGTAATGAAAGAAAGCTCTTGGGCTAAGTGTTTAGCCACTTTATAAAAGTAGGGGAACCAATACTGTTTCCTATGGGTCTCAATGGTACATTATGTTTGTATATTTTTTGTAATCCATAAATCCTGGGAAGCTAAGATGTGACTGTCTAATAATTTATGGAGTCTTTTTTTTTTTTTTTTTTTTTTTAAATGCGTTTGGATAGTGTAAAGAATTCCTTACTAATGTAGCCATAAAAGAAACCACTAAACTAATTCAGACTCACTTTCCCTTTGACAAAGCAGACATTCATGTTTTACTATGAAGTAGTCTATTTTACATGGCAAGAAGCATTTTAAAAATACAGCCCTGCTCCTCTCAAACTCAAAATATGGCTATGCTACATGGGTGGTACTGCCCCCTTGGGGACGCTGGAATAATCCGGGGGAGGGGGGCATTACTGGCCTCATGAGCAAAAAGGGGTGGTGAAAGCATAAAGGACAAAAATTAGGTGCTGAAAAAAATTTATCATCAAAAATTTTGATGATATAACTGTTGTATAATGTAAGTAAAGGTCATAATGGCTCAGGATGAAGAAGACTCATTATGTGTGTATTTAAAAACAACCTAGCTCTCTATACAACTTGATGAATCTACTTTACCAGGAAATGAAGCCATACTTTTAGCATATGTACGATACATAAAAGAATAAAAAATTTGCCAAAAATTTGCTAACTGACACTAAAGGAGAATCGATATTTCATACATTGGAAGAGTTTTTTAAAGAAAAAGTAATCCCTCTGAATAATATCTTGTCAGTTGCTACCGATGGTGCTCCAGTGATGGTGGGGCGCTATCACGGTTTAAGTTATTTAGGCAACAATACAGCTGACTTGATTCATGTGCATTTCCAGTATGTCCATGTTCATAATAAAAGTGCTATTTGCCAATTTGGTAAAATGAATGCATGCTTAAGTTGCAAAACAAGAATGTGTGAGTTAGTTACACTTCAAGAAAGCAACAGAAACAGCTGTTCACCATCAACAGCCTCTTCTAAGCATGAACTTGTTTGACTGAACACAACACCAGGCACATCTTGGGTGTGATTTTGGTTGTATACAATCACATTATTCACTGGGTTGCATCTATCTACTCTGTGTGTTATCAAATATTTGTGAACAACTACAGAGCTACATCTCAGAAAAGAAAGGTTTAGAGATCCATGTTTATTGGGAGTCTTCGTTTGCCTTGAGGTGCAGATACACCTTTAAAATTTATGAAAGCAGTATAGAATCATTATATACACACACACACACACACCCTCATCCTTTTTTTTTTTTTAATTGTGTTGTATGAAGAAGGAAGATATTTAATGCTCTTACACTGTAAAAGGTTAGAAGTTCCATAAGTTCTTAACATTAAATAATGGCATCATTTTTTCTAATAAATTTAAAACTGTTATATTTAATTGTAAACTATGTAACAACTGTGTGAGGGCATTATATTTAAATATCTTATTGAGCTTAAAATCCATTAAATTATTATTATAAGAGACCTCTAAGGAGGTTGGGACTCATCAAGAGCACACATCACTCACATTACTTGCACTCACCACCTCCAAAGGCAAGCCATTAGTCTCACACTACTCTGTAAGAGGAAAAAATCTGGCTCTCACATCTTTCTTTATACTGCATTCATTCTCAACTTCCATGGATGCCCTCTTAATCTTCTCATCACCTTCCATAAAATGAAAAATTCCATCTACTGGTATCCTGTACAACCCTTTCCAAGTTTGTAGACAGAAATCTAGCATCATCCCTCTTTCTCCTCTCTGTTAGTGTCTGCAGTCTACAAATTCTCAACCTCTCCTTAATAATTTACATTCCACAGTCCTGACATCATCCTTAACACTCTCCTTTGCACTGTATCTACATCACATCTGAAATCAGGAGATCAGATCTGCACATAATAGTCCAGATGAGGTTGCATGAAACCATGTAAAGAGACAAAACAACTTCCTTATTCTTACATATCAGTGGGCATTTCAGTATTGTAATTATCCTCTGAGTTGTATTCGTAATTTTTGCTATATGATCCCTGAACTTCAACATCCTATCTACTAAAACTCCAAGATCCTTAGCCTGGTCAGTTCCTAGCATAATCCTGCCCGCATAACATGCCATTGGATATCTCATTACAGCAAAGTGCATAACTTTACATTTGCTAATATTGAACTAACAGCCATTTCCATATGTCCACAATTTCAGCTCATTCAAATCATTTTGCAAGTACTGCATGTCAGTTGCATTTCCTGATTACCCTGCCTATCTTTGCATCATAAGTAAATAGCTATATGTCACCTGTTAAATCCTTCCCAATATCATTAATATAAAGAATGAATAACACTGGACCAAGGACTGATCCCTGGAGTAAACCACTGGTCACCTTAAATCTTGTAGACTGACATCTCCCATATGCTCCTTTTTGATATCTGCCACTCAGCCACCCTCTTATCAGAACTAGTAATTTATAATCCAATCCCATATCCTTCTACTTATGCAAAAAATTTCCATGCTGAATCCTGGCAAAAGTTTTAGCAAAGTCCAAAAGTATCATGGTATAACCATTCCCCTTGTCCAACTCAACTGTGACATTATGATAAAATGTTAGCAAGTTACTCAAATACGACCTTCCCTTAGTAAACTCATGCTGTTCATTGCAAAGTATATAGATTCTCTGTAAACCCATTTCCATATGCAATCGCCTACTAACGTTCAAGTACCACTGTAGAGATACTGATAGGTTGATAGACACATCAGTCTTTGTATCACGCTTGTGCAATGAGATTATCATACATTCTTTCTACTCCTGTGGAATCTTCCCTGTGCTAAGACTAAAATTATACAGCCAGTTCAGCCAAATACTCTTTTAGAATCAGTGCTCATCAGCCCCATTATACCTCCTTCTCACACACCTCAGTTTCTTCTACCACTGTAGAAGTAGCTTTGATGTCAACGCTGCATACACCAAGTTGATAGCGTTTAACAAAATGGACATTCATTAGATGAGCAATCTCTTCTGTATATCCTTATTCACAGGATATGAATCTGGTGTACACACACACACACACACACACACACACACACACACACACACACACACACACTTCGAAAAGATGTGTGTGTTTTGCATTATAGGATACCAAGGCAATTAATACAAGTAGCAAACTTTGTTTGCTTACACTTGGATAAAAGGATTAAACATGAATATAATTTCCTGGCATCTTTCATTCAATTTATAACCAAGTGAAAAAAATTTTTAACAAGAAAATATTCAGGAGGAATGTAATGCTGGTCTGGTTGGCTGAGTAGATAGGAGTGCCCATTTTCCAACCAACATGCTGAAATCCCAATTTGACATGAGCATTAGATGATTTTCCTCATCTAGTATAAGATGATATGATCTCCCTACTTCAGGGTTTCCCAAACTGTGTTCCGTGGAACACTAGTGTTCTGTGGAAGGTGAATAAGTGTTCCACAAGAATTTCTCCTGAAATCTGAGAAACAGATTTCAGGAGAAACAGATTTCTTCTGAAATCTGTTATTTAATTTTCTAAGCATTTTTCATGAATAAATATTTTATAGTGGAAAATTCTGAGGAGAATAATATTCGTGAATATGTCGAAAAGCTCAGACCCAGAACACCTAATAACATCTGTGTGTCGTTAATTTTCACACATCGAAACCTTTCAACATTTGTGAAAGGGAATACCGCCGTTTATGATCGGTCATAAAAATTGCCCGCAAGCTTAACAATGGGCAGCATATCCTCTGTTCTCAAAACTGAAGGAAATGACATCTATGTAGCAAATGTCAGTGACCAA
Organism: Typopeltis vanoorti; assembly: GCF_054136105.1. NCBI lineage: Eukaryota > Metazoa > Arthropoda > Arachnida > Uropygi > Thelyphonidae > Typopeltis > Typopeltis vanoorti. Next base: position 136,348,922 of record NC_143550.1, on the reverse strand, counting down.
GCGGTATATTTTTAAACATGGCATGGAAATATTCATGAATTATCGTTAATTTTCACACATCGAAATCTTTCAACAATCGGGAAAGAGAATACCGCTGTTTATGACCGATCATAAAAATTGCCTGCAAGCTGATTACAGCAGTGGGCGGTGTATCCTCTGTTCTCAAAACTTAAAGAAATATCATCTGTTGCAAATGTTAGTGACCAATCAGCAAGGAAATATAAAGAAAATTTTTCCACTGAAATTGAAGATCAAGGTGGGCTTGTATCCGGTTCTAAAATCTATTAACTGAATATTTTCTTCGCAAGTTCATATTGCAGTGTGTAGTGCTTGTTCTGAAACTGGAGTGCCGTGATTTTTTTTAAAAGTAATAGGAATACAGATTTAAATTCTAATATGAATAAGAGACAAGGGACTTGGTTTAATTTGGTATTAAGAAATCTCTTATTGAAGGTGTTTGTGACACAATAGATAGTGAGTCATCCACCACCAGCCTACAAAGCGATCTCTAGGATGTACAAAAGGAGGAGAAAACTACCAGCACACAGGAGAAAAAGTCTGCATTCACTCGTAAGTACTTATATTATAAATTTTTGGTGATCAGAATGGGATATGTCAATGAAAATCAGCACAAATTAATTTAATGATGTTTATGTTTAATAGATGTTTAATTAATTAATGATCAATTATTAATTAATGAAAATCAGCTACATTAATAATTAATTAATACATTACAAAATAACCAAGGTGTTCGGTGAAAATTTCAGGATTTGTTAAGTGTTCCGTCGTAGAAAAGGTTTGGGAAATCCTGCCCTACTTAATGGAGATTTGAAGTGGCCTAAAAAAAAATTTGATATGTAATCTCCAGAGCAAGGGAATCAGATTTTCTAACCATTAGCCACCCATGACATTAAATGCATAATAAGTTTGCTACCTTTTGAAGGTGAGATTTATATAATAAAATCAGGAGTACTTTAGGTAATAAAAGCTACCCGAAATCTTATATGTAGAAATGGAGCTGAAAAGAAGACATTTGATGAAATGGTGAAATAAGCTGTACGATTGCTACACTGCATAATCCGGAAAATTTGGTCGCAAATGCAAAATCCTTACATATGATTAGAGTAGAGTGCTCATTATACAATGTGAGAATTAATGAGAAATTTCCTCATGAATGTTTCAGCAAAGATTTATGCAAGTATACTAGAAAACATCTTAAAAGGTTGGATGGTGTGTGTGTGTGTGTGTGTGTGTGTGTGTGTGTGTGTGTGTGTGTGTGTGTGTGTGTGTGTGTGTGTGTGTGTGTGTGTGTGTCTGTGTGTGTGTGTGTAGCATTCATTGTAAAATGACATGCAGACTCAACTATCACCTGGAGAATAAAAGTTTGATACGACTAAAAAACAATTACACTTAACAGCATCTATGGTGAGGCCATCTTCAGGAATATATACAGACACAAGCATAAACCACTAACTGGTAAACTGCAAGAATTCTCTTCCCTAACTGCAGAACATGCTTCCTAGTGAGTTATAAAAAAAAAAAAGTCCTAATATAAAACTTAAATGGCCTACAGTAATGTTTCTAAAACTTTTTGAGACTGCAGAACCCTACATACATCCTAGGGAATTTTTTAGCTATGTGGCCAGTAAGAAGAGAAATGACTGTGGAAGAATGATAATGAGAGATAAAAATGGGAATAGAGTGACTGATGCAGGGGACATAGTGGAATTGTTCAATGAACACTTTATTGGAGTATTTCATCCGAGAGAAGTCAGTTTTAATGCTAGAGGGATAGGGCAGGTTCAAGGTTTAGAGGTACAGGAGGAGAGTGTGTTTCAGATACTGAGTACTCTGGATGTCAATAAATCTTTGGGACTGGATGGTATTTAACCACACGTTTTGAGAGAATGTGCTAGGGAACTGACAGTGCCTTTAACCTGGCTTTTCAATGAAAGTTTGGCTGCAGGAAAGGTGCCCAGGGGATGGAAGGAAGGTAAGATAGTACCATTGCATAAGGGAGGTAACAGATTGTGAATGTCTAATTATAGGCCAGTTTCTGTGTCATCAGTAGTTGTTAAGATCTTGGAGAAAGTAGTGAGGGACCGTATACAGCATTGGGCAGATGAGGGTAATGTTATCTGTGAGAGCCAACATGGATTTGTGAAGGGGGCGCTTTTGTTTTAGCAATATGCTAGCCTTTTATAATAAAGTTACAAGAACATCAGATGAGGGAAAGGCATATACTCCCATTTTCTTAGACTTAGCAAAGGCATTTGACAGGGTGCCACATGATAAGCTGATATTTAAGTTGTAGCACATGGGTCTGGATGTCAGATTGGTCAACTGGATTCGGGATTGGCTGTCTGATAGGGATCAGAGAGTTGTGTATGGTGGAGCAGTTTCAAGGAGGCAGCGGGTTACAAGTGGGATCCCACAGTGCTCAGTACTAGGACCTATATTGTTTAACCTTTATATCAATGACATTGCCAGTGGATTGCAAGGGGATATTCAGTTGTTTGCAGATGATGCAAAGCTGGGAAGGATTATTAGTAATAGTGCAGGTGTGGAAGCCCTGCAAGAGGATTTGAATAGGCTAGATAGATATGCAAATGAATGGGGATGTCGGTTTAATGCAGCAAAATGTAAGGTCTTGAGGTTTGGGAAACATCGATGGGATGCTGCATACCCTATTGGAGGAGTTATACTGAAGGAAGTAGGAGAGACAAGAGATCTGGGTTTGATGATTGATAGAAACATGAAATATAGGGGATGTATTGCAAAGGTGGTGAAGGTAACACAGGATTGCTGCAATTATGAGAAGGACACTGACCTGCAGAGATAAAAGGGTTATCATTCCATTGTATAAGTCTCTGATCAGACCACACTTAGATTATTGTTCTCAGATTTGGTCCCCAGGATTTGAAGGGGATAAATTAACTGTGAACAGGGTACAGAGACGGATGACAAAGATGGTTTCAGGACCATACAATTTTGGTTATGAGAACAGCTGAGGGAACGTGGACTGCAGAATTTGGTGGATAGAAGGAGAGGTGATATGATTGAGACTTGACTTTTAAACTGTTGATAGGTGGTTACAGGGTTGACACTGGGGAATTCTTTCGTTTGGTTGAACAGCGGGAGGGAGTGATGACAAGAGGCCATCCCCTGGAAGTTACGAAAGGAAACTGTGAGAAAGAGGGTGAGTGGTTTCTTTGCATGGAGGGTGGTTGAACCATGGAATGCATTGCCTGATGGAGTGGTGAGAGCGGGAACGGTCAATGTATTTAAGGAGTGGTTTGATAGATTTTGTGTTTCCTAGACGGGACATTCCTCGATGAGTCTCGATAGACTTGTGTTTCTTAGAAAGGACCTCCAACGATGAGTCTTTTGACTCCATGGAGGCCTGAATAATAATAATAATAATAAAAATATTTCCTTTTTTCATGGCAATTATGAAAATTTTCATTAAGAAAATTACAAAAGTCGGGGTGCTTAAGGGTCAAAGCTGTATAACTGAGATTAGACCTCCACATAGCCTTTAAAGGAATGCGGAGAACCGACCAGGGCTTCTGACCTAATGTCCAATTCTCACCTTCTCGTGGTGCACCCTGTTAGGTATCTACTTGGATACTGAACGAACGTGGATGGGCTGGCAATTTGGGATTTAGCCAACCAAATTGTATTCTTATTGGTTAAACTAAAATAAAAAACGATGGTACAACATGACAAAATTTCATGCCGGCTGGGGCGTCGCCGGTTAAACAAGGACCCCGTTGTTTTTGCCAGGGAACCAGGGCGAACAGCGAAAAGTCAGCTACTGGAACAATTCTGAAAACACACTGCAACTCAACATCACCAGAGTTAAAGATCTGTACTATCAACATAAGAAGCCTGAATGGCAAAGAAATGGAGATAGCTGAGGAATTAGATAAGTACCAGATCAACATAATAGGGGTGACTGAAACAAAAAAGACAAAAACTGGTGAGATCTTTCTGAGCAATAAATACAAAATGTTATATTCACGCAATGACAATCAAGGAAAAGAAGGAATAGCCATAGTATTCAACACAAAATACGAGTCTAAACTTCTTGAATGGCAGACAGTCTCAAGTAGAGTAATGTGGGAAAATATGAGAATGGGGAACTGGACAATGAGACTTATTTGTGCCTATGGTCCCACAAAAGGTTCTACTAAGATAGAAGTGGAGGAATTTTTTGATGCTTTAGAAAAAGCAACTGACACAATGAAAAAGGAAAAGTTGGTCCTTGTTGGGGATCTAAATAGTAGAGTAGGAAATGATTGTGAGACATACAAAAATATTTTGGGAAAATTTGGAGAAAAGAGCAAAGCTAATAACAATGGCAAATATCTGTTGGATTTCTGCTCAGGACATGGACTGGTTATTACTAACACCATGTTCCAACATAAAATTGTGCACAAATTCACATGGAGAGAGAAGAGGCAAGGAATAAGAAAAGTCTCATTGACTATGTTATTGTTGATAGTGATGTTTTCTCCCTGGTTCAGGACACCAGAGTGTACAGAAGATTTGAAATTGGAAGTGATCACTATTTAGTATTGACCAGGATAAAATTGAATTTCATATTGAAAAGAATAACATGTAAGAAAGTTTTAAGGCAAATAAAAGTTGAGCAGCTCTAAAATGTGAACTGTAGACTAAAATACACAAAGATTATTGAAGAAAAAATGAAGGAGTTTAAGGACAGTAATCAAACCTTGGAGATTCAGTGGCAAGCCTTGAAGAAAGCCCTGATTGATTCAGCTAGAGAGGCATGTGGTGAAGTTGTCTGTAATGATAGAAAAATTAGAACTCCATGGTGGACACAGGAAGTTAAAGAGGCAGTGAAGGAAAAGAAGAAAGCATATCAAAAGTTCCTGGCAAATAAGTCAGCTTGTGCTCTTAGAGAATACAGAGACAAATGCAAGAATGCTAAACACTGTGTAAAACTAGCTAAACAAAAATCATGGGAAGATTTTGGCAAGAATATAGAAAATAAATATCAAGAAGGTGGCAAAATATTCTGGGGGTTGTTGAAGAAGCTTAGTAATGGAGGAAAGAGTGCGGTAAAAGGAGTTTGAGATGATAAAGGTGACATGAAAATAGAAGAAAAAGATATCCTTGAAGTATGGAGTAATTATTTTGAAAAATGGAGTAATTACTTTGACAAACTGCTAAATGAACACAGTTCATTTAGCAGTTTGTTTTTCAAAGTAATTACTCTATTTGAAACACTGACCAGGCATGCAGTAAGGAATACATATCCATACTTGAAGTAGAAAAAGCCATCAAAGGCTTAAAATGTGGAAAGGCAGCAGGAGTAGATGATATTCGACCAGAAATGCTGAAGTATGGTGGTATAAACGATGATTGGAGTAGAGCTCTCATAGTACCCATATAAAAAAAGGGAAATAAAACTGAATGTGAGAATTACAGAGGTATTTCCCTACTAAGTGTTCCTGGCAAGATCTATGCAAGTGAGAAGAATTGTGGAAGAAAAGCTGGGTGAAGAACAAGCTGGATTCAGGCAAAATAGAGGCCGTCAGGATCAGATTTTCACTTTATGAGAAACAGTCGAGAAAGCATGGGAATATAACAAAGATCTGTATTTAAGTTTTGTCGATTTGGAAAAGGCATATGACAAGGTGCCAAGAGAGAAGCTATTCAATACACTACAGTTATATGGTGTCAATGGGGCATTATTTCAAACCAGTTTTAACTTTTAACGCAATAGTTAGTCTTTATTTGAGTTGTAAATCAGCAGTTAGAATTGAAGGAAGTACAGATGGTTTAATGTTAAATCTGTTGTGAGACAAGGATGTACATATACCCTCTATTATGCATTATCTATATGGATCACATTATGAAGGAAAGTGGTATTAAACATATCAAAATTGGATATGTTAATGTCAGCTCTTTGTTTTATGCGGATGATGTTATACTTCTAAATAAATCCGCTACAAGTCTGCAAGATTCTCTGACAATTGAATAACTGTTGTAATAGATATGGTATGAAGGTCAGCAATAAAATAAAAAAAAAAATTAAAAAAAAATAAAAAATCAGCTAATGCCTTTTTATTCCCGTATAAAAAGACAAAGACAATGAAAATAGGCAGAATCATTGAAATGTCAGCTGTGTTGTGAATGGAGGACCTGTGGAACAAGTAAAATATTTCAGCTAGTTAGGCACGATCTTTAGTGAAGATGGTAAATTCAATATAGAAATAGACAACAGAATCAGCAAAGCTGGTATGGTGGGAAGTCAATGGAATAAATTCATATGGAATAAATAAGAGAGAAATTATCCGGAACACTAAATTAGCTGTATACAAAACAGTGTTCAAACCAGTTTTAACTTATGGATTCTGAGAGCTGGGTCAGAAGTAAAACACTTGACCAAAGACTAGAGACAGCAGATATGAGAGTCCTGAGAAAGATTAGCGGCGTGAACAGATGGCATCAATGGCAATATCATATTAAAATCGAGGATATTAGGAAAGAACTTGACACTGTCAGCATCCAGGAATGCATTCGCAGAGCTAATCTCAGGTGGTATGGTCACTTAAACAAAATGGGCTAAGAAAGATTAGCAAAACAAGTGTTCTCTGCCAAGTTGGCAGGAAAACGACCCAGAGGAAGACCAAGATGTAGGTGGATTGATAAGGTAAAAAGTGCCTTAGACGATAGAAATATAAGATCTGATAATGTCGGAGTCTTGACAAGTAACAGACTGATTTGGAGGAAAATTGTAGATAGGTAGTTAGTAATAATGTAATTTTTTCATGTAGTACTATCATATCCTGTATGGCAGGAATTTGATGATGATGCAAAAGCAAATGAATCATGACAAACTGTATCATGCAAAATATTTTAATCAAGAAAACATGATTCTAGAAACAAGTCAATTTACTAAATATCGGTATTTTCCTAAGTTTCTAAATATTAGTACTTATGGAGTGGAAAGGAACTGGATATGTTTATTGTAGAATATCAATTATAATTCAGAGGCTACTCTGAGAAACTGAATTTTTTCCCATTTACAATTCAACTTCTTCAATGTAAGTTCATTTGGAGTACATGCTTTAAAAATTATTTCTGACATACTCGATGTACCTGAAAAATTGAAGACATCTCAATGCAAGTAGAAATGCTGTTTCAAGTTAAGAATCCCCCCCCCCTTACATCTGTTAATGTCCACGGAGAGCAACAGATAGACTCATAATTCTTGGATATGTTGGGAAAAACTACCGCAGAAGGTGAGTTATAAAAACTTTTACATTTTCTCTATCTTGATCTTGTTTCTGTTAACCAATTCAATCAAGACTTAGACTTTGGCCAAGTTATTAATTTTAAAAAAATAATGAAAAGATGATAAATCTGAAAAACATGCACTAAAGCTGGTAATTACACACTGCAAATTGCAAAACTGAGAAAATTACCCACCTTACAGAATTGTTAGCAGACTTTGGTTCTAATTTTGGAGTTTTCTGAACTTGCTGATCAATGCTCTGCCATAATCCACTTTGAGCCAGTTGTTCAGAGATGTTTATGGCTGACTGGTCTGGTTCATCATTAAATTTTTCTACAGGTACTTTTAGAATATTTCCATTTGCAAGAGTAATAGCAACATTTCCTGAACTAGCATTTGGTAAAAGCCGTCCCTAAAGGAAATGCATAAGCAATGTTTTACTTAGATATAACATATACATGAATATTTTATTATTACTATATTCAAAATGTTTATTATTATTATTATTATTACAGGCTACTCCATGGAGTCCTAAAGACCCATCAAGGTAGGCCCTAACATCATGCCAGGCACTATCCAACATTTGTGCAGTATCTATTATACTTTGCTTTGAACTCATTCATAGTCATGGAATCCACAACAGATTCTGGCAACCTATTCCACTCATTCATCACTCTTCATGCAAAAAATTACTTCTAACATCCTTGCTCAGCTTCCAAGGATGGCCCTAGTTCTCCCACCACCAGACCTGTTCTGAAAAATTTCCTCTGTATTAATTTTGTAAAAACCCGTCAGTAATTTGTATGTCTCAATTGTGTCACCCTTTTCTGCATATCAACCAATTTCTGTAACCCACAAATCTTCAACCTGTTCCTGTAAGGTCCATGCTATAGACCTGCTATCATCTTAGTCACTCGCCTCTGGATCCTCTCCACTTCTTCCACATCACCAAGAAACCCAGGTGACTGGATCTGCACACAGTAGTCAAGATAGGGATCTTATCAAGGCTCAATAAAGAGAAATAATAACCTGCTCTCAAGTATTCTTCAGTAACAAGTAATCCAATAAGCTGCTTTAGCCACTTTTGTTATGTACTCTGTAAACTTTAACTCCATATCCACTAACACTCCCAGATCTCTGTCTTCATCAATTTCTTGGAATACAGTTCCATCAAACCTAAGATGAGATGATTTATCCAAATCATCTCATCTTAGGTGGCATATTCACATTGAAGGTTTGCAATTATGGATCTATCCATAATACAACACTGGGGCAAATACTGCACAGGGGCCTCCCAAGAACCAAGTGCAGGGGAAAAGTTCCCTATATATTTTGACTGTAGATCCATATGTGTGTGTGTGTTTACGGGGCCAGTTTGCTTGTTCTGAGGGATGAAAAACCTCAGTTCCCGGGTGAAAAAATCCTCTACCTCCATATGAGACTGGTTAACTCACCTTCAGTCGAAAGACTTCCAACTGCTCTACCCAATTTTGCATCATTGGCAAACAATTGAACAATACCTCTCATATCCTTCCCCATATCATTAATGTACAAATTGAACAATAGCAGCCCGAGAACAGAGCCCGGTGGCATGATACTAGTCACAGACCTTCTATACCCTATTCCTGAATAAAATAAACTACTCCCTGATATCTCTCCATCAATCACTGTCTTATCCATCTCTCCAACCTTATATCCATCCCCATATGCAGCAGGTTATTAATTAGAATTTCATGTGATATCCTGTCCAAGGCTTTTGCAAAGTCTAGCAGTATCACCACTGTAAACCCATTACCTTTATCCATCTCAGCTGTCACTGTATTATAAAATGTGAGCATGTTATTGAGGCATGACCTACCCTTCACAAAACCATGTCGTCTCCCCCCTCCCATACAGTATCCCATTTCCATCTATCCATTCCTGTATTTTGTTCTTGACCAATGTCTCCAATACTTTGAAGACATTGGTATGTTGATTGGTCAGTAATTTACTACATCAGTCTTGGAGCCTCCTTTATGCAAAGGAACTATTTTCCCCCTCTTTCCATCCCTTTGGGATTAACCCAGAGCCAAGACAGATTAAATAATGTGATCACAGGCACCGACAATTCCCTGGCACCTTCATGTAGAACTCAAGCTAGCATAAAAATACCATCTAATCCCATAGCTGTATTTACATCAAGGTTCTGTAATATGCTATACATCTTCATTTCATTTATCTCAGTTCCCATACAAGTCTTTGCCTCTCTCATTACAGCAATATCTCCACCCGAATGATATACTCTTGCAAAGTGTTCACTTAGTGATTCTACTATTTTGACTGATTCAGTTACCTTCCTACCATCAGCATTCATTAAAATCATTGTACCATATACATTCTTCCTTTTACTTGCAACATATTGAAAGAAATGTTTGGTATTATTTTTGGCCTGCACTGTTAATTTCCTTTCATACTCTGCTTTTGTCTTTCTTACCACACTGGTTACCCTTCTGGCTTTGCTGCTCATGTGTCTTTCTCCTTGAATTCCCTCCACAAATTTTTTTCCCTTTTTTGTAGCTGCAGCTTAATGATGATATTGTTATTATTAAGAGAGAGAGAGACTTCCAGAAAATAAGGGACTCATCAAGAGAGGCCACACACACACACACTACATGCACCAGCTATCATATACTTGTTCTTGAATTCATTCATACTACTTGCACACACAGCATCAAAATGGCAATCCATTCTAATCACACATGCCACTCTATTAGAGAAAAATCTAGATCATCCCCTTCTTAGCAGCGTTCATTCTCAGCTTCTAAGGATACCCTCTTGTCCTTTTCAACCCTCTATAATATAAAAAATTCCATCAACTTCACCATAAACTTTGTTTGCTTGCACTTGGATAAAGGATGAAACTAGAACTATAATTTCTTGGCATCTTTAATTTATAGCATAACCAAGTGAAAACTTTTAACATCTATCTCTAATCCAGAGTATTTTAGTAATAAGGTGTGACACTTTTTTTTGACTGCTTGTATATGGAAATATCTTGGTATCACTTCTGGGTCTGGCTCCCACTCATGGTAGCTTGCTTCCCAGGGACTACTCCCTGCAAATCAGAGGTACTCCCCAGAGATTATGTTTGGTGGCAGGTTTTTGCCTGTCACTGGGTGGAGCCACTGCTGAGTTTTCAGTCCTTGAGTAATTCAGTTCAGGAATGATGAGTAGCAGTGATACTTTTGGGTCACTCAGAGTTTCTTGAGAGGTATCCCCGCACTTTAACATACCCCCAATAAAGGTTGAAACAGGTCTGGGTAGTGGCCCTTTCCCATAACACATGGTATCATGCATGTCTGTAAGGATATGCACATTGCATTATAGGATACTAAGGCATTGATGTGAGGGCATTAGCCTCTATATACAAGTAGGCCAGTTGTGAAGTTACTTCACGTGCAAACTTTGTTGACTTACACTTGGATAAAGGATGAAACAAGGAATATAATTTCTTGGTATCTTTAATTTATAGTATAACCTAGTGAAAAAAACTTTCAACACCTTTAAAAGACATTTGTAAGTCTCAATGATATCACCCATCTTTCTCCTGTTTGCTAGTGTGTGCAGTCTACAAATTTTCAAATCTCTCTCTCTTCATAATCAGTATTCCACAATCCTGCTATCATTTTTAACATTCTCCTTTGTACTCTCTTCACTGTATCAGAATCACAATGGAAACCAAGAAACCAGACTTGTGCATAATAGTCCAAGTGAGGTCTTATCAAGGCTCTTGTAAAGAGGCAAAAAAAGGGGACCACATTGCAAAGTTTGTTTCAGCATTGCAGTTATCTTTTGAGTTGTATTTGCAATCTTTGCTATATGGTCCCTGAACTTCAACTTCCTATGTACTAACACTGGAAGATCCCTAGCCTGATCAGTTTCTTCTAGCATGATCCCACCAAAATAATATAATACCACATTGAATATCTAATCGTGCCAAAGTTCACAATTTTACATTTACTGATATCCATTTTCCCAAAGCCACAATTCTAGCCCATTCAAATCATTCTGCAAATACTGCATATCAGCTGCATTCATGATTACCCTACCTATCTTTGCATCATCAGCAAATAGCTGTATGTCACCTGTCAAATACTTCCCAATGTCATTAATGTACAAATCGAATAACAGTGGACCAAGGTTTGATTCTTGTGGTACATCACTGGTTACCTTAAATCTTGTAGACTCACGATATCATTTTTATTATTATGAGTATTTGAGGGATGGTCTCTCATTCTCCCCATCTCTAGATATTCTATGAAAAATCATCCACATTAATCTAGTAATTACCGCTGTATACCAACTTATATGTCTCGATCATGTTCCCCCCCCTTCCTTCTATCCACTAATTTCTGTAATTTGCATTCTCTCAATCTGTCCTCATATTCCACATTCCAGAGACAAGAAACCAACTCTCTCTCCAACATCTCATCATCCTTTTGAAAGCCTGGCAACCAAATCTGTGCAGTAATCCATATGTGGTATAATCAAAGTCTTGTACAATGGAATCAAAACATCCTTACTTCTACACGTCAGTGTTATCTGCATCATCCTCACAATTTTAGCAAAATGTCCAGAAATGTCAAGTCTCTACCACCACAACCCCCAAATCTTTCATCTCCTCCAAAATATCCTCACCAATCCTATACTCTGCATCCCATGTTTGCTTCCCAAATTTTAATAATATTAAAATTTGGGAAATATCGAAATATTTCGATATTTCTATCGAAAGCCTTTCTGTATATATATACCCCCCTCCCCCTTTGTCCAATGTAATTATCACCTTATTATAATAAGTAAGCAGATTACTAAAACACGATCTTTCTTCAGCAAATCCACTCTGTCCATTAAAGAGAATTCTACTGTTGTCCATCCAGTCTTGAAAATAGTTCAGGCGCAAACTTGTTTGCTTACACTTGGATAAAAGATTAAACCAAGTATATAATTTCTTGGAATCTTTAGTTTATAGTATAACCAAGTGAAAAATTTTCAACTTTCTCTAATCCAGAGTATTTTAATAATAAGGTGTGACACCTTTTGGATACTTGTATATGAAAATATGGCTTCTTCACTATTTTAACCTAGTATCACCTCTTTATCCAAGTGTAAGCAAACAAAGTTTGCACTTAAAATTATTTTCAGGACAGGGCAACCCGTATATAGAAGCTAATGACTTCACCTCACTTGCCTTAGTATTGCATAATGCAAAGCACATATCCTTATGGACATTTATAATGCTATGCATTATGGGAAGGATCACTACCCAGACCGGTTTCGACCTTTAAGATCTCATTAGTGGGAGGCAGACCCAGAGGTGATATCAAGAGAGAGCAAACTTTGTTTGCTTACACGTGGATAAAGGATTAAAGATAGACAGAAGTGGAGATAGAACATCTTTTTTTGGAATAACTTCTAATGGGACTATATTGATCAAGTGCATATAATAAACAACTACGTTATACCAACTAGTTTCACCAACTACTTTTACAGTTACAAACTATAATCAACCGATAATTGGAATCGGTTGAGTATAGTTTGTAACAGTTTTTTACTTTTTAGTGCCTTACATCAGTTATGCACCCTGAAGATACCAAAAGCCTTAGTTGGTGAAACTAGTTGGTATAACATAGTTGTTTATTATATGCACTTGATCAATATAGTCCCATTAGAAGTCATTCCAGAGCTTTTATGGGCAAGAAAATGAAACATTTTTTTTTTACCATCTTCTTTTCTTTAGATGTGTACATCCAGGAAGGAGATACCCTGTGGAGATTCTTTTTCTAGCGTGAATTTGATGCAAGAATGTAGTTCTTGTTTGCAGATCAACCTTCATCATCCTCGCATCAAATTCACACTAGAAAAAGAATCTCCACAGGGTATCTCCTTCCTGGATGTACACATCCAAAGAAAAGAAGATGGTTCCATCTCCATTTCTGTCCATCGCAAACCAATATTTTCAGGTCGCTACATTCACAATTCTTCGGGTCATCATCCATCTCAAAAATGTGGCATCATTAAATCATTAGTAGCCAGAGCACACAGACTCTGCTCCTCTGAAGAATGTTTATTCTTGGTTTAAAGATTCTTCAGTTCACTGTCAAGAACCGCTGCATATGTGAAATAGAGGTTGAAGTGAATCTATAAGGGAGGGATTGTCGTTGAGCTGAATTGCTCTCCTCTGGATAGTATCAAGAATTTTGAGAGAAGTTTTAGGTGCTCTGCCCATACTTGAGTAGTATTCTAAGCATGGGTGGATTTGGGATTGGTATATTGTTAAGAGTTGGTTGGGTGTAAAATAACATCTTGAACAAAACAAAATGCCTAGTTTTTTGGCTGCTATTGTTGTGATGTGTTTGTGCCAGGAGAGGCTGGAGGTAAATGTTAGCCCAAGCAGAGAGAGATCTTATCTTGCCTGGTGACTTGATTACTGAGGGTAAGGGAATGTGAGCTGAGATCTCTTTTATGGGAGAAGAGGAAAGATTGTTTTGATGGCATTGAATATCCCCAAATTGTTCTCACCCCAAGGATATTATGATGGTACTTCATAATTAAGCTTACATTAGTACTAACATTCTATCAAACAGTTTCTTAAAAATTGCATCTGTTATTTGTCAGGTCTTTCATTTCTGTCTTCTAAAATACTAGTAATTGTAACAATCCATCTAAACCAACCAAAAAGATGGTTTTCTCCCATCTTTTCCTCACCTCCTAATACCAAACATCTGTTCTGTTAAACTTTTCTCTACCATTCTGCATTCTGTTTAAGTGTCCATACCATCTTAGATGAGCTCTATTGAAACATTTTTGAATCTTAACAGTGTCAAATCCCCCCCCCCTAACATTTTCCATTTTTAATATAATACCATCATTAATGACACCCGTTAACTCTACCATCCCTCTCCCTTTTTATTTTCGTAACTGATATCTCTGATATCTACTCTGTGTTAAACTGTTTTAATTCTATCCATAATTAGTTAAAATTTCAAACTGTGTTTTGTATACTACTATAAGTATTTTGGCTAATTTCTCTTTTATTCTACATAAACCAACTATGTTTCCACCATACAGTATTACTTATTCTCCATTTCCATATGTAATTTATATTTTTCCATATTTACCATATCATCTGTTCCATATCTAATTTACCATATTCACTAAAAATTATACCTAGTTAGTTGTTGCTTGTTCTAAAGATTCTCCATTGAGAATGCACTTGATGTTTACCATGTTCATGTCTATTTTCATAGTTTTTGTCTTTTTATTTCTGATTTCCAACATAAATTAATAACAGTAGTAATTCAATTTAGTTAAAAGAATCTTGGAGACATGAACTGATTTATTTATTACACCATTATATGCATAAAGAAGAGACTTTAGTATAATATCCCCAATTTCGATATTAGGTTTAATGCTATTTCTTTCATAATGTGAACCATATAGATGATAAATAATAGTGACGATAGCATGCACTCTTGTTTGACATCTGATTTTATATCCTACCTGTATCCTTCAATTTTAGCTACTGACTTAATAGCATATACAGTCTTGCTACAGAAAATACCACTACTGTGAATTTACTCATTCTCTAACAAAAGCCAAAAGTCACTATTCTATGCTAAATGAACTTAGGGGTAACTCTTTTATGTGAATTTCATCCACATAAAGTTGTAAAACCTATAACAGTACATAAGCACTGTGGATGGGCTAAAGGGTCAATATAACCTGGAAAATTCTGCTACTGAAACCAAAACAAAACATTTTGAAGCCACTTCAGGCCTACAATAAGCAAGATAGTGGTCAGTTCCATCCTGGATTTTCCACAGTGGATGTGTTGTGAGAATTCCTTCATACATGCACTGAAAAACGTGAAAGATTTGTGGACCATTAGAGTGAACAAAAAGAATGAAAGCATTAATGTATGTGAAAAGATGGGTTGGAGTATTTTGAAATATAAGCTAGTGTTGGGACTGTAGTAGAAGAGTTTAGGTAACAGTTGGTGCAAATGAAACATTGAAATGAAGCATCTGAAAGATGAGATTAAACACCTAAAGAAGAGATTGACAGATGTGAATGAGGAGGAGGAAGTTAATATTACAAAAAGAGTCAGACAATAATCGTATATCATTGTACAGGGACTCAATCATTAGAAGTGTGATGACTAATAATAAATTTAGTTTAATCCTTTATCCAAGTGTGAGCAAACAAAGTTTCTGAAAATATCTTCAGGACTGGGGTAAGGTAGTACAACACTGGGCAACTCGTAGCAAAGGTGGACAAGCTAACATCACTCCTATCTCAGTATCTCCCATAATGCAAAACACATCTCCTTGCGGATATGTATAATGTTATGCATTAAGGGAAGAGTCACTACCCAGACTAGTTTCGACCTTTATTGAGGTCTCATCATGGGAGCCAGGCCCACTGAGATAGGAGTGACATTAGCTTGGTCTACCTTTGCTATGAGTTGCCCAGTGTTGTACTACCTTACCCCAGTCCTGAAGATATTTTCAGGCGCAAACTTTGTTTGCTCACACTTGGATAAAGGATTAAACTAAATTTATTATAGTCTAACCAAGTGAAAAATAAACTTTCAACATCTTTTTCTAAATCCAGAGTAATTTAATAAAAAGGTGGCACACCTTTTGGCAACTCCTATAGGTAAAGATGACCTCACCATTGCTTCTGCCTGATATCTCCACTTCTGGGCCTGGCTCCCACTGAAGAGACCTCACTAAGGGTCGAAACTAATCTGATTAGTGGCCCTTCCCTTAATGCATAACATTATACATATCTGCAAGGAGATGTGTTTTGCATTATGGGAGATACTGAGATAGGAGTGATGTTAGCTTGGTCCACCTTTGCTACGAGTTGCCCGGTTTTATACTACCTTACCCCAGTCCTGAAGATATTTTCAGGTGCAAACTTTGTTTGCTCACACTTGGATAAAGGATTAAACTAAATTTATTATAGTCTAACCAAGTGAAAAATAAACTTTCAACATGTGATGACTAATAAAGTACACTAAACATGATTTCCTGGTAGAACATTGAAACAAATAACTAATCCTTTGCAGAGAAGGAAAGAGCAAGCATCATAATTAGTGGTAGTAGTGGGCATGAAAAAAGGAATGTTGATAGATGCTTGAGGAAGTTTTTGTGGGAGGTAAAGGATAATAGTGTTGTTCGCAAAGTTGTCAGTGTGCTGCCCATATATGATAATAGTGAACTGAGGAGAGCAGAGATAATGAAGAGTAAAATGGTTGAATAGTGTGAGGCAAAATGCATTCACAGCTTGTGAATCTGTGGAGGAAATTTGAATGGGTTTGGTGTTGGACATTTAGAAAGGCAATTGTTTTTCTGGGAAGGCACAGAATCAAGACGTTAATGAAGCAAATGATCAAAGGATACTTGTGAAGCATGACTGCACAGCAAAACAGGTTATATGATAGGAGAAAGATGTGGTTGAGGCAGGACAAGGTGATGGAATACATAAAGGAGAGGATGAGACAGGTATGAATGGCAATCAGAGTCAGGATGAGAGAAATGGGAATAATCCTATACCATGCCACGACAGAGGCATGGTATAGCAGCTAGAGAAGAGAAGGTTCATTGCTGAGAATGACCTCAAAGATACAGGGATTGTTATGTCTGTACACAAATGTAAGGAGTGTTCAAAATAAGAGTAAGAGAGCTGAGTTTGTTGCATTGATTGAGTCAGTATTCCCAAAGATAACTGGTGTAAGTGAAAGTTGGTTGTCTGAGCAGGATATGATGTTGGGAATAGAAATGGAAGAATATAAATTTTCCAGAGGGATAGGAAGGTAAAAAGAGGAGGGAGGGGGGATTGCAGAGGAATTGTGTCCACAAAGTGTGAAAGTTAATAGTATATGCACAGATTTTGAATCTGTGTGATGTGAAGTTGAAATTAACAGACTAGTATATCTAACAGGATGCTGTTATAGGCCAGGGAATGTCGATAATACTGATTGTGAGATGTTTAGGCATATTGGTTGGGCATGTAAAAAGAAAGTAATGCTGCTGGGAGACTTACAGGAAAATATAATGGAAGAAAGAGATAGTGTACAGAACAAGGAGAGTTTGTTTGTTGAATTTCTGAGAGATAAATATCTTAAGCAGCACATGAATGAAGCAACTAGAGGATTTAGTGATAACTTCACAAGATGTAGTTGTTAATGAGGTATTAACACTGCCATTGGTTGGTGAGAATGATCATGAGACACTTCCCAAACAAGTACCTCATGAATGATCATGAGATACTTGTTTGAGAAGTGGTGAAACAAGAAAAGGTTACCTTTTCTTGTTTCACCACTTTGGGAAACTATATAATTGACTACAGAACTTCCCACATTTTGAGAAGTTCTGTAGTAAATTAGCATCAATATATCGGGTAGATGAGCTGTGCAGAAAAGATGCTAAAAGTGCACGGAAATTCATAAGGCAGTATCTGACACAAGCAATATATAATTGCATACCAAAGATTAAGCGAGTCAATAGAGTAGGAATAAAATGGATGAACTATGAAATCAAGCAAGCTGTATTGGAAAAGAAAAGGCTATGGAGGGTAAAAGACAGTTGGTGGCAATCAGATCCATGAAGAGTATTAACTGCAAACTAGAAAGGTGATGAGCATCATAAAGATAGAAAAGGTACAGTATGAGAAGAGATCAACTGGTCAGGACAAAGTTAATTCAAGGGAATTCTTCTGTTATATGGCAAGCAAGAGGAAAAATAATTACGGCAGATTGGCAGTGAGTGATATATAGTGGAATTATTGAACAACTTTACCAGTGTATACCACTCTGGTGTAAATGATGCTGTGTAACATGTATAAGGGAGACAAGTATTAGGAGGATTGAAAGTGAAAGAATCAGGTGTTGATTGAGTTAGATGTTAATAAGGATGTGGGAATGGATGACATATCTGGTCTTATCCTTCTCATCCATCCCTTATGACAGGTTGAGTTCCCTCCCCCCCCAATGAAGGGCTTACGACAAATTTATGCAGCCAGTTCATCACTTCTTTGCTGCATCCCCTAAGGGCAGTATTCATGATTGTAATCCATATGTGT
Source organism: Typopeltis vanoorti (assembly GCF_054136105.1). NCBI lineage: Eukaryota > Metazoa > Arthropoda > Arachnida > Uropygi > Thelyphonidae > Typopeltis > Typopeltis vanoorti. The sequence goes on along the minus strand of NC_143550.1, from coordinate 136,330,525 downwards.
TCACAGGGCTGGTTTGCCTGATCCTGGGGATGAAAAACCCGAGTTTCCAGGTTAAAAAAAAAAAAAAAACTATCTCCGTATGAGACCGGCTAACTCACCTTTTGTTGAAAGAGACCAGATAAAGGTTCCTCAGGATGACATATCACCATGTATTTTTAAGGAATGTGCACAACAGTTGGTTATGTCCTTGACCTGGTTATTTAATGAAAGTCTTGTAGTAGGTAAAGTTCCCAAAGAGTGAAAAGAAGGCAAAATAATACCACTCCACAAGCATAGTTCTAGGCCAGAGGTTTTTCCAATTATAGATCAGTATGTATAACTGCAAATGTAGTTAAGATGTTGAAGAGATTGGTTAGGAGTAGAATACAAGATTCGGTTGATAAACATACTATTCTTTATTGGAAGTTTTTCGCACTTGGCTATAGTATAAGTTAAAGATACCAAGAAATTATATACTTGGTTTAATCCTTTATCCAAGTATAAGCAAACAAGTTTGTGCCTGAACTATTTTCAAGACTGGGGCAACTCATATAAAGAAGCAAAGTTTCACATCACTTGCCTTAATATCCCAAATGCAAAGCACATCTCCTTACAGACATGTATAATGCTAGGCATTATGAGAAGGATCAGTGCCCAGACCAGTTTCAACATTTATTGAGCTCTCATCAGTGGAAGCCAGACCAAGAAGTGATACTAAGGTTGAAGGAATGCTGAAGTCATATTTTCATATACAAGTAGCCAAAAGGTGTCACAACTTATTATTAAAATACCCTGTATTAGAGAAAGTTGTTGGAAGTTTTCCACTTGGTTACACTATAAGTTAAAGATACCAAGAAATTATATTTTTTGGTATCTTTTATATTGTTTTAATCCTTTATCCAAGTGTAAGCAAACAAGTTTGCGCCTGAACTATTTTTAGGACTGAGGCAACTCATATAAAAAAAGCTAAGACTTGACATTACTTGCCTTAGTGACACCTTAATAAGGTGTGACACGTTTTAGCTACTCAGTTAGTTATGCCCTTAACCAGGTCAAGGGCATAACTAACTGTTGTGCACATTCCTTAAAAATACATGGTGATTAAATGAAGCCTCAGTACTGAGGGGTGCCAGCGGAGTGGAACAAGAGCAAATTAGTACTAGCGCATAAAGGAGGTAGACAGAAGTAGCAAATTATAGGCCAATCAGAGTGGTGGTTATGGTATCAGTAAAACATTATAAGGGGCATCATGGTTTTGTAAAGGTGGGTCTTGCCTTAGTAATTTGCGTACTTTATTATTGTTTGGGGTGCCTGTGTAGCTCAGTGGATGTGGTGTTTGCACAACACTGCGCTTAACCACACGAAGGAAGACTTCTTTATTTTCGAAGCTAATCAACGACTAGAAGAAATTTTTCTAAGCCTTTTTTCGACTGGTTCCCGAGTTAGTCAATCTCTGGCACGGGCAAATGGGTTTTTCGTCCCGTAAACTCAAGAAAATCGACCATAGAACCCACATTATTTCAGACATTAAATACGAGTGTTAGGGTTAGGGACCATGAGATGGCGGCACTTGTTGAGCCATCTCTCTTCACTGTGTGCCTGTTAATTAGACCTTTGGCCAGCTATCAGATTGGGTACCAGTGGAGATTGAACTGCCCACTCAGTCTCCAAAAGTTAGATAGGGCCAAACAGCCTCACCTATTCCCTATATATGGGAATAAAAAGGCATTAGCTGATTTTTTTTTTTTTTTTTTTTGAGATTTTTTATTTTTTATTTTTTGAGGGGTGGGATAGCAAATCACCAATAAAGTGGACATTGTAGTTACTGGGTTAAAAATGTTTCCCTGATATAGCCCAGTTCAACTGAAATAGATGAGTTACTCGAGCAATCAGTTCTATTAGCAAGAATATTATACTGTTGAACATGATGGTATAACTGCTGGTGAACGTACAGGAATACTCCACTTTACACTGTTTCAAATAACACACTTTTTGAATTAACTACCAAACTGGTCATGATATGTATAAAAATCAAAGTTACCATGAATGCAAAGTGCATATTAAAAGTGTAATATCATTACATTGAAATATATGATGGATATGAAGTGTATGAGGAGTGATGTATTTAATCCATATTGGCGTGGACGTGGTTAACATGATTAATAACTTGATATAACAATTTATTTATTATGGTTTAAAAATTCATTCATTTTAAAAATACATTTGTATTTTTAAAATGAATAAATTTGTATTTTTAAAATGAACTAATAAAATTATTAGTACAGATTTTGAAATTCCACAGATGGATTATGATTTTTCTTTCATTGCTTATTATGCTCATTTAACACATTTTCACTTAGCATGGGATACATTAACTGTGTTAACAAGGGATTCCTGTACATACCTGTATAATCAAGTTTCCCACATACCCAGGAAATCTATTTCTGGAAACTCTATTCTGTATATCTAAGAAGAACAAATTACTATTGGTTTCATCTTCAGTAGTGAAGTGTAATATGAAGGCAGTGCCTGTGTGAAATGTCAAAGTATATTTTGTAGCTGAAGATGTTATAACAGCAAGAAAATACTGCACATATCTTCATATTAATCAACACGCTCTAGAAGTATATGCTATTTCTTCAAACTATAAGATGAATTCACGTTTAGAGAAATTTTTAACCTTCTTTAAAAATGTTTTGCATACCAATAAAACTTTTTTTTTTGACTGGCACATAACATTTTTAATATATATATATATAGACCTGCATGTACTAGCTTAGCACAAAGCCTCAAATTAAAATATAGCATTAACACATCCTGACATACCTTTTGTTCTTCTTCTTCAAGCTTTCTTTGCTCTTCTTCCTGTTTTCGCCTAGCAGATTCAGGCATTACATCATCTAAAATTTTTAGTTCTCTTTGAGAAAAACCAAAATCCAACAATTTCCTCACACCAATCATCACAACTAGCTGAAATAATATAAAATAAAAATGAACTGTGTAAGCAAAAAACATATAGTGTGAGTAATTATGTTTGTATTATCCTTAACTTCATAATTACATAATAACTCTTCTAACAAGTGTACAGTAAATTCCTGTTTATAATGGTAAATCTGAATTTTATGAATAATCTCTGGTAGCTTTATAACAATATCTGCTTAGGAGGCAGCGTGAGATAGGTCGAGGCTATATTGAGAGAGGAGGCATGTTCAGAATGCTGCTGAAAGTCAAGTAAATTTTTCAAATGTTAATTAATAATATTAAATTAATTTAATGTAGATTTTTGTTTTATATGGGTGTGTTATAGATTGAATTATTTAGATTTAACGAAAAAGTGCATATCTGCATTAAAACAAATACTGTACATGGCACCAATTGCACAGCAGAACAATGGTGGCCAAGATGTGTTTGTTGGGCAAGTTGAATATGTGAGATTTTGTTCGGTACAGTATATGAATGTGTGAGAAGCATTTGTTACAAAACTGAAAAATTTATGGAAGGAAAACAAGATTGGTGAATGAATATGTAATATGGGATTTTGAGAGTGCCAGAATCCTTGGATAACGCAAAACTTAATCCTAGAAATACACAGAAAGGACGCTTTATGGAAAGAATTAAAGCGATATCCAAATAACACAGCCTTAAAAACTGAATATAAGATAACAAGGAATCACCTTACAACACAAATCAGAAATGCAAAAAAAAGCTACTACAGAGACAAACTAACCTCCGCACAAAACAACATGAAACAAACCTGGCATCTGATCAATGAGATGCTAGATTTTGTTCCCAACACCACCGCTTCCGAAACCTTAAAACACTGCTTCATGAAAGACGTAACACCTATCCAACAACTAGCAAATGACTTTAACCAATACATTGCAGACTCCATCCAAGTACTGCACAGAAATATTCCCCCATTCACAAAACGAGACCCTCCACTTGGACCATAATCAAAACAGACATTATGGTTCCCAACCATAAAAGAAGCAGAACTTCCCTCTGCAATACATCAAATCAAACCAAACAAAGGCCCAGGAATAGATGGTATCAGACCTAAAGATATAAAGCAACATGCAACTAGTTTAAGTCCTATCCTACTAAAACTAATAAATAAAATATTTAAAACAGGACAGATACCAAGTATGCTAAAGACCACCATAATACACCCATATACAAACATGGAAAAAGAAATTTAATCAGCAATTACAGACCCATAGCAACATTACCAATTATCAATCAAATTATGGCACGGATCATACTGAAGAAACTCACAGCATACTGAGATCTTTCATATTATCCCCAAAACACATTATGGTTTTCAGAAAAATAAGGGAACAACATCTCTCTTGGAAGACTTTACAGACGTAATTAATACGGCCTTAGACAAAAACAAAATTGCCATCGTAGTCTTTATTGATCTAACTAAAGCATTCGATACACTTACACATCAAACCTTGTTAGAAAAGCTGAGGCATGTTGGAATAGACGGGCCTCTTCACAGGTGGTTTACAAACTACCTTCAAAATAGAAAGCATATCACACGTATCAGGTCAAACCGAAGCAGAGAGCTATCAGTAACCTGTGGAGTACCACAAGGAGCTGTACTCTCCCCAACTCTATTCAAAATTTACACGCATGATATTAATCAGCTACCACTCAAAGGTAAGATATTCCAATACGCAGACGATACAGCAATAATAATAATAATAATAATATTATTATTATTCAGGCCTCCATGGACTCGAAAGACTCATCGTGGGAGGTCCTTCCTAAGAACATAAAATCTGTCAACTCATTGAGGGGAGATCCCCCTCCTAAGAAACACAAAGTCTGTCATACCACTCCTTAAACTCATTGACCGCTCTCACCACTCCATTAGGCAATGCATTCCACGGTTCAACCACCCTCCATGCAAAGAAACCACTCCTCACCCTCTTGCTCACAGTTTCCAGGGATGGCCTCTTGTCATCACTCCTTCCCGCTGTTCAACCAAGCGAAAGAACTCCCCAGTGTCAACCCTGTAACCACCTCTCAACAGTTTTAAAGTCTCAATCATATCACCTCTCCTTCTTCTATCCACCAAACTCTGCAGTCCACATTCCCTCAGCCGATCCTTGTAACTATCCTTGTACAGTCCTGAAACCAACTTTGTCATCCGTCTTTGTATCCTTGCCACAGTTAATTTTTCCCCTTCAAATCCTGGAGACCAAATCTGAGAACAATAGTCCAAGTGTGGTCTGATCAGAGACTTATAAAAGGGAATGATAACTCTCTTATCTCTGCAGATCAGTGTCCTTCTCATAATTGCAGCAATCCTCTGTGTTTCCTTCACCACCTTTGCAATATGTCCCCTAAACTTCAGGTTTCTATCAACCATCAGCCCCCAGATCTCTTGTCTCCTCTACTTCCTCCAGCATAACTCCTTCCATAGAGTTTGCTGCATCCCACCTCAAAATCTTACATTTTGCTGCATTAAACTGACATCCCCATTCATTTGCCCATCTATCTAGCTTATTCAATTCCTCTTGCAGGGCTACCACATTTGCACTATTACTAATAATCCTTCCTAGCTTCGCATCATCTGCAAACAACTGAATATCCCCTTGCAATCCACTGGCAATGTCATTGATATAAAGGTTAAACAATATAGGTCTTAGTATTGAGCCCTGTTGGACCCTACTTGTAACCCTCTGCCTCCTTGAAACTGCTCCACCATACACAACTCTCTGATACCTATCAGACAGCCAATCCTGAATCCAGTTGACCAATCTGACATCCAGACCCATGTGCTGCAACTTAAATATCAGCTTATCATGAGGCACCCTGTCAAATGCCTTTGCTAAGTCTAAGAAAATTGTAGTATATGCCTTTCCCTCATCTAATGTTCTTGTAACTTTATTATAAAAGGCTAGCATACTGCTAAAACAAGAGCACCTTTCACAAATCCATGTTGACTCTCACAGATAACATTACCCACATCTGCCCAATGTTGTATACGGTCCATCACTACTTTCTCCAAGATCTTAACAACTACTGATGACACACAGACTGGCCTATAATTAGACACTTCCAGTCTGTTACCACCCTTATGCAATGGCACTATCTTACCTTAATTCCATTCCTTCCCACCTTTCCTGCAGCCAAACTTTCATTGAAAAGCCAGGTTAAAGGCACTGTCAGTTACCTAGCACATTCTCTCAAAACTCGTGGTGAAATACTATCCAGTCCCAAAACTTTACTTACATCCAGAGTACTCAGTATCTGAAACACACTCTCCTCCTGTACCTATAAACCTCAAACCTGCCCTATCCCTCTAGCATTAAAACTGACTCCTCTCGGATGAAATACTCCAATAAAGTGTTCATCGAACAATTCCACTATGTCCTCTGCATCAGTCACTCTATTCCCATTTTTATCGCACAATATCATTCTTCCATAGTCATTTTTCCTCCTACTGGCCACATAGCTAAAAAATTCCCTAGGATTTTCTTTGGATCTTAGGGCCAATCTCCTCTCATATTCCAGTTTCGCTTTCCTTACCACACTAGTCACTCTTCTGGCCTGTGTCTTATATTCTTCATGCATCCTCTCTTCACCTGTCTCCTTATATCTCTTCCATAGCCTCTTTTTCGCATGCAATTCCTGTTTATTATTGTTTGTCATCCACTTTACTCCAAATCGTGTCCTCTTCTTCACTCGTGGTATACAACTTACCATTGCTGCTAACAAATATTCTTTCACAATTTCCCACGCACTAATGATATCCTGGCCTTCCAATTCCTCTCTCCATGAAACTTCCCGAAGTTGACATCTAAGACTATTATAATCACCTGCTTTATAATTCCACATAAGTTCCCGTCTCTTTGATACTCCTGCATGTCTATTCATTTTCCAAGTCAAAACCATATGGTCACTCTCTCCAACTGGTGGGAGAGATGTCATCTCAGTTATTATCAACTCTTCTGATGCTATAACCAAATCCCAAACTCTTGAACCTCTTGTTCCCTCTGTTACATGTTGCCTAAGACATTTGTCCCTCAAGAATTTTAGAAATTCCATTCCCCTATTGCTACATGCATCTTCTTCTCTCCAATTTATACTACTGTGGTTAAAATCCCCCATAACAATCATTCTTCTTGCACTTGCCAAACTTAGCTGTCTAAACATTTCCTGGTCTCCATCCTCTGTGCTCCTGGGTCTGTAGCAACACCCCACTAAATATCCTGTCTTGCCTACCTCTATCTCACACCATATGCTCTCAAAATCATTTGTCTCACTTCCTTCCAAAGCCTCCACTCTTAGAGGACATAGGTCATCACTTATAAGCAGTACCCCACCACCATGCTTTCCCCTCCTATCCTGACGAAAAATGCTATACCCAGCGACTTCTATTCCTGTTATTATATCCCCTTCTGTCAGCCACATCTCAGTGATCCCAATAATTTTTGGTCAGGCTGATGCTCTCTGCGCCACCAATTCCTCTCCCTTATTCCAGATACTCCTGGCATTAGCATAAAACATATAAATGCCATTGTTTCTATACCCAGCATTATCCGTTCTAGACTCCACTGGGCTCACTGCTACCTGACATCGTCTCCCTTCTCCCAAGTATCCATTCCCACAAGAGGCCACCCCTGCTATCATCCTCCCTGGGATACACTGACTTGTTCAGAACAGCAATCTCTCCAGATGCCTACGTCCTTCCTCATTCAAATGTAAGCGGTCTCTCGCATACAATTCCTAACTTTCCTCAAACGCACTCCAAGCATCCACATATACCAGTCCTCTCTTGTCACACATTCCTGCTATTATGCCATTCAATATCACAGCTCTTATGCTCAGCTCATCATTATCATACCTAGGCAACACGCACACTATTTTTCCTCTCTCTGTCTTCTTCCGTACAACCTCAAGCAAAAATCTCATATCTCTCGCTGCCCAACTTACATTACCACTCAAGTCATTTGTTCCTACCATCACAATCATCTCATCCACTCTTTCACCTCTCTTAATTGCCATAGCCACCCTTTCTATTGTTCCTCCTGGCAAACACTCCTCACGCATCCTATCTTGAACATCACGGATCATAGAGTCTCCATGCATTATACCTCTTACCATTCTCTCTCTCCTATTGTTTCCATTCTCTTCTCTTCTTTCATTCCCATAGGTCTCTCTCATTCCCTCTCCTCTACTGCTATTCTCTCTTCTAGCATTCCCATACCTCTCTCCCCTACTGTTTCCATTCTCTCCTCTTCTAGCACTCACATATCCATCCATAATAACGCAAGCATAGCCCAAACAAATATGCAACATGACATAAATCTGATCATAGACTGGCTCACGAAAAACTCCATACACCTAAACTCAGAAAAGACAAAATTAATGATATTCAGAAATCCACTGACGACCAGTTGATAAGAAATATATAACCATCCAGCATCCACTTTCCAGCACAAAAAGCACACAGAACAGCAAAACCACTACAATCACTCAGGTCGAAACAATACGATACCTTGGAATTTACTTCGATGCAGATATGAACTGGAATAGCCACATAAACCATCTATACAACAAACTCCGAACAATAAGTTGCAAACTCTACAGGTTAAAAGACATAGTTCCCATACGCCTAAAAACACTAATATACAAAGCACTATGCCAAAATATACTAAGATATGCTATAACAATGTATGCTTTCTGTGCACCCTACAAATTAAATAGATTAATGTCGCTACAGTATAAAATGATAAAACTGATCTTTTGGGAACAAAGAGAAAATAATGACTTTATATACATTGCAATGTCAGAACACAAAATACTGACAGCAAAACATTTATGTCACTATGCAGCTTTGCTAAAACATTATTTCGATACCAACTACAGGACAGTCATAAATACATACCGTATAACAAGACCTCTGACTACTAATTATATCACATATAAATACAATAATCACTACAGAAAGGCCACACGAAACTTCTACATCCCAGACATGATAAACAAATTACCTTTTGAATACAGAAACCTTACAAACTACAATAGCCTGAAAAGAGCTCTAAGGCCATACTATGAACAAGAAAGATGCACCCAAAACACAATACAATCTTAATGAAACACAACATATTCGTTCAGGCTTCCAGTTCAGCGACGCATCAATACATTCCGAGTTATTGTGTGTGTGCGTGCACGAATTTCTCAATCATAGATTCGTAGCTTCCCAACACAGCAAAAAAAAAAAAAAAAAAAAAAAAACATAATAACCAACTGTGTCATCCTCAGACAAGCTTCATATAATCTTCAAGGATGAAAGCAAAGAAATTAGTTCTCATACAAGATGTATCATATGTAACCAAATGCATGTAATGTACGTATCACATGAAAACCAACGTATGTAATGTATGTAATGTATCATATGTAATCAAATGTATGTAATTATTATTATTATTATTATTATTAAAACAAGACCTCATGGAGTCAAAGACTCATCTAGGAGGTCCTTTTATCTCACACACATCTCATCATACCGGGTCTTAAACACATTCAAACTCCTTGCAGACACCACACTCTCAGTCAAGGCATTCCAATCATTCACAACTCTGCACGAAAAAAACCTGCCTCTCACTCCCCTACTCACACCCTCTTTATACAGTTTCCAGGTATGACCTCTGGTTCTCCCCTGATCTCCCACTATTCTATGTAGAACTTCTCACACAATTGATCCTATAACAACCCCTCACCAACTTGAAGGTCTCTATCATATCTCCCCTCTTCCTTCTCTCCACTAGACTCTGCAAATTACATCTTCTCAATCTTTCCTCATACTCGACATTCCAGAGGTCAGAAACTACCTTAGTCAGTCTCCTTTGGACCCTTTCCAACATCTCTTCATCCTTCTGAAAACCAGGTGACCAAATCTGGGCACAATAGTCCATGTGTGGCCGAATCAAAGCCTTATACAATGGAACAAGAATCTCCCTACTTCTACACGTCAGTGTCTTCCTCATCATTCCCAGAAGTCTTTGTGTTGTCTTCACAATTTTGGCGATGTGTCCCCTAAATTTTAGATCCTTATCCACTATCACTCCCAGATCTCTTATTTCCTCTACTTCCAACAATATATTCTTACCAAGCATAAATTCTGCATCCCATCTTTGTTTTCCAAATTTTAAAACCTTACATTTTGCAACATTGAACTCGCATCCCCATTTGCTTGCCCAATCACTCAATTTATTCAAGTCTTCTTGCAAGGCCACAACATCTTCACTACTCTTTATGGTTCGTCCCAACTTTGCATCATCTGCAAACAACTGAATATCTCCATCCAAATCTTCGCCAATATCATTAATATACAAGTTAAATAGTAATGGCCCTAAAACAGATCCCTGAGGCACTCCACTAGTGACTTTCCTTTTCCTGGATATTGCACCCCCATACACAACTTGTTGATACCTATCAGATAGCCAGTCTCCAATCCAATGCACTAATCTAATATCCAACCCCATCTGCTCTAGTTTGACTGTCAACTTATCATGAGGTACTCTATCAAAAGCTTTTGTGAAATCCAAGTATATTACTGTGTATCCTTCTCCTCTGTCCAAGGAAGCAGTCACTTTATTGTAATAAGTAAGTAGATTACTAAAACATGACCTCCCTTTAGCAAATCCATGCTGTCCATCAAAGATTATACCATTGTTGTCAACCCAACTCTGGATCCTAGTTCTCACAAGCTTCTCCAACAACTTAACCACAACACCTGACACACAGATAGGCCTATAGTTTGATGCTTGAGTTCGATCACCTCCTTTATGAAGTGGCACAATCTTGCCCTCCTTCCACTCTTTAGGGACTTGACCAAGTGCAAGACTCGTATTAAAAAATATGTCAAGGCAGGTGTCAACACTCTGGCACATTCCTTCGGAATATGCGGTGATATATTATCAAGTCCCACAGCCTTATTTACATCTAGTTTACTCAACTCCCCAAACACCTCTTGCTCACTTACAGTCAGTCTCTCCTCCCCATCATCAACTGCTCTTAATCTCTCCATGAAGTCACATTCACAAGATTGAAAGATCTTTATGAACTGCTCATTAAGTATCTCCACCACACATTCTGCAACAGCTGTCTTTATACCATTTCCTCCAATCAATGTCATCCTTCCATAATCATTCTTTCTTTTGCTGGCTACATATCGAAAGAACTCCCTAGGATTCTTTTTAGCTTCATTAGCTAACTGCTGTTCATACCTCTCTTTAGCTACTCTCACCAACCAAGTCACTCTCCTTGCCTGGTCTTTGTAGAACTCATGAAATTGGTTACTTCCACTTCTCTTATGCTGCCTCCACAATGCCCTTTTTCTCTGTATTGCATGCTTAATCTCTTTATTCATCCATCTCACACCTAACTTATTTAACCTTCTCACCCGTGGTATACATTTAGACATTGCATCCACTAAATATTTTTTGAAAATCCCCCAAGCTGCATTGATCTCTTTTCCAGCTAACTCCTCATTCCATGCTACACCTGCAAGCTGTCTCCTGAGCTCTTCATAATCACCCCCCTTGTAGTTCCACATATACCCTTTTTTCACAGGGGTCCTTGCACTGCTGGCAACCACCCAAGTAATCACCTCATGGTCACTTTCACCAATTGGTGGATGATTTGATACCTCATTGATAATTACATCCTCCGATGAGATGACCAAATCCAAGACCCTTAATCCTCTTGTGCCCTCTGTTACATACTGTCTGAGGTAGTTATCCCTCAAAAACTCAAGAAACTCATTTTCTTTACTTCCAGTTGCTATCTCTTCATTACAGTCTATATTGCCATAATTAAAATCACCCATAATGATCACCCTTTTCTTATTTGCTTGGCTTATTTGACTATACATTTCACTATCACCACCATCCACATTACCAGGTCTATAACAACATCCCACCAAGTATTTGATTCTATTCACCTCTATCTCACACCATACTGCCTCAAAACCACTGGCCCCATTTCCCTCTTGCATCTCTACCTTGTATGGACATAACTCTTTCTCTATCATCAATAGCACTCCCCCTCCCTTTTTACCCCTTCTATCCTCACGAAACACATCATACCTTTCCATCTCTATTCCTGTCAGGATGTCATCCTCATCTAACCATGTCTCACTTATTCCGACAATCTCTGGGTGCACAGACGCAATTAGTGCAACCATTTCATCTGCCTTGTTTCTTATACTTCTAGCATTGGTATACAAACACAACAACTCATTTCTGGATCTACAGCTAGTTCCACTGATACCACTCACTCGATGTGATCTCTCCATGCTGGACTGGGGCCATTTCCCTTTCTGCTTCTTCATTTTAGAACCCTTTGCAATTCCATCTGTTTCCTTTTGATCCCTGATCATCCCATTACTTTCCTGCCTACACATTCTCTCACCTCCTCTTGGAGCATCCACCTTTCTCATGCTGTGTATCCCTGTCCACCCTGAGCCTCGCCGTTTCCCTGCTCCTCTTGCACACCCATTCTCTCATTTTCTATACTCATACCACTCACTTCCACATTCATTTCCACTCCTTCAATCTCTCCTGTCTTACTCTCCTGCTCTTCCACATCACTCCCCTCTCGATCTGATTCATTCTCTCTATTCACTTCTCTACCTTCCAGCAGCAGTCTCTCCAAGCGACTCACACCATAACCACTCAAATGCAGTCCATCGTTCCTATATAATGTATATAATAACTGTAACAAATGTATGCAATGTAATAAAAAAAAATTCTTTTAAATGTAAATTATGAGTTTACACTGTTATGTTTGTGAGAATAAGGAAATATAGTATTTAGATTGCATATGTGTAAATACTGTTGTATAATCATACCTTTTCAAACTTGAAAAAAAAAATAGTAAACTACAACATGTAATATTATACAACTTATGTAACTCTGAACAATATAATTGTAAATTATTATTATGATTGTTATTTAAAAAAAAAAAAAACTGTTATCATCATTACTATTTAAATCTCATTATGTGTAGTACAAAGTGCTGAACCTTGTAAAATAATATACTGAATAGATGATCATTGTATATATGTAAATATTTGAAAGAACAATAAAAAAAAAATAAAAAAATCTGACCTCCATTGAGTCAGAGACTCATCATGGGAGGTACACACTATTTGCACACAATGCTCATCCAACCATGCCTTCAATGTGTCTACATTCACAACACACTCAGGCAATGCATTCCACTCACCAACCACTCTCAATGCAAAGAACCTTCTCCTCACTCCTCTGCTCCCACCCTCCTTATACAGTTTCCAGTGATGGTCTCTTGTTCTATCCCCTCTCCCATTCTATGAAAAATCTCTTCCATGTCAACCTGATAACTGATAACAACCCCTGACTAGCTTATCTGTCTCAATCATACCCCCGCCCCCTCCTATTCACACGGCTTTGCGACTTAGATCTTTCAATCTGTCCTCGTACTCCACTTTCCAAAGACCACTGACTGCCTTTGTGAATCTTCTCTGGACTCTTTCCAACATATCCTCGTCAGCATGAAAACCTGGTGATCAAATCTGTACATAATAATATAAGGCCTGATCAAGGCCTTATACAATGACATCATAACCTCTATTTTTGCATGTCAGGGTCCTCTGAATCATTGCAATTACCCGATTTGATGTCTTCACAACTTGTGCAATGTGGCCCCTGAATTTCAGGTCTTTGAGAGATCTGTGAATGATGGTGGACAAAGACCTGAAATTCAGGGGTCACATCGCACAAGTTGTGAAGACATCAAATCGGGTAATTGCAATCATCTAATCTGTTCCCTTTAAAGTTTTCCCACCAAGTGTGTACTTAGTATTCCATCGTTGTTTACCAAATTTCAAAACCTTACACTTTGCAACATTGAACTGACAGTTCCACTTACCTGCTCATTCATGCAATCTATTCAAGTGTTGTAAGACCATAACATCTGCTTGACTCTGAATTGCTCTCCCCAGTTTTGTATCATCGGCAAACAGCTGCATATCACTACTTAAACACATCCCCAATATCATTAACATACAAAATGAACAACAATGGTCCCAAAACTGCCCCCTGAAGTACACCATTAATGACCTTTCTCTTTTAGGATACTGAAAACCATATACAACTTTCTGATACCTATTTGATAGCAAGTCACTGATCCAACTCAGAAGTATATTATCCAATCGCATGTGTTTCAATTTATTAACAGCTTGTCGTATGGCAGTTTATCAAAAGCTTTTGCAAACTCCAAGTACATCACTGTATGAGGGTGGTCTGAAAAGTTCTCAGCCTAACGATGAAAAAACAAATTTATAATTTCAAAATTATTTTTATTTTTCAACATAATCTCCTTCAAGACTAATACATTTATTCCAGCACCATTATCCCATCCCTGTAGTGGTTCTCGGTAAGATCTGCAAAATACCCCTCTACAGCTGCAATCACCTCTTAATTCGAAGAAAAATGCTGACCAGTGAGGTAGATTTGGGAAGAGACAGAAGTCAGAGGGAACCAAATCTGGGGAATAGGGTGGATGTTCAAACAATTCATAGTGCACATCCCTTAATTTTCCCATTGCCAAAACACCTTTGTGGGCAGGTGCATTATCCTGATGAAAGATGATTTTTTCTTCTGAAAAACAGATCCTTTCTCACTAATTTTTCTGTCTAGTCTGGTTAAAAGATCGGAATAATATTCCATGGTTATTGCTTTACCCTTTTAAAGATAATTAATAAACGAAATGCCTTTAGCATCCCAAAACACCGATGCCATGACCTTTCCTGCTGATAGAACCGACTTTGTCTTCTTTGGTGCTAAGCAACTGGCTTCTGTCCATTATTTTGATTGCTGTTTGGATTCTGGTTTGTAATGGTGAATCCAAGTCTCATCCATAGTAATAAATCGAAGCACAAAATCAGTTTTATTCTTGTTAAACTGTTCCAAGCACTGTTCAAAGATTTTCATGCAGTGCGTTTTTGATCTGCTGTGAGCAATTGCGGCACCCATCTTGCACAAAGCTTTTTTATTTGCAATTCTTCATGCAAAATATATTCTACGTGTTCTTTTGAAATGCCTATAGTCTCGGCAATTTCACGCAATTTGACTCACCGGTCATCCAACACCACACCGTTCACTCGATCAATGATTTCTGGTGTTGTTACACTTTTTGGATGTCCTTCATGTGGATCATCTTCAAGGCTGATACGGCCACGTTTAAATTCGGCAGCCCATTTCTTAATTGTCGAAAATGAAGGAGAAGAGTGTCCATAAACTTTTATGAACTTCAAATGAATTTCTTTTGGCGTTAAACCTTTTACGAAGAATTTTATAACCGCACGATACTCAATTTTATCCATTTCAAGGAATACACAGTCAACATTTTTGCTTTAGACAGCTGCATAAAACAAACTACTTGGTAGAATGACTTGCAATTTCACATGGATGCATATGACAGATGTACCAACTTAGAAAAAAAATCTTGCTGATAGTGTTGCCTTTTATGGTCGAGGCCGAGAACTTTTCAGACCACCCTCGTACATGGCCAATGAGCTGAAGGTAGTCCACAATAAGTCTCCCACATTTTTGGCAAATTAATGCAACTATACGTGAGATTAGGATAGTGCTTCAGTGCTGATGCAGACTCCAAAACTATCTTCTAGTATCAATGATAGCATTTTGGAAGTCACAATGACTTCTGAAATATTAAGAACCAACGTATATCTGATATACTTCTGGTTTGATACTCAGAATATCAATACTCCTGATGTCATTACTAAGATTTTAATTCATCATTTTAAACTTTTATTTATCAAAAGTTAATTACGTATATTCACTTCTGATTTTATATATATACCAAGTATGGAAGTGATATCAGATGATCTCAGAGAAACATTAAAAAAAAAGCACTTTATTTTTAACAGCACTCCTGTAGTAATGTTGTTTGTTACCAGAGCAACCAAACTACATCAGTATCACTTATTTTCATTTTTAATTCAACTTTTTGTACTGCTTTTCAGTATTTCTAATTATTTAAAACTGAATTGACATCATTTAGCAAACTTCAATAGAAATCATATACATAAACTTTCAGGAAATTACATCAAGTCAGTTACTTTGTATTGCTTTGAATTATTAAGCTAAATTTTGGCCTTAAAAATTATTTAAACTAAAATTCAGAGTGCTTGACAAATTTCAAGCATTCTGTATGTGAAATTTGTAAAGATTCCAAATAGAGCAGACTTGATCCAGCTAGCATGGAGTTGTTATATAGGTACAGAAAGACAAAATAAATTAACAGGCAACACATTTTAAAAAATTTCATAAAAAAATACTATGTATATATAATTATTATTATTCGTGAAACCTCCAAGCAGTCTGAAGACTCATCGCGGGAGGACACCTACTGTACAACTCCCTACTGTACAATAATATGATAATATAAAGATACTCAACATACTTACCATAATATAATAAATTTAGTTTAATCCTTTATCCAAGTGTGAGCAAACAAAGTTTGCACCTGAAAATATCTTCAGGACTGGGGTAAGATAGTACAACACCGGGCAACTCATAGCAAAGGTGGACCAAGCTAAGCACCAAGGTGGACCTTTGCTACGAGTTGCCCGATGTTGTACTACCTTACCCAAGTCCTGAAGACATTTTCAGGTGCAAACTTTGTTTTCTCACACTTGGATATAGGATTAAACTAAATTTATTATAGTCTAACCAAGTAAAAAATAAACTTTCAACATACTTACCATAAGTGGGAAGGCTATCGAAGTTGGCTTGTAAGACTTCAAAAGCCATAACATTATCAAACATGCCAGCTGAATTGCAGTAAAAATATGAACACGTGTTGTGGGAACATGGCGTAGAAACATGTAATCTGGTTGATATTTCTGGGGCATGAAGAAGATCAAAATGCGATCAAAAAACTAAAATAAAAATAAAAATTTATTGTTACCAAGGATAATAAAAATTAAAATGTAATAATAAGCTTAAAAAATGCATAAAATTTAAAAGCAAAATTTGTTTTGAAGAAAGGTATTGTTTCCAAACAAAGGGCATTTTCTTAGAACAATTCTTCTTCTTCTTCCAAATGAAAATTGGGTTTGAAGACTT
The DNA here is from genome assembly GCF_054136105.1 of Typopeltis vanoorti. Classification (NCBI taxonomy): domain Eukaryota; kingdom Metazoa; phylum Arthropoda; class Arachnida; order Uropygi; family Thelyphonidae; genus Typopeltis; species Typopeltis vanoorti. The sequence goes on along the minus strand of NC_143550.1, from coordinate 136,313,393 downwards.
TTGTATACTTAAACTGTGTTTTCCCCCATATCCTAGTCTTTTCATCATGCTAATCTTTATTTTATTATTTTTTTCAATTAATTTGCCTTTTTTCTAAAAATATGCCAAGTAGAATGTTATTTATCATTTCACTATTGCAAATGAAATAGTTTCCACTTACCTGCCTAACTGCATATGTTGATATTTTTATGTTGTACTCGTACCATCATATTGCATGTGCAGTTTAAGTGAATATACTAACAATTTAGTCAAACTATACCCTACATTACTTCCTTATTCTGAAAGAATGAGGAAATAAAATCGACCTCTTTAATTTTTGATTTAACAGCTAATATTAGCTGCTAAATCAAAAGATAAAAAGATCATACAAAGATCATATGTAGCAGAAACACATGCAACAACCACAAAAATTAAACAAATTAATCCACTCATTGAGATGAAATAAATTATATATCACAAGAAATCATATATTCTTGTTAGATATAATTTATTTCATCTCAATCATTTACCCAAGTGTAAGTAAACAAATTTTGCATGTGAAGCATCTTCACAACTAGGCTACTTGTGTATACAAGCTGTTATATACACATCAGTTGCCTCAGTATATCACACAATGCCAAAGCATTATGGGAAGAGCCACTACTCAGAATGGTTTTGACCTCTACTAAAGTTTCATTAGTAGGAGCCAGACACAGGAAGATAACAGGACTGACTCAATGCAGAAGTCATATTTTCCATATATAAAAGTAGAGTATCACCTTATTGTTAAAATATTCTGGATGAGAGATAGTTGTCAGAAGTTTTTTTCACTTAATTACAAAGTAAATTATATTTGAAGACTTTGCATACTTAAACTGTGTTTCAAGAAAATTATATTCTCATTTATTCCTTTGTCCAAGTGTAAGCAAACAAAGTATGTACATGAAGTATCTTCATAGGTAGGCTACTTGTATATAGAAGCTGTTGACCTCATGTCAATTGCCTTGAAAAGAACTTTCAAGCACCTATCTCAGATATTTACTTATCTAGGATATTTTAATATTAAGGTGATATATGCATTTTCACTATTGGTATATGAAAAATATATGACTTTGAGGCTTAACTTCATCAAGTCTCAAAAGCAGGTCAGCAGATGATAAGAATGTATTGGAAGGGACAACTGTAGCCAGATGTCAACAATCTGTTCTGTTGCTAAGTTGTCCATGAATCATAGAGCACATTCTTATATCTCAGTAGGAATTGGACTATTGTGGCAATGAAATAGAAAAGATTGTGAGCTGAAGTATTTGAAATGTCACTGTTGGGGAGGATTAATGCAGTAATCAGAGAGAAGGGAAAAAAAAAATCTTAAATGAAAATAAGAAATATTGAAGAAGAAAATCACAGAAGGATGATGAAATACCTGGAACACATAAAAACAAAAACGAATTGTAAACATGCTGAAAGGAAAAGAAATGGAGGAATACAGGTACATGTTCATCAAGGATATAACTGGTAAGATGAACTGGAAGAAGATAAGAAAATAAAGAAAAATGCTGAAGAAGAGAAATCTAGAAGGAATTCACCACAGTGACAAGGCTTGAAGTTTTGGAGAAACTTCATGAAAGTTATTTGAAGCAACATGGTCAAAATCCTAAAGGGGAATATGATCTTGGATTTCATAACAGAGGAATTAGCAATGGATCATATTAATTATTTAGAGCTCCCTATGCAATAGTGATCATAAACTTGAATAAGGTCAAATGGAGAGGGTGATAATTAGAAAGTAAAATGGATAATGGAAATAGTTTTAATGCATATGGATACCACTAAAGCTTAGCATGCATATAATGCTAATAATTCGTAGCAATCTTTAAGTCTGCTCTGAGAAGATATTATTCATACAGCTATGTATTAAAAAAAAAAGCTATAGAAAGAATACAGATCTGCAAAATGAGCCGTGAAGTATAACAATTAAGACAGAAATGCTCAGATTAATCTAAAAAACCTTCATAGAGATATGCAAAAAGGAATAAGGATAAAATTAATGAATTAAGCCTAATTAGCTCCTCATGAATAATTCTGAATGATCCAGTTGGAAATGAGAAAGAATTTAATATGTGAAATGGTCAATTAGAAGACTGCTTTGAAGTTAAGATTTATCTAATGATGTAATACCAGAGGATGAAATGGTCATTATCGTAAATGGGTAATGGTGGTAAGCAAATGTGTGTGTCTGGGTTAACATTCCATTTCATAAGGCAAATTGATAAAATGGTCAATTAATGTAATAAACAAGATAGTGAAAATATTAATTAAAAACTGTATTCATGATATCCACTACAAAAATGCGATCACTTGATGAGCACAATTTAACATAGGTTTCTGTGGGTTAGCAGTTCAAAAGAAAGATTCCAGTATTGTGACCACATGTTTATTAAGATAAATAAAAATAAACAAACCAAGTTTCGTATGTCATTTGACTTACATCTTCAGGGGTTAAAGGTAACTTTTAGTAACCGTTAACCCTTGAAGATGTAAGTCAAACGACATACAAAACTTTCGGGTTTATTTATTTTTATTTATAAACATGTGGTCACAATACAGGAATCTTTAAGTTTGAACAATTTAACATAGTTTCATTAAGGGGAGATCAATTATGCCAAGCTGCTTACTTTTTATGAAGGTCATGAAGATCAAGGTACCAGCTACGATGCTATTTGGATTTCAGCAAAACCTTTGATAGTATTCCACATAAGAAACTGATAATTAAAATGTGCAGCTGGTATTGATGATTATCTTGTAAGATAGTAGTAAACAAGGAGGGAGGGGATAACTCAGGGTTCAGTGCTGGGTGTTTTTTTTTTTTTTTTTTGTTATTTGTTTGTTTAAGAAATGCATAAATAAGACTAGTTTAAATGTTAAGATTAAAGTTTCCTACTTTGCTGATAATGTGAAGATGGTCAACTGTTTGGATGATCTCAGCTCTTTACAGGAAAGTGGACAGAGAACTGAAGTTTAAAATTTAATGTGAACAAACTGTAATATAAACCATTCTGTAAGCAGCTATTATCTGATGAATATATACTGAAGGAATCCTTTTAATTAAAAGTTAAAAACAAAACAAGAATCAAGATATTTTGGTTAACATGGAATTCAGAAATCACACTGGCACCAGATAACTAATAAAGCAAAGAAGACTTCAGGTTTAATTAAGAACTTCATTGAAGAAAATAGGAGGTCACAATATCATTAAATAATTTTCTCCATCAGGTAAATTCGGATTACCATTTATAACTTTATACACCAAAAATTTTAACAGATGTGAAGGAATCAAAGATATTCAGGGATTTACTAATTCCATGGAGGGATTAGGTTAGTGTTTTGATAAGGATAAATACGTTGGAGATCATCGCGTTATGCCAAGGATTATGTGAAGGAGTTCGCCATTATATATATATATCTCAGGTAAGCATATTTTAATATTTTAAGCATGAACAGCTTAAGTCCAGACAACTTTATCCAGTCCCTGGATAGGAAGCTAGCGCTCGACCTCCTCAAAAAACTGCTGAAGAAATTTGAGGTAGAGTGGTCAGGGTACTTAAACCTATATTCAGCAACAGAGGACTCTACAGAAGGGGACGATTCATCACCTGGGGAAGAAGGGAAGATGAACCTGATAATCTCTGCTCCCACACCAACATATCAAGCAGAAACCCATGCTCAAAAAAAGGGTAAAACAGCAGAGACTCCGACAAACGAGGGGATGGAAGAAGATGCCCACAACACTGACCCCCCCCACTCTCAACAACGAAAAAGTCCCGCAAATTCTACTACGGGAAAAAGAAAGATGGTCAGCCCTCAGGCCCATTATGCAAAACCAACAAATTGCCTACTCATGGGCAAAAAACATGGACGACGGAATCAAAATTCAGCCTGCTACAGTGGATGACTACAGACACCTCACAAAAACTATGGACAAGTCAGGCATTAAATATCATACTTTTTCGCTGAAATCTGAGAAAAATCTAAAAGTTGTACTAAGGGGAGTAACAGAGGACATCACCACAGACGAAATAGCTGAAGACCTCCGCCTCCACGATTTTCCACTTGTCAAGGTCAGCAGAATGTTGCAGGCTGACAAGAGTCCAATGACTCTAGTACTCGTAGAGATACAAAACATCCATAAGAATATATACAACATAACAACGATCTGTGGTCTAAAAATCACAACTGAACCTTTAAGAAAAAGAGCCTCATTGGGCCAGTGCCACAGATGTCAGAAATACGGACACGCACAGAAACTCTGCAGAGCAGACTACAAATGCCTCAAATGTGGACCAAACCACCCCACAACAATCTGCTCAAAGCCAAGGACCTCACCAGCCAAATGCGCGAACTGCGGGGGCCCCCCACCCAGCAAATTACAGAGGCTGCAGTCACTACCCTAAGAACAAATCAGACATCAAAAGGAAACAGATCTCCTCTCAACCCTGCCCACAGGCACCAAAGTCGACAGCTGCCCAGTTGCCTGACACCCAGCAAAGGACAACAAAACACCAGCTCTTACAAATGGAAAGCACCAACAGTCTGGAAAGCCACCTTCAAAGCAGCCCGCCCATCCAAAGATATCCAGCAGGACCAACCTCTTCCAAACATGACAACAGTCATCACAGTCTCATTGGCAAACATGCTTCAAGACTTCAGTAAATCCAACCCTTCACTAAACTCCACAAAAAGAAATTCCTAAAAGAAACTCAGACCATCCTATCAATGCTTGTTAATGAACAAAACTAGATTACTCCCAGACTCACTACAGATCGTCGCTTGGAACGCCAATGGCCTAAAAAACAAGATACTGGAGCTTCAAGAATTCTCTCACAGATACGACCCCAACATCATCCTAATCAACGAAACTCATTTAAGACCTGAAGACAATCCAAAACTGAGAGGCTACTCTCTATATAGAAATGACCGACTGGACTACAGAAGTGGTGGAACAGCCATATTCATCAGGAACTGCATCAGGCACAATGGAATAGCCAACCCCCCAACCTCCAATCTAGAACTCACCAGTGTCGAAGTCCACACAAACTCAACTGGAAGATTTAAAATCTATGCCGCCTACAACTCCCCTGCTAAGACCCTGCTATTTTCTGACTTGGATGCTGTCCTGGGCGTAAATGATTCCATCATCGTCGCTGGGGACTTAAACTCCAAACATCCCTTCTGGAACAGCAGAACCACAAATAAAAATGGGCATATCCTCTTCAGCTACACAGGATTAAACAACGGCGTTGTAACAGGACCCACCGAACCAACCCACCACAGCCCAATTGGCACAGCCGACATCCTAGACATTACTATCCTGCACAATATCAAATACCAGTACAGCCTTCAAGCACTGAACGAATTATCATCAGATCACAACCCAATCCTACTTCACTTAGGGATCAAAGATCAGTCACCCCTCCCCCAAACCTCCATTGTCTGAGAGAAACTTAGGAGAGTGCTACCAGAACACATTGGTCCGGTTCCCCACATAAAAGCTAAGGAAGAAATAGACATGGCAATAAAGAACCTCACGAATCATATCAATAAAGCCATAACAGCATCCATGATTACCTACAAACAAAACCGTCTCCCAGAAGAAATCATGGACTTAATAAGGGAAAAAAACAGACAAAGGAAAAGATACCACAACGTGCTCCCCAGGACAAAACAGCCCTCAACAGACTAAACAAATCTGTCCGGGAAGCTCTCCAGAACCACAGGAATCAACAATGGGAAAACAAGCTCACCTCCATCTCCACAGAAGATCATTCCATATGGAAATTCCTAAACAACCTCAGGAACAAGCGCAAATCCCTCCCCCTCCAAGCAGAACAGCACCTAGCATACACAGATGCTGACAAAGCTGAAGCTATAGAGAAACCCTAGAGAAACAATGCAGTCCTGCATATGAGAACCTAAACATCAGTCACATATACAAGATTCATTGTAAAGTCAAGCTCATCAAAGTAAATCATCCCGATGACAATCCAAGCCCTATTAAGCCTACCTCACCTACCGAAATAATCGGCATCATCAACCACCTCAAGAACAAAAACGGCCCAGGTCCCGACGGCATCACTAACAAAGTCATCAAGGTACTACCACGCAAAGCCATAGCACATCTGGCAAACATCATAAACTTCATCCTCAAATGGTGCTTCTCCTAGTCATGGAAAATAGCCGACATCGTCCCAATTCACAAACCAGGCAAAAATCCACACCTGCCAGAAAATTACCATCCCATCAGCTTGCTATCCAACTTGGGAAAAATAGCAGAGAAAATCATCTTCATCAGACTCCAAGATCATGTCAACCAACAAAATATCATTCCACAAGAACAATTTGGCTTCCGTCAAAACCACAGCACCACCCAACAGATCCATAGACTGGTAGAATACATCACCACAGGATTCAATTGGAATCAGCACATCGGAGCTGTCTTCCTAGGCATCTCAAAGGCCTTTGATAAGATCTGGTATCAAGGCCTCTTCTACAAGCTTATCATTGCAAACCTTCCACTAAACATGATACATCTGATTAAATCATACCTCACAAACAGGAAGATGCAAGTGAAAATAAATGAAACAGTCTCAACCCAACGGAAAATCCTGGCTGGAGTTCCTCAAGGATCACTGCTAGCCCCGATCCTGTTCAACATCTACATGGCAGACATCCCTCAAAATCCTCTCACATCCACCATTGCCCTTTACACAGATGACACGGCTATACTAGCCAGGTCCTGCCAACTTCATCTCGTAACCAAAAAACTACAAGACACCATCCTGAATCTAGAAACATGGTTTACAGACTGGCGACTACAATTAAATCCCCAGAAAAGCACATCGATACTCTTCACAAGAAGACGAGCATCCCCCAAAGGAGACATCACCCTGTTCAACTCAAAAATTCCCCGGAAAACTGAAACTAAATACTTTGGAATACTCCTCGACAAACGATTATGCTTCAACAGCCACATCAAGAGCACATGCACCAAAGCTTCAAAAGTTATCGCCCAGCTGTACCCCTTGATCATCAGACACAGCAAACTAAACACAAGAAACAAAATTCTACTCTACAAGACAGTGATCCGCTCCACAATTATATATGCCTCCCCAGCCATACCTCCAAGACAAACATCCTCAAGCTGCAAAGACTACAGAACAAGTGCCTGCGAATGATCCTGGATACTCCGTGGTTCATCAGGAACGCCCAGTTCCACTGGGACATAAATATCCCCTACATCTCTCCACTACTAGCCCCGATCCTGTTCAACATCTACATGGCAGACATCCCTCAAAATCCTCTCACATCCACCATTGCCCTTTACACAGATGACACGGCTATACTAGCCAGGTCCTGCCAACTTCATCTCGTAACCAAAAATTCTACTATGCTCCCTAGCAGAAAAATTCTTTATGAAAACATCTATGCATCCAAACCAACTAATACAACAAGCTGGAAACTATGACGGTAATGACCACTGGAAACATAAAAGACAAAAAGCCATCCTAACACTCAACGACGTGTAACCACTCCTGCCCACTCAGGACGAGTTAAAATAGCTCACAAATCTCTCCCATCACTGCTCCCGAAACAGACAACAGGGAATATAAAAAGCATTAAGCTTCACCCTCTGTGCCATATATGTCCTGTCCTGTAATTCCATGGAGGGATTATATCTTAATATGTAAGAAAATCAAGTGGGTGGCTGCATTTAGCTAACATGAAATATAGAGATGAGATATAGTTGAATATATCGAATTGAATATATTGAAAGCTCATAAGTTAGCTCTGGGTGGGTGGGTGAGTGAGTGAGTGTGTGTTCTATGTGACTTGCACCCACAAAAGTAGTAAATCTATAGTGTTAGTACCAAGGATGGGCTATATCCAGTGACATATTTAGGTATTTGCTGTCCCTCCTCATATTTAATGAACATGTTGATTTACATATCGTAAATTCGTAATATAAATAACTATATATATATTATGACTCACCCAAAATGTCCTAAAATATTCTATGTCTTGCCGCTCGCCAATAGACTCAACTTACAATGAGGAAAAGAAAAACATTTCTCTACTTGTGAGTATATGTGGCATATAAGTTACATGTTATAATTACAAAAATGAGAACCTGGAAATTTCCCCCTTGCTGCTCTAGGCCTGGGCCTATACCTGAATATGCCACTGGCTATATCATCAAATTCCTGATATATATATATATATATACACCCTAAAGGGGATGTACAGGATATTATTATAGTAATGAACTAATTTTTTCATGTAGTACTACCATACTATCAATAATTTTCTGCCAAATTAATCTCATCTGTCAAGACTCCAATATTATCAGATCTTGTATTTCTGTTTACTAAGCCACATCATACTGCATCAACCTATCAAAACCTTGGTCTTTCTCTGAGTCTTCTTCCTGCCATTCTGCCAAAAAACTTGTTTTGCCAACTTTCTTCTCCCATTCTGTTTAAATAACATACCACCCACGATTAGCTTTGCTAACATATTCCTGAATGCTAACAAAAAGTTCTTTCCTAATATCCTCATTTTTAATATGATACTATCATCTGTTCATCCCCTTATCGTTTTCAGAATTTCATATCTGTGGTCTCCAGTCTTTGATCAAGTGTTATTTCTAACCCAGCTCTCAGATTCATAAATTAAAATTGGTTTGAACACTGTCTTGTACACGCGTGGTTTAGTGTTTTGACTAATTTCCACATAGTCAATGAGACTTTTCTTATTTATCACATCTTCTCTCTCTATGTGAATTTATACACATCTTTGTGATGAAACATGGTGTTAATAATAACTAGTCCATGTCCTAAACAGAACTCTAGCAAGTACTTACCACTGTAACAAAATTCTTAAAGAATCTTTCGCTGCAATGGAGCATAGTGGTTCTTCTCCCCTCCTCCAATCTAATTCTTTTTAGTGTCCAAGGGATGGTCCACCAGACCTGACAGACAGTAGTCATGATGACAGATGTTCATGCAATTCGCTGGTCTGGTTGGCTGAGTGGTTAGTGTATTTACTCTCCAACCAAGAGGTCGTAGGTTCAAATCCCACAGCGAGCATGGATGTTTGTAAATGCTTTTTGGTGTAAGATGGATTTCATCATCTGGTTTGAGACCACTATCTTGCTTATCGAAGGTCTGAAGTGGCTTGAAAAAGTTCCATGTTTAGTCTCTAGAGTAGGTTTTCCAAACCTGGGCAAAAATACAAATATATATTATATATATAAAATCAATAGGGGTGCTTAAGGGTCAAAGCTGTATAACTGAGAGGAGACCTCCACATAGCCTTTAAAGGAATGCGGAGAACCGACCAGGGCTTCTGACCTAATGTCCAATCCTCACCTTCTCGTGGTGCACCCTGTTGGGTATCTACTTTGATACTGAATGAACGAGGATGGGCTGGCAATTTGGGATTTAGCCGACCAAATTGTATTCTTATTGGTTAAACCAAAATAAAAAATGATGGTACAACATGACAAAATTTCATGCCGGCTGGGGCGTCGCCCGGTTAAACAAGCCCCCGTTGTTTTTGCCAGGGAACCAGGGCGAACAGCGAAAAGTCAGCTACTGGAACAAATCTGAAAACAAACCCCAACTCAACATCACCAGAGTTAAAGATCGGTACTATCAATGTAAGAAGCCTGAATGGCAAAGAAATGGAGCTAGCTGAGGAATTAGATAAGTACCAGATCGACATAATAGGGGTGACTGAAACAAAAAAGACCAAAACTGGTGAGATCTTTCTGAGCAATAAATACAAAATGTTATATTCAGGCAATAACAATCAAGGAAAAGAAGGAGTAGCCATAGTATTCAACACAAAATACGAGGCTAATCTTCTTGAATGGCAGTCAGTCTCAAGTAGAGTAATGTGGGCAAATATGAGAATGGGGAACTGGACAATGAGACTTATTTGTGCCTATGGTCCCACAGAAGGTTCTACTAAGGTAGAAGTGGAGGAATTTTTTGAGGCTTTAGAAAAAGCAACTGACACAATGAAAAAGGAAAAGTTGGTCCTTGTTGGGGATCTAAATAGTAGAGTAGGAAATGATTGTGAGACATACAAAAATATTTTGGGAAAATTTGGAGAAAAGAGCAAAGCTAATAATAATGGCAAATATCTGTTGGATTTCTGCTCAGGACATGGACTGGTTATTACTAACACCATGTTCCAACATAAAAATGTGCACAAATTCACATGGAGAGAAGAGGCAAGGAATAAGAAAAGTCTCATTGACTATGTTATTGTTGATAGTGATGTTTTCTCCCTGGTGCAGGACACCAGAGTGTACAGAGGATTTGAAATTGGAAGTGATCACTATTTAGTCTTGAGCAGGATAAAATTGAATTTCATATTGAAAAGAATAACATGTAAGAAAGTTTTAAAGCAAATAAAAGTTGAGCAGCTCTCAGATGTAAACTGTAGACTAGAATACAGAAATATTATTGAAAAGAAAATGAAAGAGTTTGAGAACAGGAATCAAACCTTGGAGATTCAGTGGCAAACTCTGAAGGAAACATTGATTGATTCTGCCAGAGAGGCATGTGGTGAGGTTGTGTGCAAAGATAAAAAATCAGAACTCCCTGGTGGACACAGGAAGTTAAAGAGGCAGTGAAGGAAACGAAGAAAGCATATCAAAAGTTCCTGGCAAATAAGTCAGCTTTTACTCTTACAGAATACAGAGACAAATGTAAGAAAGCTAAACAGTGTGTAAAACTAGCTAAACAAAAGTCATGGGAGGACTTTGGCAAGAATATAGAAAATAAATATCAAGAAGGTGGCAAAATATTCTGGAGGTTGTTGAAGAAGCTTAGGAATGGAGGAAAGAGTGCTGTAAAAGGAATTAGAGATGATAAAGGTGAAATGAAAACAGGAGAAAAAGATATCCTTGAAGTATGGAGTAATTACTTTGAAAAACTGCTAAATGAAACAAGCAGTGATGACAGCACAGTGATAAAAAACACTGACCAGGCATGCAGTCAGGAATACATATCCATACTTGAAGTAGAAAAAGCCATCAAAGGCTTGAAATGTGGAAAGGCAGCAGGAGTAGATGATATTCGACCAGAAATGCTGAAGTATGGTGGTATAAGAGTCTTACTGTGGCTGCACTGCATAGTTCAGAAAGCCTGGACAGAGGGACGAATTCCCGATGATTGGAGTAGAGCTCTCATAGTACCCATATATAAAAAGGGAAATAAAACTGAATGTGAGAATTACAGAGGTATTTCCCTACTGAGTGTTCCTGGCAAGATCTATGCAAGTATACTTGAGAAACGGTTGAGAAGAATTGTGGAAGAAAAGCTTGGTGAAGAACAAGCTGGATTCAGGCCAAATAGAGGCTGTCAGGATCAGATCTTCACTTTACGACAAATAGTCGAGAAAGCATGGGAATATAACAAAGATCTGTATTTAAGTTTTGTCGATTTGGAAAAGGCATATGACAAGGTGCCAAGAGAGAAGCTATTCAATACGCTACAGTTATATGGTGTCAATGGGGCATTATATCAAGCAATACTTAGTCTTTATTTGAGTTGTGAGTCAGCAGTTAGAATTCAAGGAAGTACAGGAAGATGGTTTAATGTTAAATCTGGTGTGAGACAAGGATGTACATTATCCCCTCTGTTATTCATTATCTATATGGATCACATTATGAAGGAATGTGGTATTAAACCTGATATCAAAATTGGAGATGTTAATGTCAGCTCTTTGCTTTATGCGGATGATGTTATACTTCTAAATAAATCCGCTACAAGTCTGCAAGATTCTCTGACTAAATTGAATAGCTGTTGTAATAGATATGGTATGAAGGTCAGCAATAAAAAGACAAAGACAATGAAAATAGGCAGAATCATTGAAAATGTCAACTGTGTTGTGAATGGAGAACCTGTGGAACAAGTAAAACATTTCAGCTACTTAGGCACAATTTTTACTGAAGATGGTAAACTAAATATAGAAATAGACAACAGAATCAGCAAAGCTGGTATCGTGGGAAGTCAATTGAATAAATTCATATGGAATAAGAAAGAAATTAGTCGGAACACTAAATTAGCTGTATACAAGACTGTGTTCAAACCAATTTTAACTTATGGATCTGAGAGCTGGGTCAGAAGTAAAACACTTGACCAAAGACTAGAGACCGCAGATATGAGAGTCCTGAGAAAGATTAGAGGCGTGAACAGATGGCATCAATGGCAATATCATATTAAAAATGAGGATATTAGGAAAGAACTTGACATTGTCAGCATCCAAGAATGCGTTAGCAGAGCTAATCTCAGATGGTATGGTCACTTAAATAGAATGGGAGAGGAAAGATTAGCAAAACAAGTGTTCTCTGCCAGGTTGGCAGGAAAACGACCCAGAGGAAGACCAAGATATAGGTGGATTGATACGGTACAAAGTGCCTTAGACGATAGAAATATAAGATCTGATAATGTTGGAGTCTTGACAAGTAACAGACTGATTTGGAGGAAAATTGTAGATAGGAAGTTAGTAATGATGTAATTTTTTCATGTAGTACTGTCATATCCTGTACACCCCTTGAGGGTACATGGCAGGAATTTGATGATGATGATGATGATGACCTTTACATTTTTCAAAACTGTAATTGTGCATTTCATTAATTTTTATTCTTTTGATCAACTAATAATCAATTGGTTGATCTCGATTGAAGTGCAACTGAAAATAATGTTTTCGATAGAACAATGTCTGTCATAAAACAAAATTAATGTTAGAAAAGAATGCTGAAGGGGGAGGGGGCCAAAACTCCAACTGGCTGTGAGCCACCAATATCTAAAATAGTGCAGTTAATATCACAAAACTCATAAAAATAGTCTGACTATTTTTTGCTGTTGGTCTAAGCTGTTGCCACAGTCAAAATGCTAAACATTCTTGTGCAAAAAGCACTGAAACATGATTAAATATATTGAATTGCAGTCATTCTTGATATAAAAACAAATTTAAAAAAGTTGTCACCAGTGAACAAAATCATTTAATAGTGAAATGTTTCATATGTGAAAAACAATAGACAATACTGTGATAAATGCATAAAATAAAATTGTATTAAATGAAGACAATATATTAAGTCATACTCATGAAAATGAGTGAGAGAAATCAGTAATATTTGATCATTCCAAACTTTTGATATGACCTGTATTATTGCTTGGTGAAAATCAATTTGGAGAACATGTGGATTTTAAAAAAAAATAAAATAAAAAAAAAAAAAGAAAGAAAAAATATTTTGTTTTTCATCTTACCTGTGATCCTTTTAGTGAAGAGACTCCCATATAGAGAAACACTCCATATAAAACAGGCATCGGGATGAACTATTTGTAAGAAACAATATCAAAAGTTAAAATTAGGATTTCAATGTTCTTTTATTAAAGTTAATTTGTCAGTTAATCATAGAAAGTTAAAAAAATTAGTACTTTACTTTAGCTAAAACAATTCAACATATTTTATGATAAACACATTCCATCCATTACTTTTTCTTCCATAAAAAGAAAAGTAGCATATTTTTTTGCATTACTGTTAATAATTAATTAAAAATTACTGTTATTATTTATAATTAGACTTTTAATGTTGCAGATAGGATTTACTGCACTAACATGACATTGATTAAGTTTATAAGAAACCGAGTTACTGGGCAGTGACAGGCCTCTGAACCTAACATGGCATGGAAAAGATGAAATCTATTTAGACAAATATTTTAGTATTTCCAAAAAAAAAAAAAAAAAGTATAGTTAAGGAACTACAAGCTGCAAATTATTAAGTAACTGTGGGAAAGAAACATTACTGTACAATGATATCCCAGAAAATTACGGCTACTTCATCTAATTAATTCAAATAAAACGTTATGAACTCTCACAGTGCATTACAAGCTATTCCATCATTCTTTTGTCAATTCTTAGACAAGTTCACTACACTTTCGATTCTCATCATTCACTGTGCAACACACACACTTCTCCACCTCAACATCTCTTATTTCTCTACTATTCATACATCTAAGTCCTACTAGTCTCACTCCCCCCCACCCACCCCCCCACACACCCAATCACTCTTTTCACAACTAATCTCTCTCTCTCTCTCTCAGATGCATTCCATGTTTCTCTATTCTTTCATAACCAAAATTATCCTCATATCTCTCATTACCTTCTGTGCTCCATATTTTCTCTAACCTAACAACAGCCTCTCCATCAAACAACTGGTGAACATGGTTAATATCATTATAAACACAAGAGAATTAGCACAATGTTTATTGATAATAGAAATCAATTATTTTGGATAAAAATAACCATTCTTCATCTGTGACAAAATACCGAGCAAATTCAGAACAAGGCAAAAACACACAATGATCCTAGTATTGCACACTAGAAGGCTGACATAAAAATAATTAAACCTAAAACTTAAATAATAGTATTGAGAATATAGCATATCAAAAAGATTACAGCTGCTAAGGATTAGAATCTTCCAAAATTCAGACAAGATTGTCATTACTGTAATTTAAGACCTCTTTAACAACAAATATTCATATTTAAAATGACTTCTATGAATCAGGTGTATATCTTTTTGGAGGATCCTATTATCTGTGTTTACTATGCTGTGTGAGATTTTATTATATTGCTTTCAGTAATGGATAGCGCACTGGCATTCACTATGTCTTTTCTCTAATGAGTGGGCTACTTTTCCAAATTACAAAAGTTGAGATTCACATGTGAGTAAAATTTTTATGGTGATTCCACAATAACAGAAATAGTTAATGAGAGCATGACTAAATCTTGTTTCTCTGTGAGAAAATTAATAATATTAGTGAAGCTCCCAGGATACAAAAAGATAAGCTGAAAGAAATTATTGTTTTGGCTGGCACTAACAACTTGATAGTTGAAAATATTGCATGTAAGAAAATATAAAAGAGTTATTGGAAGAAGTGAAAGAGAAGAATGAGAGAATAAATCATAGCTCTCCTCCTCCTCAACATGCTATGACAGATTATGTTAAAGATACCAAGCAATTTTAAACCTGGTATGTTTCTACATGCTATGACAGAAGCAAGTTTAGGAGGAGAGCCACGATCACAAATGAATCAATGCATAGATTGTGCAGTTTGTAGACCAATGAACTGAATTTGATGGCTAGAAGGCCTTATATAATACTGATAGACTGTATTCAAATGATATCTAGAGAGCTTTGTTCACTGAGTATGTCATGTACCTATGAGGCAAGTGAGTATACGAATGACCAAAAAATGTGGAATCAAGTCTCTCAAGTGACAAAATCAAATCAGGTAGTAAACATAAGGTATAATAATGGTTGGGGCCTAAGAGAATGCTATAGTTTATGTACACCAATGCTAGAAATATCAGGAACAAGAGGAAGGAGTTTTTGGCAGTCAACTCTCACTAATGCCTACAACTTGGCAAAAGTTATAGGCATTAGTGAGATTTGACTGAAAGCAGATAATGTAGTTACAGAGATAGAATGTGAGGAGATTGATTTGGAGAAAAAAAATTGTAGATAGGAAGTTAGTAATGATGTAAATTTTTCATGTAGTACTATCATATCCTGTACACCCCTTGAGGGTACATGTCAAGGAATTCGATGATGGTGAAATAAATAAATTAATCCATTAACGCATTTTTATTCCTCCAAGGAAACAGGTGAGGCCTTCAGCTCTCATTTTTTTCAAAACTGGGGAAGCCTTAACCAATCACAAAGAGAAAGATGGTCCAAGACTATCAAGAATTTTAGTGATATTCAGGGAAGAGATGGTCCTTAACTCCAAAACTATATTACTGTGTCCAAAATAGTGCAAGTTCTAAAGTCGATTGTCTTGAGATGTAAGATTAAAAACCTGAGTTTTTAGGAGGGGTAAACTCTATTGCTCATGCTGGAGATCAACTATCTCAAGGGTTGATAGAAGAAAAGCTTAGAAGTGTTTAAGAAAAGCTTAGAAAGCCAAAATAGTGCAAGTTCTAAAGTCGATTTTCTTGAGATGTAAGATTAAAAACCTGAGTTTTTAGGAGGGGTAAACTCTATTGCTCATGCTGGAGATCAACTATCTCAAGGGTATGTAGAAGAAAAGCTTAGAAGCGTTCCACTAGTTGGTGACTATAATCAAACTTAGAATGCTCTTTCTTCAGGCAGCCTAACACTACAGAAGCAAACGTTATTTCAACAGGTCTACACATGCATAACATTAAACTTTACTGAAAATAATTTTAATGTTTATTTATAAAACACAGTAGTAACATAAAATACTTGAAAATGCTACATAAATAGAAAGCATGTTTATTACCACTACATACAGAAACTCCACTTACTTGTAATGCTGGAGTAAAGAAAACTGACATTCCAACCAAACCAAAGATGAACAATTGAGTCAATCGTTGTTCCCTTCAAAAGAAAATATATTTTAGGAATCTTTTAGAAGTTTCCAGTGCACAGTAAATCACAACAAAATAGCACTAAGGAAAAGAAAACATAGCTGGACAATAAAAAACTAATTTATAAATGATTGAAATTTTTTTCAGCATGATCTACACATACTGGCCACTGAATTAGAAACCTTTATGCAGATGTATGTAAACATCAGTTGCACAGCATATATGTAAAATACTTGGTCACATGTGTCGGTACGTCTTCCACACAACTATTGAAGAATGCTGATCAAATAGTGTTGATCACAATGGGAAAAACAAAGGATTTTTGGAGTTCAATAAAGGGTTTATTATTGGTGCTCATCTGGTTGGTGCCACAATTCTGAAAACAGTATGGCTAAGTGGTTTTTCAAAAGGTGAGATATCTTGGGTGTTTAATCAGTGCAAAAATAACTCACTTTGCTTGTCTAAGAAGCATAACTGTGGTCATAAGATAGTTTGTTGGGAACGAGATCACTGTTGTATGAGAAGGCTTGTACAAACAGAACTTCATATGTGTGTGTGTGTGTGTGTGCAGCAATTGACTGAAGCAGTTAATAATGGATGTTCCTGACCTATATCTCACTGAACTGTGCACAGGGAATTGAAGAGGATCGATATTGGCAGTCGCATGCCTATACAGAAACCACTAATGAATAAAGGCTTCTAACTCAGTGGCCAGTATATGTATTAAGGATCTGTATTTAAGTTTTATAAACTTAAATACAGATCCTTGTAATATTCCCATCATTTCTCAACTATTTGTCTTAAAGATCTTATCCTAATAACTTCTATATGGCCTGAACCTAGCTTATTCTTCAAGTTTCTCTTCAAATATTTTCTTAGTCTCTTTTGGAGTATGCTTGCATAAATCTCATCTTGAGAACTTAATAGGGAAATTTATTTGTACTTTTCACTGTTTTATTTTGCTTTTTATAGATTACTAGGGGGGGGTGCTTAAGGGTCAAAGCTGTATAACTGAGAGGAGACCTCCGCATAGCCTTTAAAGGAATGCAGAGAACCGACCAGGGCTTCTGACCTAATGTCCAATCCTCACCTTCTCGTGGTGCACCCTGTTGGGTATCTACTTGGATACTGAACGGACTAGGATGGGCTGGCAATTTGGGATTTAGCCGACCAAATTGTATTCTTATTGGTTAAACCAAAATATAGAATGATGGTACAACATGACAAAATTTCATGCCGGCTGAGACGTCGCCCGGTTAAACAAGGCCCCAGTTGTTTTCGCCAGGGAACCAGGGCGAACAGCGAAAAGTCAGCTACTGGAACAAATCTGAAAATAAACCCCAACTCAACATCACCAGAGTTAAAGATCGGTACTATCAACGTAAGAAGCCTGAATGGCAAAGAAATGGAGCTAGCTGAGGAATTAGATAAGTACCAGATCGACATAATAGAGGTGACTGAAACAAAAAAGACCCAAACTGGTGAGATCTTTCTGAGCAATAAATACAAAATGTTATATTCAGGCAATGACAATCAAGGAAAAGAAGTAGTAGCCATAGTATTCAACACAAAATACGAGGTTAATCTTCTTGAATGGCAGTCAGTCTCAAGTAGAGTGATGTGCGCAAATATGAGAATGGGAAACTGGACAATGAGACTTATTTGTGCCTATGGTCCCACAGAAGGTTCTACTAAGGTAGAAGTGGAGGAATTTTTTGAGGCTTTAGAAAAAGCAACTGACACAATGAAAAATGAAAAGTTGGTCCTTGTTGGGGATCTAAATAGCAGAGTAGGAAATGATTGTGAGACATACAAAAATATTTTGGGAAAATTTGGAGAAAAGAGCAAAGCTAATAACAATGGCAAATATCTGTTGGATTTCTGCTCAGGACATGGACTGGTTATTACTAACACCATGTTCCAACATAAAAATGTGCACAAATTCACATGGAGAGAAGAGGCTAGGAATAAGAAAAGTCTCATTGACTATGTTATTGTTGATAGTGAAGTTTTCTCCCTGGTGCAGGACACCAGAGTGTACAGAGGATTTGAAATTGGAAGTAATCACTATTTAGTCTTGAGCAGGATAAAATTGAAATTTCATATGGAAAAGAATAACATCTAAGAAAGTTTTAAAGTGAATAAAAGTTGAGCAGCTCTCAGATGTGAGCTGTAGACTAAAATACACAAAGATTATTGAAGAAAAAATGAAAGAGTTTGAGAACAGGAATCAAACCTTAGAGATTCAGTGGCAAACTCTGAAGAAAACATTGATTGATTCTGCCAGAGAGGCATGTGGTGAGGTTGTCTGTAAGGATAAAAAAAATCAGAACTCCCTGGTGGACACAGGAAGTTAAAGAGGCAGTCAAGGAAAAGAAGAAAGCATACCAAACGTTTCTGTCAAATAATTCAGCTTGTGCTTTTAGAGAATATAGAGACAAATGCAAGAATGCTAAACACTGTGTAAAACTAGCTAAACAAAAGTCATGGGAGGACTTTGGCAAGAATATAGAAAATAAATATCAAGAAGGCGGCAAAATATTCTGGAGGTTGTTGAAGAAGCTTAAGAATGGAGGAAAGAGTGCTATAAAAGGAATTAGAGATGATAAAGGTGACATGAAAATGGGAGAAAAAGATATCCTTGAAGTATGGAGTAATTACTTCGAAAAACTGCAAAATGAAACAAGCAGTGATGATAGCACAGTGGTAAAAAACACTGACCAGGCATGCAGTCAGGAATACATATCCATACTTGAAGTAGAAAAAGCCATCAAAGGCTTGAAATGTGGAAAGGCAGCAGGAGTAGATGATATTCGACCAGAAATGCTGAAGTATGGTGGTATAAGAGTCTTACAGTGGCTGCACTGCATAGTTCAGAAAGCCTGGACAGAGGGACGAATTCCCAATGATTGGAGTAGAGCTCTCATAGTACCCATATATAAAAAGGGAAATAAAACTGCATGTGAGAATTACAGAGGTATTTCCCTACTGAGTGTTCCTGGCAAGATCTATGCAAGTATACTTGAGAAACGGTTGAAGAATACTTGAGAAGAATTGTGGAAGAAAAGCTTGGTGAAGAACAAGCTGGATTCAGGCCAAATAGAGGCTGTCAGGATCAGATCTTCACTTTACGACAAATAGTCGAGAAAGCATGGGAATATAACAAAGATCTGAATTTAAGTTTTGTCGATCTGGAAAAGGCATATGACAAAGTGCCAAGAGAGAAGCTATTCAATACGCTGCAGTTATATGGTGTCAATGGGACATTATATCAAGCAATACTTAGTCTTTATTTGAGTTGTAAGTCAGCAGTTAGAATTGAAGGAAGTACAGGAAGATGGTTTAATGTTAAATCTGGTGTGAGACAAGGATGTACATTATCCCCTCTGTTATTCATTATCTATATGGATCACATTATGAAGGAAAGTGGTATTAAACATGATATCAAAATTGGAGATGTTAATGTCAGCTCTTTGCTTTATGCGGATGATGTTATACTTCTAAATAAATCTGCTACAAGTCTGCAAGATTCTCTGACTAAATTGAATAGCTGTTGTAATAGATATGGTATGAAGGTCAGCAATAGAAAGACAAAGACAATGAAAATAGGCAGAATCATTGAAAATGTCAACTGTGTTGTGAATGGAAAACCTGTGGAACAAGTAAAACATTTCAGCTATTTAGGCACGATTTTTACTGAAGATGGAAAATTAAATATAGAAATAGACAACAGAATCAGCAAAGCTGGTATGGTGGGAAGTCAACTGAATAAATTCATATGGAATAATAGAGAAATTAGTCGGAACACTAAATTAGCTGTATACAAGACAGTGTTCAAACCAGTTTTAACTTATGGATCTGAGAGCTGGGTCAGAAGTAAAACACTTGACCAAAGACTAGAGACCACAGATATGAGAGTCCTAAGAAAGATTATAGGCGTGAACAGATGGCATCAATGACAGTATCATATTAAAAACGAGGATATTAGGAAAGAACTTGACATTGTCAGCATCCAGGAATGCGTTAGCAGAGCTAATCTCAGGTGGTATGGTCACTTAAACAGAATGGGCGAGGAAAGATTAGCAAAACAAGTGTTCTCTGCCAGGTTGGCAGCAAAACGACCAAGAGGAAGACCAAGATATAGGTGGATTGATACGGTACAAAGTGCTTTAGACGATAGAAATATAAGATCTGATAATGTTGGAGTGTTGACAAGTAACAGACTGATTTGGAGGAAAATTGTAGATAGTAAATTAATAATGATGTAATTTTTTTCATGTAGTACTATCATATCCTGTACACCCCTTGAGGGTACATGGCAGGAATTTGATGATGATGATGTTGATAGATTACTAGGTGGGGCTCCTAGGTAAAACAATTAGGTAGATTCAACATTAAAACTGGGTTTGATACAAAGTAGTAGCTTGGTAAACACTCAAACACTAGAGTGTCTGCTAGCATCGTTTCTTAATCAACCACTCTACAGTAAGAAAGCACCCGCAGGCATCCGGTGTTCTTGTGAATTGGCATAAACCGAGGACTGCCTGTACTTTCAGAAGAAGTTTCCAAATTCTTGGCATAAGTCAATTGTCACTGCTATCCCAAAACCAGGAAAAGATCCAACACAAGCAAATAACTATCGACCCCTTGCTCTTATCAGCTGTCTTTGTAAGATATTGGAGAAAATGGTTAATGCCAGATATATGAGGTGGTATCAAAACGTTTCGAGACTAGATCTGTTTACGATAAATTACTTTATTTATCTACATTTACACACTATCACCTTCAAAATAGTCCCCTTGCATATCAATACAGCCTCCCAGCATTCTTGCTGATTCTGGAATGTGTCCTGGAAGTCTTCTTTTTGAAGCATGTCAAGCACCTTCTGCGATTCACGCTGGATCTCTGCAATGGTGTCAAAATGGTGACCTTTGAGCTGGATATTCATCTTCGGGAAGAGGGCGAAGTCTGCAGGAGCCAAATCTGGTGAGTAGGGTGGTTGTGGAAGTGAGATCATGTTGTTTCTGGCGAGAAAATCACGTGTGAGGAGAGCTTGGTGACAGGGTGCATTGTTGGTGATGGAGCATCCAGTTTTTCGCGTGCCACAGATCTGGTTGCTTTTGCCGAATGTCCTCCTTCAGACGCCTTAAAACCTGGCAGTAGAACTTGCTACTGACGGTGTGGCCCCTGAGGATGAATTCTCGATGCACAATGCCATGAATGTCGAAAAAGACTATGAGCATGAACTTGGTCGAGCTGCGGACCTGCCTCGCCTTTTTCGGTTGTGGAGATGATGGGCTCTTCCACTGTGAAGACTGTTGCTTCATCTCAGGGTCGTACCCGCACACGCAAGTTTTGTCACCGGTAACTATCCTCGAATTTCACATTTGCTCTTTGTTGTAACTTGCAGTCCATGATGAAATCGCAGATGTGGTAACGCAGGTGGTCAGAACAGCATCAGTTGCACGGCTCCTGATGTACACAGGATGATGTCTTTTGGCACACTGATGTATGAAGGTAGGTGCTCCCTGTGACTGTGCGTGCTGCCATCTGTTGGCATGTTACAAACCTAGGCTCAAAACTTTTTGATACCACCTCGTAAATACCTTCTCTGGTATTTAGAAAGCAACAATCTTCTCTTCAATACACAATGTGAGTTCCATAGACATCATAGAACTTTAGGCCATTTGGTTCGTTTACAAACTTGTATAAAACATGCATTTCTGAAGCAGGAACACCTTGTTTCAGTTTTCTTTGACATGGAAAAAGCTTATGACAGAGCCTGGAGATATGGCATATTAAAAGGCACATTATAACCTAGGTCTCAAAGGACACCTCCAAATATTTATTAAAATCTTTCTGTCCAGGCGAACTTTCCAAGTCAGAGTGGGAAGTATGCTGTCTCGACCATATCATCACAGGGTGTTCTCCAAGGCTCTATCTTAAGTGTGACCCTTTTTGTTATTAAAATTAACTCAATCACTGAACAGCTTCCTCCCACTGTAGGTAGTGCTCTATATGTTGATGACTTCACAATTTACAGTCACTCTCATAACATGAGAGTAATTGAAAGACAACTTCAGCAAGCGATTGATCATGTTTCCCTGTGGGCTCTTAGTAATGGGTTTAGGTTTTCAACAGAAAAAAGTGTCTGTACATTTCTGTCAAAAATGCACTCATCACCCAGATCCTGGATTAAGAATGGGACACATTTCCAGTAGCTACAGAAGCCAAGTTCTTGGGACTCATCTTTGATAGAAAATTTACATTTCAAGCACACATTCGTCAACTAAGAGAAAAGTGCAAGAGAACCTCTTCCACACTCTATTCTCTACTGAGTGGGGTGCCGATCGAGCTTCATTGCTCCATCTTTATCATGCACTTATACGTTCAAAGCTGGATTATGGGTCTCAAGTCTATGGTTCTGAAAGACAGAGTAACCAGCGATGGTTGGATTCCATCCATCATCAGGGTATACGGATAGCTACTAGTGCCTTTCGCACACCACCCACTCAAAGTCTTTATGTTGAAGCAGATGCACCAGCTCTATCACTTCAGCAGAAACAGTTGTCTCTTACTTACACCCTAAAGATAAAGTCTCTCCCAGATCATCCTAGATGGACTAATGTCTTTTTTCTGCATTGGGAAGCCCAATACCACACACTTCAAAATGCTATACATCTCCTTTTGGTATGCATGTTAAAGAGACTGTGTAAGCTGTTGATATGAATGTTGACAGCATTGTCTACACTAAACATAACAGCATCCCTCCATGGCAAGTTTGCACTCCATCCTGCAACTTCTCACTTTGTCAGCTACAGAAGTCTCATACTCCATCATCTGTCTACCTGCAATTGTTTAATGCACACAGAGCAGCACATGCTGATTTCTTGCTAATCTATACTAATGGTTCGAGAACTAATACCTCTGTTGGCTGTGCTGCTCTGTTTCCTGACATTATCTCCAACCAGATCCCACCAGACTGCAGTAATTATACAGCAGAGTTACATGCCATTCAGCTTTCACTTGTGCATATAAAAGAAAACTGCTCCCAAAAGTGTATAATTTATACAGACTCACTGAGCTCTTTACAAGCTATCTCCTCTCCTATGTATATTACACATCCAGTACTTTATGAGGTGCTACATCTGTTTCAAAAGATGAAAATCCTTAATTTTAATGTTCAGTTGTGCTGGATTCCCAGCCATGTTGGAATTAAGGGAAATGAGGCTGCAGATGCAGCTGCTAAATCAGCTCATACTTTCTCCACATACTGTTTGACAGTACCATATAGAGACTACAGACAGCTTATAAGATCAAAGCTAATTGCTCAATGGGAGTCATCATGGCAGGAAGCATTGACAAAAAAATTATATTACATTAAACCAGAAATTAAGCATTGGCATTCTAGTCAACGTATAAAGAGAAGGGAGGAAGTTGTTCTTGCTAGGCTCCACATAGGTCAGAGTCATCTTATGCATTCTTATTTACTGAGGGCTGATGACCCTCCCATGTGTGAAAAATGCAATACACATCTCACTATTTGTCATATTCTGGTGGAGTGCCAGCACTTTACACAAGAGAGGAATGAAATTTTTACCCATCTAACCAAGTCATATACACTCAGGCAGATTGCATGATGTTTTTAATTTTTTTACAAAGAACAAAGAATTCATTTGTACAAACATATTTGACTGTAATTTGTTTATATGTAAATACTCATCATCATCATCAAATTCCTGCCATGTACCCTCAAGGGGTGTACAGGATATGACAGTACTACATGAAAAAATTACATCATTACTAACTTCCTATCTACAATTTTCCTCCAAATCAGTCTGTTACTTGTCAAGACTCCAACATTATCAGATCTTATATTTCTATCGTCTAAGGCACTTTGTACCGTATCAATCCACCTATATCTTGGTCTTCCTCTGAGTCGTTTTCCTGCCAACCTGGCAGAGAACACTTGTTTTGCTAATCTTTCCTCTCCCATTCTATTTAAGTGACCATACCATCTGAGATTAGCTCCGCTAACGCATTCCTGGATGCTGACAATGTCAAGTTCTTTCCTAATATCCTCATTTTTAATATGATATTGCCATTGATGCCATCTGTTCACGCCTCTAATCTTTCTCAGGACTCTCATATCTGCGGTCTCTAGTCTTTGGTCAAGTGTTTTACTTCTGACCCAGCTCTCAGATCCACAAGTTAAAATTGGTTTGAACACAGTCTTGTATACAGCTAATTTAGTGTTCCGACTAATTTCTTTCTTATTCCATATGAATTTATTCAA
Organism: Typopeltis vanoorti; assembly: GCF_054136105.1. NCBI lineage: Eukaryota > Metazoa > Arthropoda > Arachnida > Uropygi > Thelyphonidae > Typopeltis > Typopeltis vanoorti. Next base: position 136,288,652 of record NC_143550.1, on the reverse strand, counting down.
TTGACTTCCCACGATACCAGTTTTGCTGATTCTGTTGTCTATTTCTATATTTAGTTTACCATCTTCAGTAAAATACTGTATTGCTTAAATTAACTCTCATACATATATATATTATTCATTAGTTTAAATTTTGACCAATTATGTATTGCCATAGCACTTGATCTTGTATATTTGTGTAACCCTGTTGTAATTTTTTTTAATATGCGAATAGCACATTGCTAAACTTAATTTTTATGCATACATGCTGTATAATAATTCCTTTTTGACTCTTTATGTATTACTGTAATAACATTTGTTGTAATCTTATCTATATGTAGATACTGAATTCCTTGGCTTGGTTTTGTACATGAATTTGTTAATTTGTACTGTTGTCTATTTATGTACTGCTGAAACTTCTGCAGTAATTTTGTTTATATGTAGATACCACATTGCTAAATTTAATTTTGATGCATTGTATAATAATTCCTTTTTACCTATTTTTGTACTGCTATAAAAGCATCTGTTATAATTTTATCTATATGTAGATACTGCAATCCCCAGTTAGTATGTATCTTTGGGTATTGAATGAAAGACTGAAAATTAACTGAATTTGGAAGTTAGCTGACCAAATTGTATTCTATATTGCCTTAAACAAATATGATGGTACAACATGATTTCATGCTGACTGGGAAGTTGCCTGACAAAATAAAGCCTTAGCTGTTTTTGTCAGGAAATCATAGAAAATAATAAAAATTCAACTACTAGAACAAACACAATGTCAGAAGAATTGAAGACAGGAACCATCAACATAAGAAATATTAATGGAAAGAAATCAAACTGGCAGAACTAGAGAAGTACCAGATGGATATACGCAGTGTTGATGAGATAAAGCAGACCAAAACAGGTGAGATCCTACTAAACAATAAATATAGGATATTATATTTAAGTAATGATGATCAGGGAAAGGAACAAATAGCATTCAGTACCAAACATAAAGATAAACTTCTTGATTCAGACAATTTATTAAATTGTCCACGATGAGTCTTCTGACTCCATGGAAATGGAGTCAGAAGACTCATCGTGGGCGACCCACACTACCACTTATACACTAATACCTATCATCATACCTCGCCTTAAAATCCCTCACTGTCAGGACACTCACTACTAATTCTGGCAATTCATTCACCACTCTCCAAGCAAAAAATCTAGTCTACATATCCTCAACTAACCACATTCACAATTTCCAGGAGTCATACATTGAAAATTTCCTTTGTGTCTATCTTACAGAACTTTAGTAAATTATAAGCTTCTATCATGTCCCCTTTTTTCTACTTATCCACTAAACTTTTCAACCCACACATCTTGAACATATCCTCATAGGGAGCATTCCACAGACCCCTTTCATGTCCCCTTTTTTCTACTTATCCACTAAACTTTTCGACCCACACATCTTGAACCTATCCTCATAGGGAGCATTCCACAGACCTGTCACTAGCTTGGTCATTTGTCTTGGAATCCTCTCCATCACCTCCTGATCCCAAAGAAACACAGGTGACCAAATCTCTGCACAGTAGTTTGAGAGGGATAATAACCTCCTTTATTTGTTAGTGTATTTTTCAACACATCTACATAAGAATTTGAGCTATTTTGCCAACTTTTGCAATATACCCTCTGAACTTTAGCTCTGTCCACAATCACCACCAAATCTCTAGCCTCATCAATTTCCTGCAACAATCAGTACCAAGAAGTGCATAACCTTACATTTTGCAACATTAAATTGACAACTATTATCCTTTGTTCACAATGCGGATTCATTTAAATCATTCTGCAAGATACATACATCACCTTTAGCAACTACTGCCCTTTCCAGTTTTACATCACATCATTAGCAAATAGCTGAATATCCTCCTTAAATCTTTCCTTATATCATTAATACACAAATTAAAAAGTAATGGCCCTATTACAGATGCCCAAGTCATTCCACTAGTCATCCTCCTGGATTCCAGATTTCAAGTAGATTTATGTGGGAAAATTTCAATACAGGTAATTGAACATGATCCCAAAGAAGGTTCTAGCAAGGAAGAAGTGGAGGAAGTTTTAATCATTAGAGAAAGAGATGACAAAGAAAACGAAAAAGGTAGTTCTGTTGAATATCTAAAGAGGCAGAGCAGGAAATGAATCTCAGAAATGTTTTGGGAAATTTTGGAGAAAAGGTCAAAGCTAATAATAATGTTAAGCACCTGTTGGTTTTCTGTTCAGGACATATTAGTCATCGCTAACATAATGATTAGTATTCACAAATTCACATTGAGAGAAGATACCAGAAAAAAAAATCTTATTGACTATGTGAAATAATGAAATTGGTAGTGATAATCACTTAGTTTTAAGCCAGATAAACCAAATGAACATGACTGGTTGTATTTAAATTATTCTTTTACTTTTGAACAGTATTATGTGACTGGTGTCTCTGGGGAGTAGAAAAATGCACTCGGTAATTTTTATTATCATTTCCATTCTTGCTTTATGTAATGATTTAATTGTTGTGCATTCACTCTGATAATTAAGTATATATGCGTAATTGTTTAAGTAAGAGCGGCTGTAAACGTTGTACGCTACCGATATTATTAATGTGGGATTTTTTTTCTTGCTTAAACTAAATACGAAAACGTTAATATTAGACCTAGTAACCTGCAGAGAAGAAAAAAAAAATGGCGGCGGCATTGTCATTCCATGATTTTAATTTGGATTTCAGTCGGTTCGTTAAGTGTGAGGTCTGTTATATGTATTCCTTCGATTACATAAATGATTTGTGGATGTTTAGTGCGGATGGAAGAAGGGTGTGTGTGAAATGTGACCTGAACGAGGAATTGATGAATGCGAATATGAAGTTGATGACAGAAAGTGCTAGTACCGATTGTGTCGCGAGTGCACGTTTGAAAGAGAAGGATGGTGAGAAAGACAGGCGAAAAAATGTTAAAAAATCAGGAAAAAAGAAAAAGAGCGATTTGACAACCGTAACGGATGTTAAAAGGGACGAAAGTGAGGCGGAAAGAAACGAAATTGAGAGAACAAATGAAAGTAGAAATGGCATGATGCAGAAATCGCAAGTAAAAAAAATCAAAAGAATGAATGATAGCGAAAAAAGAATGACTGATGGCGAAAGTTGGATGCATGTTGGAACGAAAGTACTGAACCAAAGAAAGATGAATGACAGTAAAAGTGAGAAGAATGATAGCGAAAGTTGGACGCATGTTAGTCCGAAAGTACGGAAACAAAGAAAGATATGTGAGAGTGAAAGTGAGAAGAATGATAGTGAAAGTTGAACGTATGTTGGACCGAAAGTACGGAAACAAAGAAGGATGAATGAGAGGGAAAGTGAGAAGAGGGGGTCGAGAGTTAGAAAGATTTAATGATAGAGTGAATGTGTCGCAAGGTTCGGAAGGTGAATTGGATTGGATGAAGCAAGAAATGATATGGATGCAGAATGAAATTAAGAGAATTCAGGTCAAAACTATTAAAATAAATCATGATGGCATGAAAGAGTTAACAAAAGATGAGCGAGTGGCATTGTATGGCGACTCCATTATTAAAGGTGTGCTAGAGGATAAAATGCACAAGGTATGTTTTCCAGGCGGTAAAATGAGTAGAGTGATTGAGGCATTGAATATGAGGTGGGAATGAGCAAAAGAGTTAATTGTATTAATTGGTACAAATGATTTGAGAGAGAACAAAGAGCATGCCAAAATGAATGTCAGGAGACTGCTTGGAAAGATAAAGGAGAATAGTGTGACAGGAAGGGTAGTCAGTGTGTTGCCTAGGTATGACTGTGGTGAAATGAGGCGGAGAGCAAGGATTATAATGATATTCTGGCCGAAATGTGTGAGGAGATAGGAGTACAGTTTGTTAATGTGTGGAATGAGTTTGAGGGACGAAGTGAGCTGTATGGGAGCGATGGACTGCATTTGAGTGGTTATGGTGTGAGTCGCTTGGAGAGACTGCTGCTGGAAAGTGGAGAAGTGAATAGAGAGAATGAATCAGATCGAGAGGGGAGTGATGTGGAAGAGCAGGAGAGTAAGACAGGAGAGATTGAAGGAGTGGAAATGAATGGGGAAGTGAGTGGTATGAGTATAGAAAATGAGAGAATGGGTGTGCAAGAGGAGCAGGGAAACGGGGAGGCTCAGGGTGGACAGGGATACACAGCATGAGAAAGGTGGATGCTCCAAGAGGAGGTGAGAGAATGTGTAGGCAGGAAAGTAATGGGATGATCAGGGATCAAAAGGAAACAGATGGAATTGCAAAGGGTTCTAAAATGAAGAAGCAGAAAGGGAAATGGCCCCAGTCCAGCATGGAGAGATCACATCGAGTGAGTGGTATCAGTGGAACTAGCTGTAGATCCAGAAATGAGTTGTTGTGTTTGTATACCAATGCTAGAAGTATAAGAAACAAGGCGGATGAAATGGTTGCACTAATTGCGTCTGTGCACCCAGAGATTGTCGGAATAAGTGAGACATGGTTAGATGAGGATGACATCCTGACAGGAATAGAGATGGAAAGGTATGATGTGTTTCGTGAGGATAGAAGGGGTAAAAAGGGAGGGGGAGTGCTATTGATGATAGAGAAAGAGTTATGTCCATACAAGGTAGAGATGCAAGAGGGAAATGGGGCCAGTGGTTTTGAGGCAGTATGGTGTGAGATAGAGGTGAATAGAATCAAATTCTTGGTGGGATGTTGTTATAGACCTGGTAATGTGGATGGTGGTGATAGTGAAATGTATAGTCAAATAAGCCAAGCAAATAAGAAAAGGGTGAAAGTGACCATGAGGTGATTACTTGGGTGGTTGCCAGCAGTGCAAGAACCCCTGTGAAAAAAGGGTATATGTGGAACTACAAGGGGGATGATTATGAAGAGCTCAGGAGACAGCTTGCAGGTGTAGCATGGAATGAGGAGTTAGCTGGAAAAGAGATCAATGCAGCTTGGGGGATTTTCAAAAAATATTTAGTGGATGCAATGTCTAAATGTATACCACGGGTGAGAAGGTTAAATAAGGTAGGTGTGAGATGGATGAATAAAGAGATTAAGCATGCAATACAGAGAAAAAGGGCATTGTGGAGGCAGCATAAGAGAAGTGGAAGTAACCAATTTCATGAGGTCTACAAAGACCAGGCAAGGAGGGTGACTTGGTTGGTGAGAGTAGCTAAAGAGAGGTATGAACAGCAGTTAGCTAATGAAGCTAAAAAGAATCCTAGGGAGTTCTTTCGATATGTAGCCAGCAAAAGAAAGAATGATTATGGAAGGATGACATTGATTGGAGGAAATGGTATAAAGACAGCTGTTGCAGAATGTGTGGTGGAGATACTTAATGAGCAGTTCATAAAGATCTTTCAATCTTGTGAATATGACTTCATGGAGAGATTAAGAGCAGTTGATGATGGGGAGGAGAGACTGACTGTAAGTGAGCAAGAGGTGTTTAGGGAGCTGAGTAAACTAGATGTAAATAAGGCTGTGGGACTTGATAATATATCACCGCGTATTCTGAAGGAATGTGCCAGAGAGTTGACACCTGCCTTGACATATTTTTTAATACGAGTCTTGCACTTGGTCAAGTCCCTAAAGAGTGGAAGGAGGGCAAGATTGTGCCACTTCATAAAGGAGGTGATCGAACTCAAGCATCAAACTATAGGCCTATCTGTGTGTCAGGTGTTGTGGTTAAGTTGTTGGAGAAGCTTGCGAGAACTAGGATCCAGAGTTGGGTTGACAACAATGGTATAATCTTTGATGGACAGCATGGATTTGCAAAAGGGAGGTCGTGTTTTAGTAATGTACTTACTTATTACAATAAAGTGACTGCTTCCTTGGACAGAGGAGAAGGATACACAGTTAAATACTTGGATTTCGCAAAAGCTTTTGATAGAGTACCTCCATGAGGTACTCTATCAAATTGACTCCATGAGGTTTTTTTCATGCAGAGTTGTGAATGATTGGAATGCCTCATGATAAGTTGACAGTCAAACTAGAGCAGATGGGGTTGGATATTAGATTAGTGCATTGGATTGGAGACTGGCTATCTGATAGGTATCAACAAGTTGTGTATGGGGGTGCAATATCCAGGAAAAGGAAAGTCACTAGTGGAATGCCTCAGGGATCTGTTTTAGGGCCATTACTATTTAACTTGTATATTAATGATATTGGCGAAGCTTTGGATGGAGATATTCAGTTGTTTGCAGATGATGCAAAGTTGGGACGAACCATAAAGAGTAGTGAAGATGTTGTGGCCTTGTACAGAAGACTTGAATAAATTGAGTGATTGGGCAAGCAAATGGGGATGTGAATTCAATGTTGCAAAATGTAAGGTTTTAAAATTTGGAAAACAAAGATGGGATGCAGAATTTATGCTTGGTGAGAATATATTGTTGGAAGTAGAGGAAATAAGAGATCTGGGAGTGATAGTGGATAAGGATCTAAAATTTAGGGGACACATCGCCAAAATTGTGAAGACAACACAAAGACTTCTGGGAATGATGAGGAGGACACTGACGTGTAAAAGTAGGGAGATTTTTGTTCCATTGTATAAGGCTTTGATTAGGGCACACATGGACTATTGCGCCCAGATTTGGTCACCTGGTTTTCAGAAGGATGAAGAGATGTTGGAAAGTGTCCAAAGGCGACTGACTAAGGTAGTTTCTGACCTCTGGAATGTCGAGTATGAGGAAAGATTGAAAAGATGTAATTTGCAGAGTCTAGTGGAGAGAAGGAAGAGGGGAGATATGATAGAGACCTGCAAGTTGGTAAGGGGTTGTTATAGGATCAATGGTGGAGAAGTTCTACAGAGAATAGTCGGAGATCAGGGGAGAACCAGCGGTCATCCCTGGAAACTGTATAAAGAGGGTGTGAGTAGGGGAGTGAGAGGCAGGTTTTTTTCGTGCAGAGTTGTGAATGATTGGAATGCCTTGCCTGAGAGTGTGGTGTCTGCAAGGAGTTTGAATGTGTTTAAGACCCGGTATGATGAGATGTGTGTGAGATAAAAGGACCTCCTAGATGAGTCTTTGACTCCATGAGGTCTCGTTTAATAATAATAATAATAAGAAGAAGAAGATACTAAGCAAGAAATAAGTGTTTTCATATTAACTACTTCATTTTTTACGTAATGTGTAGTCAACTCATACCTTTCAATTATGGTAATATTAAATAAACTAGTAGGTCAATATTGCACATAAGAAAGTAACTAAACTAAATGGTTCCATCAGTACCATCTACAACTTCTAATTTGATGTTTAATCTTGCCACTTTCTCTCATTCTCACGAAACTCAGAAATGTAGTGGAATTCAATAAGAAAAATCAGAACCTAAATCATAGAACCCAGAAATAGTGAATTATATTTTTCATGAATATGTTTACACCATGATTGTAAACATATATGTTACGGTTAAAGTGATAAATCTGGTTATTATTAATAATTACCAGTTAAAGTGAATAATTTCTAGAGGAGTCTGGCTGGTAAATGTAACAAAAACATGTTTATAGGTTTTATATATAGGTTTTCATTCACAATAGAAATTATAACAGGTTAGGTTAGTTTATAATGAAAAAAGTAAGGAAAGTACTTCTTTTGCACTCAATGAAATCAGAAACCAGAAATCATTATAAACTAACCTAACCAAGCCTTTATCAGTTGGAAATCATTGTAAAGTAACCTAACCTGGATGTCGCATGTCGAACCAGAGTGTAGTCGTAGTTTGTTGTGGGCAAATTAATGGGGATGAAAGATGAACGTTGTTGTGGTCCGAGCTTGAAGATTGCAGGCAGATAAATGGGGATAACAAATAAAAGTTGTTGTGGGTAGATGAATGGGGATAATAGATAAATCAGAGAGGAACTGATCAGTGTTTTTCTCCATTGATGAGGAAAGAGGTACAGCAACAACATTTATCTATTATCCCCATTTTGCCAGCAAAGGTTGGTCGATTGGTAGAGCTTCTGCAACTAATGGCTTGCAAAAAGTTAAGCTAGTTTGAGCGCCGTTAGTAGTTGGAAAGGGTATATCGTTCGATGCTGTTGGCACACTCTCCCTCGATGAATCTTTGGACTCCCTGGAGGGGTGTCACATAATAATAATAATAATTTATCTGCCTGCAATCATTAAGCTCGGCCCACAACAACATTTATCTTTCATCCCCATTAATCTGCCCATGACAAACTACGACTACACTCTTGTTCGACATGCGATATCCAGGTTAGTTTAGGTTATAATGATTTCTGATTTCATTGAGTGCAAAAGAAGTACTTTCCTTACTTTTTTCATTATAAACTAACCTAACCAATAAAGGTTAGGTTAGGTTAGTTTATAATGATTTCTGATTTCACTGAGTGCAAAAGAAGTACTTTCCTTACTTTTTTTCACTATAAACTAACCTAACCTAAGCTGTTATAATTTCTATTGAGAATGAAAACCTCTATATAAAATCTATAAACATGTTTTTGTTACATTTACCAGTCAGACTCCTCTAGGAATTATTCACTTTAACCGGTAATTATTAATGATAACCAGATTTATCACTTTAACCGTAACATATACAAGTGACTTATTTATTAACATTTTTTGAAGGATTCTTCAAAATTGCAAATAAACAGTTATTTGTATTTATGAAGAATTATTATATATAATTATTATATGATGCAGGCCATTAACAAAGACAGCAATTATTCAAATTTCAATAATGAATCATTTTTCATCAATAAAATTACAACAGGTATATGAAACTGTCAATTAGAATTATTTTTACTGCAACATAACTTCACAACTATATATTGTCTAAAATGATTTCTGTAGTTTTTTTTAGATATTTTCATATTTCTCAAAACATGATTAAATAAAGTAAAATTCAGAGTAAACAAAAATTCAATTCAGAAACTTACCTGACACCTAAGAACTGAGGCTTTTCTCCAGGTGCTGAACATTCTGATTCCATCCTAAGTGAGTTTACATGAGTCATTGCTAAGACTGTAGCTGCCACAAACCAGGGTAAACCAAGAATGGAGCAAATAGCTATCAATACTGCAAGTACAAATAGATCTAGATGGTAACCACAGCCTTTCTGCAAGACAATAAATATATGACAACATTTATTTTTATTTCTTTTTTCCCTGATAATATAAAGATGTTGTCATAAATCATTTCAGTGTTAAAGATGTTTATTACTCAAATATAGAACAGTTTTCTGATTAACAGAACAAATAAGTGTTACAGTCACTTCCTACTACAACAAACTAGTTAAAAGTTATGGTCAAAGTCCTATATTCTCAATGCTATGCTAAAGTTAATTTACTATAGTGAGTGTCAATTGGAAATATTGATAAAATAATGTATCAGCACCATGTGTAGGTTGGAGTGGAAAAAAAATAATATTATTAAACCCTTTCAGAGCAACTCATCAAAATTTGTGATATGTAACTTCAAAGGGTGTTAATGGGAAGGTCCACAAAATACATATATTTACAGATTCTGTATCATCTGGGTGCATAATTAATTATGTAATGTACTATTCTAAATGATTCATTAGATAACTGCAAGCATAAATGCATCTCCTTTTTTTTTAAATTGAATTTATAAATGAGGGGGCTTTTCAGTAGTGTTTAGTTGATACTGTAATTCTGAATTGTTAATGGGGGGAGGGGGAATGCTATCATTGTACCATATTTTTCGATAGATAAAACGTGCACCCCCAACATTTTCATCACTCCTTTTGATGTATAGATAACACGCATGCACCAACTAGCGGTAAAGTTAGGAAGTACAGACAGAGGACGGAGGAATTCTTTAAAAGCACGTGCGTTGCTAGTAGCAGTGGTCGATTTTTTTAATTCCAAATTTTACAATTTTCACATTACTGGGGAGCACTGTGGCATTACTACGACTACAATTACATCCTGTTTTAAAATATTTCATAAAGTAAATCATTATTTGTTTATATTTTGTTATTAGATCTAAATTACCCATGGAAGACAGAAGTACTTCTCGGAGAAAATCCTACACAGCACAGTTCAAGCTTGAAGTGGTAGAAGTAGCAAAGGAAAAAGGGAATCATGAAGCTGGTAGATTGTTTCATTGTTGGAGAGTGTGGTGTTCGTGAATAGTGAAAGGCTGAAACAGTCCTGAAATGTTTACATACGAGGAAACATGCTATGAGGTTTAGAAGGTGCTTGTGGCCAACCAAGGAAAAAAAACTGTTTGATTGGGCTGTAAGTGAAAGATCTAAAGATATGAGAATATCTACTGTCCATGTGTTGCAAGAATTGAAAAAAATTGTGCAAAACAATAATATAAACGATTTCAAGGCCTACCCATCTTGGGTTTTTGGATTTATGAAGAGAAACAATTTAAGTGTGCGCTCCTCCACTAGTGGTGGACAAAATTTGCCATGCGATTGAGAAGCAAAAGTAGCTAAATTTCGTTTGTTTCTGAGAGAAAACTTGTGTGGGGTTGATGCTTGTCACTTTGGGAATATGGATGAAGTTCCCTTAAGATTTGACATGCCTAGTTCTAGGACTGTGAATCTGAAGGGAGCAAAAGAGGTTTCAGTTGCTACAACAGGGCATGAAAGGTCTAACTTTACTGTGGTTATCTGCGTAACTGCAGATGGTTCCAAACCACCGATGGTGATTTTCAAAAGAAAGACTGTTCCAAAAGGTTGCGATTCCAAAGATATTATAGTTACTGCTAATGATAAATGTTGGATAAATTCCAAGGTTATGAAATTTTGATTGGAGAATGTGTGGCGAAAGAGAAAAATGGCATTTTTCAACCTAAAATCTTTGTTAGTGTTGGATTCGTGTAGGGCACACACAACAGCAGAAGTTAAAACAATTGTAAGTATTCCAAATTGGCCATCATTCCAGATGGTTTAACAAAAAAACTCCAATCCCTTGATCTTGCAGTAAATAAACCATTCAAAGACAATTTGCGGGCTAAGTGGGAAGACTGGTTGATGAATGGCATTCATGAATATAACAAAACAGGGCAAATGAAAAGAACGTCATATAAAGATATAGTTACGTGGATTGTAGAAAGTTGGGCTGCTGTAAGTGAAAACTGTGTTAGAAATAGTTTCATTAAAACACAAGGGAATGCAGTGGTGTCCGGTGACAATGATTATGAAGCTGAAGAAATATCGTTAAATTGAGTTCAAAATGAAATTTTTAATGCAATTGATTCTTTCAATATTGAGTCTGATGAAGAATTTTTTGGATTTGAATAGTGTAATGTTCAATAAATATTAAGTAATACTTCTACCTGTTTTGTTATTACATTTGATTTACCTCTCATACCTTTCAAATGTATCCTGCGCATGTTCATTTTTAACGAATTTAGACTTTTTGTATAAATAACGCACACGTTATCTGTTGAAAAATATAATTACTGCAGTTCATTGTGCTGTTTTTATAAACTTACACTTTTTGCACGGGTTTGCACACAAACTAAAAGAGCTCCTCTGGAAATTGAATCTAGAAATAATAAACTAATCACAATAACAAAGTGGATGTAGGATAATATTCAATCATAAGAAAAGAGATTTCAAAATAAATAAAGAACTGCTACTTTGAATGGAAAGCAAGAGTGGTAATTTTAAGCCATTTACTTTTTGTTTTTTAAATCAAAATAAAACAGTGATACTTTTAGTTGCATTTCAACCAATATTAGATTATCAAGTCAAACTTCAGAGACTGCAGATTTTAAAAGAATACATTTTCAAAGAAGCATTTATTAACAGTAGTAGTAGTGGTAACAGTAATACTATTGAAACTAATATTTTCAGCATTGCTCAACTAGATAGAAAGATCACTCCATAGATATCACAATGGAGCTCATATCCTTTTCACAGTCCTTGGGGAAAACTGGAGGAAAAGGAAGAATGTTCCAAAAACGAGAAGCAGAGGGAATAATTGTCTGCAGAATTAAAAAAGGGAAGCTGACTAGAGCTAAGGACAAGCAGGTCACCCAAGAAAGATGATTTCACCAAAGTAAATCAAGATTCAGGGACAGAAGATGAATAAGTCTTGCAGGAGTTTGAAAAACAGTAGAGACAGCAAATGATTAAGGAACTTTTAAGCCATAAAATATATGTAGCTAGGTCATGATTAATGCGAATTTGAATAATGCAATATTTGATTTAGCGTGAACTTCACAACGATACCAGGTCGCATTCAATGTGTTTTTTTTTTTCGGCCGCTAGAGGGACTTGTGGTGTGTAGTGTTTGTTGAGAGCTCCTGATAAGTGTTATTTTAAGTTATCATTGACAATTTTGCTTGAATATTACGTAGTTTTGTTTGCTTTTCGTAATGTAGTGTGTCTGTTTGTGTATTTTGGTGTTGTTTCAATTATTAATTCAATAAGATACGATAGCACATGGCTCCGGTAAGAAGAAAAATGGTGGCTAGTAATAATGGTTCGCCATCTTTGTTCAATAACGGTAACACAAAGGAGATTATTCAGTGTACTATCTATGAAATGTATGCATTACGGAGAGCAGTTGGAGTATGGTTAGATGATGATAGTGGAATGAATGTGTGCAGAAAATGTAAGGAAAATGAGGAATTAAAGTGTGTTTCAGGTCGTGAGTGTGATATTTTTGTCAAATTTCAGAATGTAGAAAATAGCGATATGATAAGAAATTGCGAGGTTGTAAGAGAGCTGTGGGGCATGAATGTAGAACGTGTGAATGAAGGTATTAATACAGAGCAAATTAATGGTTTAACAGATAATAAAAAAGATGAGATAGACACAATGAGTGAGATCACGTTGTTGAGTGGAGCGATACATAGAGCTAAGACATTTGTGCATACTGAAGTGTATGCACAAATGTCTACCGAGTGTACCAACCAATAAAAAAAAGTATGATAGGAAAAAGAGTATGATTGTGAACGTAAACAAAATGAAGGAGCGAGTGCTGTATGGAGATTCGTTAGTACGAGGTGTGATAGTAGAGAATTTGACAAAATCGTACCAACCTGGTGCGACCATTAAGGATGTAAGTGAGTCTATTAGGGAGCAAAAGCAAAGAGTGAAAGAAATGATAGTTGTGGCAGGTACGGATGATTTGAAAGGAGATAAAATGGAAATGATAGAGGACCTGAATGAATTGTTTGAGGTAGCAAAAGAAAAGAGTGAGAGAGTTAGGATGATTAGTCTTTTGCTGTGGTATGACAGTGAAGAATTTAAAAGGAGGGTCATAATTGCAAATGACTTTATGCGTGGGTTATGCATGACGAGTGGTGTGGAATTTGTGGACATGTGGAGTGAGTTCGATGGGTGAAAGGATCTATATAAGATGGATGGTTTGCATTTGATTGGATTTGGTGGAAGGAGACTTGAAAAAGTGTTGCTGAATGAAGTGGATGTGCAGAATCAAGGAAACTAGATATGCAGACCTTAGGGAGGCAGTTAAGTGTATGAATGAGTATAATATGCCCGAGTGAATAAGGACAACAAATCAGAATGGGATAGTTAGTATAAGGCATCAAGGTAGGAATGGGGTGAACGGAGGTCTGCAATTCATGTATACTAATACTAGGAGTATTAGGAACAAGAAGGAAGAATTTTTGGCCTTGAGTGGCACTTCCAGACCACAGGTTATTGGCATTAGTGAAACATGGCTGACTAAAGATGATATAGCTAGTGGGATTGAATGTGAGGGGTATAATGTGTTCAGGAATGACAGGGAGAATAAAATCGGGGAAGGAGTATTATTGATGATAGCTGATGAGCTGCAGCCAAGGAGAATAGAAGTTGAATTGCAGGATAGAGAAAAGAGCAAATTTGAGGCCATTTGGTGTGAGATTGAGGCTAGCAGAACAAAATATATAATTGGGTGCTGCTATAGACCAGGTGATGGAAAAGATGGTGGTGACAGTATGCACAAGCAACTAGAAGAAATGAGTGGAAGGAGGGTGATTATTATGGGTGTTTTCAACTATGGCAGCATTGACTGGAGGCAGGAGAGGACACATGGGAGGAAGGAATTGGATTTTATGCGGTTATTAAGGGATAACTATCTGCGACAGCATGTAATAGAAAATACTAAGGGTCAGAGAGTGTGCTTGACCTAGTAATTGCATCTGAGGACCTGACTGTGACAAATATGACCACATTGCCACAAGTCTTAACTTGGGAGGTGGCTAAAGGCGTGGAATTTACAATTAAGACAGGGTACATGTGGACTTATAGGGCTGGTAAGTATGGCAAGCTTAGGAGTTTGATTGGTTCAGTGCCATGGCATGTAAAACTGTAATGTTGATAGTGTATGGGAGGCGGTTAAGAAGTGTTTGCAGGAGGCAATGGCTGACTGTATACCTAGAGTCCGAATAATAAATCAAGTAGGGATTAAATGGATGAATAACACCATTAAGCTTGAGCTGCAAAAAAAGAAACAACTGTGAAGGGAATTTAAGGAGAAAGGTGATCTGCAGGCACATGAATGGTATAAAGCCCAGGCCAGAAGGGTAACAAGTGTCATGAGAAAGCAAAAGCGGATTATGAAAGAACATTAGCCATGCAGGCTAAAGAGAATACCAAACAGTTTTTTCGATATGTTGCAAGTAAAAGAAAAAATGTATATGGCAGAATGATTTTAAAGAATGCCGATGGTAGGGAGGTAACTGAATCAGTTGATATAGTTGAATTACTGAGTGAGCACTTTGCAAGAATATATCATCCTGGTGGTGACATTGCAGAAATGGAAGAACCAACAGCTTATACGGCAATTGTGGAAGTGAATAGTCTATTACAAAACCTCAATGTCAATTCATCTGTGGGATTGGATGGTATACCAGCCGTGTCGTAAGAGAAGCAGCTAAAGAATTGTCAGTGCCTTTGACCATTTTGTTTGAGTCTTGGGTCTGGGTTAGTCCCAAGGGTGTGGAAAGAGGAGAAAATAGTTCCACTGCATAAAGGAGGTTCTAAGACTGCTGTTGAAAATTACCGACCAATCAGCATATCAGGAATTGTTGTCAAGGTCTTGGAGAAAATAGTTAAGAAAAAAAATACAGGATTGGATAGATGAAAATGGGATACTGTATGGGGGACAACATAATTTTGTGAAGGGTAGATCATGCCTCAGTAACTTGCTCACGTTTTATAACACAGTGACTGCTGAACTGGATAAGGGTAATGGGTTTACAGTGATTCTACTGGACCTTGCCAAGGCCTTTGACAGGATACCACATGGAATTCTAATCAGTAAACTGCAGCATATGGAGATGGATATAGGGTTGGTGAGATGGATAGGAGGGGGTTGATGGAGAGATATCAGAGAGTGGTTTATTCAGGAGTAGAGTCCAAAAGAAGGCCTGTGACTAGTGGTGTGCCGCAGGGTTCTGTTCTTGGACCACTACTTTTCAATTTGTTCATTAACGATATAGGAAAGGATCTGAGAGGAAGTGTTCACTTGTTTGCTGATGATGCAAAGTTGGGTAGAGCAATAGTGAGTGCACAGGATGTCAAAATTTTGCAAGATGATTTGGATAGTTTGGAGAACTGGGCTAAGGAAAATGGATGTCAATTTAATGTGGCAAAGTGTAAGGTTATGCATTTTGGGGTGAAAAGATTAGCAGCAGTATGTCACATTGGTGGAACTGTATTCCAGGAGATTGATGAGGCTAGGGATTTGGTAGTGTTGATGGATAGGGAGTTGAAGTTTAGGGGGCACATGGTAAAAGTGGCTAAATCAACTCATGAAATCACTTAGTCGCTGAAAAATACTTTAACAAGCAGAGACAAACAGGTTATTGTTCCTCTGTATCAAGCCTTGATAAAACCCCATCTAGACTACTGTGCCCAGATATGGGGGAGCCAGGGTTTCTTCTCGATGGGGAGGAGGTGGAGAGGATCCAGAGAAAAGTGACCAAGATAATAGCAGGACTATGGAATGAACCTTACGAGAACAGGTTGAAGATTTGTGGGCTGCAGAAATTGGTTGATAGGTGAAAAAGGGGGTGATATGATTGAGACATTCAAATTACTGAAGGGTTTCTATAAGATTAATTCAGAAGATATTTTTGAGAATAGGACTGGTAGTGGGCGGACTAGGGGCCATCCGGAAGCATGGTAAGAGTGTGGTTAGCAAGGGTGTTAGAGCTAGGTTTTTTACTTGGAGAGTGGTAAATGAGTGGAATAAGCTGCCAGAGTCTGTTGTGGGTGCAATGACTGTAAATGAGTTCAAGGTGAAGTATGATAGATACTGTGTGAATGTTGAATAGTTGTTCTTGACATGATGTTGGGCCTCCCTCGATGAGTCTAAGGACTCCTTGGAGGTGTCCGTAATAATAATAATGTGAACCAAAATACAGTTCATTTGAGTCTAGCACATGTCCAGTTCAGATTACCAAGTTACCGTTAGGATTTTAGACACTGCTACTTCAGAGACTGCATGTTAGTTTTTGTGATTTCTTTTAATCACTTTTAATCCTTTTTACCCTTAATAAAAGGAAAATTCCTTCAGAAACACTATCCAAAATCAAATAGGACAAGATGTCAGAATGCCTAAATCTATGGTATAAATATTTTTAAAATACACAGGGGAAATGACAGAAAAATGTAAACTTGCATCAGTTTTTTGTAGTTTGTAAACATCTACAAGGAATAGAAGTGGGGGGGTTGGGCACCATAGGTGCCAGGGAGAAGAGCCCCCACAGCTCATGATTACATCAAGAAGGTATAAATCAAAATTTTCATGAAAATATGTATCATCCTTCTTTTTCTAGACAAATTTATGAACATACAATAAGCAATATGCACGATTGAAGGCCTGAAGTGGGCATTCACTAAGGAAAAAAAAATTACAAACATCCATGTCTCAGTGGGATAATTCACTCACTCACTCACTCACTCACACACACACACACACACACACACACACACACACACACACACACACACACACACACACACACACACACACACAGTTGGCTAGATAGGGAGAGCAAATGGTGTCTGCTCAGACAAAGATGACATGTACATATTCAATTAACATCAGTAATTTTGTGAAGGGTTGCCTTCCAGTAAGGTGACCATATGTAATTTTTTAAGCAAGATCCCTACTGTTAAGGGATCTTGACAACTTTGAACATCAGTAAGTTATGAAACAAAGTGTCATTGTCAGTACCTAACTGTGGATAGTGTATATGCGATTGGCCTGCAATAGTTTATAGATTTTTCAAGCTGTATTGCTTAAATAGAACAATTTTAACACTATAAGTCCAAATCTTTCATGTTTCTTTGATAGTTGAAGATATTCCCTTTTAATTTCTTGGTATTGGCTGGACAAAAGAGGTCAGGTTTACTACATAATTGCTTTTCTTCAGCTTTTCGCTGGGTACAGCATTTTTTGACAGGATAGGAAGGGAAAGCATGGTGGTGGAGTACTGCTTATGATAAGTGACGATCTATGTCCTCTAAGAGTGGAGACTTTGGAAGGCAGTGGCACTAGTGATTTTGAAAGCATATGGTGTGATGTAGAGGTGGGCAAGACAGGATATTTAGTGGGGTGTTGCTACAGACCCAGGAGCACAGAGGGTGGGGACAAGGAAATGTTTAGACAGTTGAGTTTGGCAAGTGCAAGAAGAATGATTGTGGAGAGGAAGATGCATGTAGCAATAAGGGAATCAAATTTCTAAAATTCTTGAGGGACAAATGTCTTAGGCAACATGTAATAGAGGGAACAAGAGGTTCAAGAGTTTTGGATTTGGTTATAGCATCAGCAGAGTTTATAATAACTGAGATGACATCTCTCCCACCAGTTGGAGAGAGTGACCATATGGTTTTGACTTGGAAAATGAATAGACATGCAGGAGTATCAAAGAGACGGGAAAGTATGTGGAATTATAAGGCAGGTGTTAATTATAATAGTCTAAGACGTCAACTTGGGGAAGTTTCATAGAGGGAGGAATTGGAAGGCCAGGATATCATTAGTGCATGGGAAATTATGAAAGAATATTTGTTAGCAGCAATGATAAGTTGTATACCACGAGTGATCAAGAGGACACAATTTGAAGTAAAGTGGATGACAAACAATATTAAACAGGAATTGCACGTGAAAAAGAGGCTATGGAAGAGATATAAGGAGACAGGTGAAGAGAAGATGCATGAAGAGTATAAGATACAGGTCAGAAGAGTGACTAGTATGGTAAGGAAGACAAAACTGGAATATGAGAGAAGATTGGCCCTAAGATCCAAAGAAAATCCTAGGGAATTTTTTAGATATGTGGCCAGTAGGAAGAGAAATGACTGTGGAAGAATGATATTGTGGGATAAAAATGGGAATAGAGTGACTGATGCAGAGGACATAGTGGAATTGTTCAATGAACACTTTATTGGAGTATTTCATCCTGAAGGAGTAAATTTTAATATTAGAGGTATAGGGCAGGTTCGAGATTTAGAGGCGCAGGAGGAGGTTGTGTTCCAAATACTGAGTACTCTGGATGTCAGTAAAGCTGTGGGACTGGATGGTATTTCACCATGAGTTTTGAGAGAATGTGTTAAGGAACTGACAGTGCCTTTGACCTGGCTTTTAAATGAAAGTCTGACTGCGGGAAAGGTGCCCATGGAATGGAAGGAAGGTAACATAGTGCTATTGCATAAGGGCGGTAGCAGACTGGAAGTGTCTAATTATAGGCCAGTTTGTGTGTCATCAGTAGTTAGTAAGATCATGGAGAAAGTAGCGAAGGACCGTATACAGCATTGGACAGATGAGGGTAATGTTATCTGTGAGAGTCAACATGGATTTGTGAAGGGTCGCTCTTGTTTTAGCTAGTCTTTTATGATAAAGTTACAAGAGGATTAGATGAGGAAAAGGCATATACTGCCATTTTCTTAGACTTAGCGAAGACATTTGACAGGGTGCCACATGATAAGCTGATATTTAAGTTGCAACACATGGGTCTGGATGTCAAATTGGTCAACTGGATTCAGGATTGGCTGTCCGATAGGTATCAGAGAGTTGAGTATGGTGGGGTAGTTTCAAGGAAGCACATAGTTACAAGTGGGGTCCCACAGGGCTCAGTACTGGGACCTATATTGTTTAACCTTTATCAATGACATTGTCAGTGGATTGCAAGGGGATATTCAGTTGTTTGTGGATGATGCGAAGCTGGGAAGGATTATTAGTAATAGTGCAGATGCAGCAGCCCCGCAAGAGAATTTGAATAAGCTAGATATATGGGCAAATGAATGGGGATGTCGGTTTAATGCAGCAAAATGTAAGGTCTTGAGGTTTGGGAAACATCGATGGGACACTGCATACTCCATGGGAGGAATTATACTGGAGGAAGTAGGGGAGACAAGAGATCTGGAGTTGATGATTGATAGAAACCTGAAATTTAGGGGACACATTGAAAGGTAGTGAAGGTAACACAGAGGATTGCTACAATAATGAGAAGGATGCTGACCTGCAGAGATAAAACAGTTATCATTCCGTTGTATAAGACCCTGATCAGACTACACTTGGACTATTGTTCTCAGATTTGGTATCCAGGATATGAAGGGGATAATTTAACTGTGGAAAGGGTACAAAGGTGGATAACAAAGATGGTTTCAGGACTGTACAATGATAGTTATGAGGATCGGCTGAGGGAATGTAAACTGCAGAGTTTGGTTGATAGAAGAAGGAGAGGTGATATGATTGAGACTTTTAAACTGTTGAGAGGTGGTTATAGGGTTGACACTGGGGAGTTCTTTTGCTTGGTTGAATAGTGGGAAGGAGTGATGATAAGAGGCCATCCTTGGAAGTTACGAAAGGAAACTGTGAGCATGAGGGTGAGGAGTAGTTTCTTTGCATGGAGGGCGGTTGAACTATGGAATGCATTGCCTGATGGAGTGGTGAGAGCGAGAACGGTCAATGAGTTTAAGGAGTGGTATGATAGACTTTGTGTTTCTTAGGAAGGACCTCCCACGAGTCTTTTGACTACATGGAGGCCTGAATAATAATAATTTTGAAATATTTATTATGTACTTATCATGTATGACTTTAGAGGAAAAGAAAAGTGGCAAAATTTTCCAGTCTTCTAGGGTTTTAATGTTTTTGTATAACTAAGTTCTTGAACCAGTAATAGCAGGTAGGTGGAAAAGGGAATTCAAAGTTTATTGAGAGGTCTTTTGTATGGATTAGCCCTAAAGGAAATGCTCTGAAGTTCCCACTTCCAAAAACTTTCAATTTTGTCTTGTCAGCATTGGCAGTTAATCCGCAGATTTTGCTGAATTTTTCCAAAATACCAAAATAGATGTATATGGAATCATTATTTCTTTAAGTGCTTATCACATTTGACCTTTATTGAGGTCTCATGAGTGGGAGCCAGACCCAGAAGAGATAGACACAGTAGAAAGTTTTCACATTTGGTAATAATATAAATTATAAAAATTAAAAAGAAAAATTATTTTATTCTAAAGATTTTTTTTATTCTAAAGGAATCATTCTTTAGAATAAAAAAAATCCCAATATATATATATATATATAAAGAATAAAAAATACCAAAATTTCATTCAATAAAAAACACTTGCACATCATAAGAAAGATTCCGGTAATTGGACCACATGTTTATTAGGATAAATAACAATAAAAAAACAAACCCGACAATTTTCGTAAGTTGTATGACTTGCATCTTCAGGGGTCAAAGGTAACTAAAAGTTTAAACACAAGAAATGAGAAATTACTCAAATTAGTTCACTCTATGCAGTTGCTGTCTAACTGTTCATTAAATTGAATATCTGAATGTAGACTGCTAAGTCTACAGTTTCAGTGCACTGCTAAGTTTGAACAATGCTGGATGCTGTCACATTCTGTTGTTCACATTCACATTGTCCGAGGTCTGACTTGGGTATATTTTTTATCAATGCTGACCAAACTTGGTGTAGAATTAGGCCTTGGTTTTTGTTGCATTGTGTTGGAATTCTAAGCATGTTTGCAGCTTCCATATTTAATAATTTAAATTTCCTTATGTGACAATAAGGAAAGTTCAAACTTAGCAGTGCACTGAATCTACATTTGGATATTCAATTTAATTAACAGTTAAACAGCAACTGCATAGAATGAACTATTTTGAGTAATATCTCATTTCTTGTGTTTAAACTTTTAGTTACCATTGATCCGTGAAGATGTAAGTCATACGACTTACGAAACTTGTCGGTTTGTTTTTTATTGTTATTTATCCTAATAAACACGTGGTCCAATTACTGGAATCTTTCTTATGAACTGCTAAACCACAGAAACCTTCACTTCCACATCTATTTCACCAAGATCCAGAGAATCAATAAAAATATCAATGACTCATTTTATAACTTTCATTTGCTACTTCTACCACTCTCCTAATCAGACAACTCTACCTATCTCTGAAAGTTGACTTTATACTGTCTAAATTACCTAAATTGTGAAAGTATCTTAAGGGTATGCAAAATAAACTTGTGGCATGGATAGGAGAATGGCTGACTGATAGGTATAAAAGTGATATATATAAGTAATGAGTCAGGGTGGATGCAGGCGAGTGTGTTTGAAGGCACCCATGAGGCAATTGAGTGTGAGAATGAGCAATAAATGCAAAATCTAGTCTCAAGCAGCAATATCAAATAGGGTAGTCAATTCAGAAAGCAAAGGTGAATTGGAGTCTAAAGCAAAACTACATTCTCCATATACTAATGTCAGAAGTATCAAGAACAAGAGGGAGGAGTTTTTGAGCATTGGTTAGCGCAACCTCACCAAAAATTATAGGCATTAGTTAGACTTGGCTAACAGCAGATGATGCAGATACAAGGATAGATTGTGAAGGGTTTAGTATTTTCAGGAAGGATAGAGAGGATAGGGAGTGCTACTGCTGTTGATAGCAAATTAATTGCAATCAAAACAAACAGGAGATGGATAAGAAGGTGGATGTTCTTTTGAAGTAGTCTGGTGTGAGACTAGGACAAATAAAAAGTAATTTTCACAAAATATACAGTTGGTTGCTGCTATAGTTTTTTTTTTTTTTTTTTTGGGGGGGGGGGGTTGTTCAGGAAGACATACATCGGCAAATTAGTATAATGAGTGCAGGTCAAGTAATTATTATGGGAGACTTCTATTATAGAGATATTCATTGGAAAGAAAAAAGATCACATGGTAAGAAACAAATGGAATTCATACATAGTGAAATATATACATCATCGTCATCTGAACAATTTAGATATAGGCTTTTTTTTTTTTTTTTATGTACTGTTCCTGCTCTGTAGATAAGGCCAGGGCCGGTCCGAGAGTATCTGATGCCCCTAGGCAAAGAAAATTTAGGTGCCCCTATACATTGTCTCTATATATTTTTTCCCCGAACTATGTAGCAAAACCTGGTGTCCCGAAGCTTAGTGCCCTAGGCGATTGCCTAGGTTCATCTAATGATAAAACAGGCCCTGAATGAGGTTGATAGTTCCATTTTAGCCTTGGATGTCTACGGTCTCTCTCTTCTTCCTTTTGTTTATATTCTACTGCTAGTTTAGGAATCCTATTGTTATTTATTCTTTCTATGTGGTGTAGCCAATTTTGCTTTCTCGTATGATGTTTTTAGCATGGAATCGTTCTCTATTTCTGTGTTTTTCTTTTTATTTCATCTAGTGAGTCCCAGGAGAGGTCTTAGAAACTTCATCTGTGCTGCTTCCAATCTTTGTTTATTTTTTTGTTTTAGAATCCAAGTTTTACTTCCAAATTTGAGAGATGTTTTAAAGGTCATACTATGCAATCTTAATCGAGTTTTTTTAGTCATTTGTTTTCCAAAATTTCTTTTAATTATACCATTGTAAATTTGTAGTCTTTCTTCCAATGTGAATCAGTATTGAATTGTGAGATTATATTCCTTAAGTATTTGAATTCCATAACTTCTATTATTATTATTTTATTGTTAAGCATAATTTTGATTTTTTGAATGGTGTTTCCATATAATGCCATAGCTTTTAAGCTTAGCTTTTGTTTTTGAATGAAAATCTCTGAAGCTTAGCTTTTGCTTCAGAGATTTTCGTTTTAAATCTTTTTGCTGTTTCATTTAGATGGTTAGTTGCAATTTGGAGTTTATCTTCTGAATTTGAAATTAATACTTGATCATCTGCATAAAGTATCGTATTCAGCTGTATATTATCTGTTAGTTTAATTCCATCTTTGACAATTGTTTTCCATTCTTTTAAGATTCTGTTTATATAAATGTTGAATAGAATTGGGGATAAGCCATAGCCTTGTCTCACTCCTTTATGGTTATAGGTTCTGATAATGTACCATCTGCACATATGCAAATGTTTGTTTCTCTATATAGACTTTTTATTGCTTTAATTAGTTGATGCGGTATTTTATCATCTTGCAATATTTTCCAGAGTAGATTTCTGTTCAAGTTTTCATACTGTTGCCATTGTTTTCTCTAAAAATCTTAATGCCTTCCTTAATGTACTTTCCTTCCCTATACCATGATCTATCCCTTCCAGAAATTTCTAACCTTAAACTCCGAATCACCCTTTTGTAATTTCCCTATGAAAGTGAAAATTAGCCACCAACTAAGAGTGAATTCTCTTGTCTGTAGAATTTTTAGCGTTCATAATGTTCTAAATTCCCCTTTCTTATTCCTTACGCATAGGTTCAGATTTTATGAGTGGTAAGTCGGTCTCATGCTCAGACAACACTCAGGTTTACATAACCAAACATGTTTATTGGGATCTTAGAGTACTTACAATTAGATTCAAATACACACAAGAATTTTATCATTTAAACACTAAATCAAACTGGCACATACAAATGAACATTCTAATAAATAATCAACAACTATAGCCTCTAGGTTAATCAATGATACACATAACATTCACAATACAAAAGTTCAAATCAGATTCTATCCATATTTCTAGCTCCATACATTAATTTGGTCACACACGAGCATAAGTTTTCAGACAACCAATCCAATGAAAACACCAACAAATTACTAAGCATATAAGTCATTCAAAGTTCCCTAAGTATCTGTCCATAATCTCCTTTCCACTAGAAACTGATTCGCCCTTCCTTCTAATACTATTGGAAAATAAGTAAGAAAGTTCTGTACGTTACCATCACTGTGTCTGATTACCATCTCCGCCTGGTCCATCTTCTTTTGTTGGATAAGACTCTGCACTTAGCGATGCTAGCTTTTGTCTCGATCTTTTGCAGGTCACTATGGTCAGCATTCCCGCCTTTGGGAAATAACTTTCCGCTGCCTCATTCCAGTAGGACTTCTATCGACGGCTCGAAACAGTGAACACAGACATCACGCATACTGCCTGCCCGGTACCCATCAAGCATTCAAGGGGAAGAGCTCGCCGTCTGACATCATAGCACTTTCTTCTATTGGTCAGCAACCTCAGGTCCAAGCGAGAACAGGAACAAAACTCGAGAGAACTTGAAACTTGCGTGAATCCTTCTATCTCTGTTGCACCCTCTTTTTCACTGCAGAGATCTTCACACGGCACTTTCCCTTGTGCCCTTAAGCTGTTTCGTCATAACTCTTCTCCTCGAAGAGCACTCTTTTTGGGGAACGCGAACTAAATTCGTCTTCCACATAAGCTTTCGCCTCAGGCATTACACTAAACTGGGTGGCTAGCACGCGACCCTTGGACTTTTGTTTGCACTGGATATACATTTCACATAGAATACTTTTTGATCGCTACAACTTACAAAAACGGAATTTCTATTTAGACAAACAAAATTCATTTTTCCTTTGTACTTCATATTAAAGTTATTCATTTATGCTCCCTTTTTACAATTTGTTTCCTTACTATAGTACAAGTATCTCTTAGTTGTTATTTTATTCTTGAATGAAATAATTTTGATGAAATTTCCTCATTCAAGATCTCACAATATGCAATAAATAGAAAGAAAGTGGGCAGGTTAAATTCTTTTCTTTTTTTCTATGATCTGTTGCATTGTGAAAGAGGCATCTGTGCATCCTCTCCTTCTTCTAAAATCACACTATTCTTCTAAATAATTCTCTATGTATTTAATTAGTCTATTCTTTTAATATATTTGCATATAGGTTAGATGTTGCGATTAAAAGAGTAATGCCTCTGTAATTTCCACATTTGTCCTTCGGACCTTTTTTTTGTAATAAAGTAATATTTATTACTACTTCAGTTTCTCATTCTTTTGAGATCTTTTGATATTTCCACATATTATTGAAGAATTTAAGTAGGTTTTCTTTTAAGCTATTATCTGCATATTTATAGAGCCCAACACTTATTCCATCTAGGTCAGGCTTTTTCTATTTCTTGATTTTTTAAATTCTTTTTCTAATTCTTCCATTACTATTTCTTCTTTACTTTCATGTATATTAATATCTTCAATTTTGTGAGTTTTGTCATTGTTTTCCATTCCACAATATTTTGTAGTGTTCTATCCAATCCTCTTTAGAAATTAGATTATTTCTTAACTGGTCATTTTCTGTTGTTTGTAGTTGCCTGAAAATTTTAACACCTGTTCTTTGTGGTCCAGTGATATCATGCTCTAATGATTTAACATATTTACTCCAATCTTCTCTATGTATACTTCTGGAAGGCTTTCTAACTTCAACTCATATCTTATATTGTATATAGTCAGCAGTGATTTTGCTCTGTAGATAGATTTTCAAAGTCTGTTTTTTTCTTTTGATTCCTTTAAGTCATTATTTCAAGATATATACATAATGAGAGATAATTACTTGAAGTAGCATGTGATGGAGGGGACTCCAGGTATGAGAGTATTGGATCTCAAAGCAACATGATCACCTTGGTTATGGATCAGAAGAGCTATTCATAACCAAGGTGGTCACGTTGCTTCTGATTGGGGAGAGTGACCTTGGGATGTAAAAACATAAGGAATATTCTGTCAAGAAGGTATATATGTGGAACTACAAGGCAAGTCATTATGACATGCTAAGGAGGAAGCTTGAAGCTGTTGCATGGAATAAAAATCAGCAAGAGAAAGATGTTAGTAGTACATGGGAGATTTATACCTGACACCTGAAGAAAACAATAGAAAACAATATTAGATTATATACCCAACGTCAGAAGGGTTATCAGGTAGGACTTAGATGAAAGAGTAGTATCATTAAGCATGAGCTGAAAAAAAAAAAAAAATGTTGTAGAGAGCATATAAAGAGAAATGTGACCAGAAAGCTCATGAACAGTACAAGGGTTGGGCAAGAAATGTGACCAGCATGGTAAGGAAGGTATAATCAGATCATGAGAAGAAATTAGCTCAACAGGCCAAAGGAAATCTTTGGCCAAATAGCTTTTGTTACATGGTAAGTAAAAGGAAGAATGATTATGGAAGGGTAATCTTAATGAATGCTGATGGTGGTGAGGTGACAAAAGCAGACAAAATAGCTGAGCTACTAAGCCTTTGCAAGGGTATATCATCCAAGTGAAGTAAATGTCGACAAATGTGAGAACTGGTATGGGAACAGAGGTGGATGAATTGGAGGTTCTTAGGATACTGCAGAATCTGAATGCAAATACAGTTGTGGGATTGGATGGGATATTAACTTGCATTTTAAGAGAATGTTCAGGAAAACTGGCAATGGCTCTGACTAGGCTCTTTAAGTCACAGTTCTGATAGAGTTCAAGGGAGTGGAAAGAGGACAAAATAATTCCTTTGCATTAAGGAAGCTCTATGACTTCAGTAGCAAATTGTAGACCAATTTGTAATTCAGGAGTAATGGTAAAAGTACTGGAAAAAGTTGATCAAAAAGAGAATTCAAGAATGGATCGATGTGGTTCCCACCCATGAAAGGTTATTAGTAAACCTATGATAGATTTGTATCCTCAGGATTTTTTTATCCTCATTTTTATGAATTTTTTATATTTTCTATAGTTTTTTTTATATTTATTTTTACATAGTCTGGAAGCCCTGCTCTAGAGACCAAACATGGAACTTTTTTCAAGCCACTTCAGGCCTCCAATAAGCGTGGCAGTGCTCTCATATCCTTAAAAGAAAGAAGCAAATTCCCCAACTTCATTAGCATGTTCAAGAAGACTAGAAGTAGAACCATTTGGAGACAGATTGTACAAAGCGAACTCAACCCATCACCAGATGGATGAGAAGAAGAAGATGCACTCACTACCCTCCTAAATGCAAACTATTCCATTCATTCACTTCTCTGTGAGAGAAAAACCTAGCTCTTGCCCTTTTCTTGACTGTTAACAAACTTAACTTACATGGATGCCCCCGTGTTCTCACTCCACCTTCCATCTAACGAACAATTTCATCAGATTCCTATAATGCCATTCAAAAGTTTATAGACCTCTATTATATCACACACCTTTCTCCTGTTAACCAAAGTCTGTAATTCACATACTTGCAATCTGTACTCATAATCTAAATCTCATAATCCGGATATAATCTTTGTAACTCTTCTTTGCACCCTTTCCACAGCCTCTTTATCCCCCTTGGAATCTGGGAGACCAAATGTGCACACAATAATTCAGGTATGGTCTTATCAAAGCCTTATAAAGAAGCAAAATGACTTCCTTATCCTTTGTCAAGATTTGTTTCAACATCCAATTATCCTCCGAGTTGTATTTGCAACTTTTGCTATGTGACCTTTGAACTTCAAATTCCTATCCATCAATATTCCAAGATCTCTTGCCACCCCAGTTTCTTGTAGTATAACCCTGCTAAAATAATATGCCGCTGTAAAATCTCATCATGCCAAAGTGCATAACTTTACACTTACTAACATTAAACTGATAGCCATTTTCATTTGTCCAAATTTCCAGCCTATTCAAATAATTTTGTAAGTGCTGAATATCAGTAGCATCCCTGATTGCCTATCTTTGCATCATCGGCAAACAATTACATATCTGATTATTAGACCCTCCTGATGTCATTAATGTATAAACTGAACAATAATGGCCCAAGGACTGGTCATCTTAAATCTGGCAGATTCACACCCATTGTATACCACTTTTTGATGTCTGTCAACCATCCCCTAATCCAAGTCGAGTTTATATTCCAGTTGGATATTCTCCAGTTTATGCAACAGACCTTTCATGTGGTATCCTTAGAAAAATCCAACATTATCATAGTGTATCCATTCCCTTTATCCAACTCGGTCATAACATTGTTATAAATCACGAGCAAACTGCTAAAACATGACCTTCCTTTAGCAAACCCATGCTACTCCTTGCAGAGTATAGTATAACTTGTTTGTGTACCCACTTCTGTATGTGAGTTCTTACCAACTTCTCTAAAATCTTCCCTACCACACCAGTGATACTGATGGGTCAGTAGTTAGACACATAGTTTTTGCACCACCCTTGTACAATGGAATTATCACACATTCATTCCATTCCTGTGGTATCATTCCTGAGCTGAAACTCAAGTTATACAAATGTGAAAGGCCTAGCCAATTCGGCTGATCATTCCTTTAGCAAACAGGTTGATATTCGATCTGTCCCTATAAACAAATTCTTATCCAG
The DNA here is from genome assembly GCF_054136105.1 of Typopeltis vanoorti. Taxonomy (NCBI): domain Eukaryota; kingdom Metazoa; phylum Arthropoda; class Arachnida; order Uropygi; family Thelyphonidae; genus Typopeltis; species Typopeltis vanoorti. The sequence goes on along the minus strand of NC_143550.1, from coordinate 136,260,212 downwards.
GTTACGCAACAGCCCTTCAACCTCATTTTCATGAACCTCTAACTCTTCATCCAATAAGCAGTAGCACTGTGCACCATGTTACACACAGCTGGTTGATATACCTTAGCAAAGTGAGCACTAATTAACTGAACGATTTCATTAGCTTCCAACACTCGAGTACCATCTGCATTTGATAAAGTTATTCTTCCACATTCATTCTTTCTTTTATTTGTGGCATAACAATAAAATTCTTTTGGATTGCCTTTAGCTTGCATGGCCAATTTCTTTTCATATTCTGATTTACCTTTCCTCGCAATACTCGTTACTTTCCTGGCCTGAGCTTTATATGTTTCATAACTCCTTTGACTCTTATTCTCATGATATTCTTTCCAGACCATCTTCTTCTTGTTGATCTCTTGCTTAATAAGGTTGCACATCCATTTCACTCCAAACCTATTTATTCTTCAAACACTAGGAATACATTCAGATACCACCTCGTTTAATCACTTTTTCAAAGATTCACATGAATTGTTGACATTTTTCCCATTCAGTAACTGATACCATGGGACCAAAGATAGTATTCTCCCAAGTTGATCATAATTTCCAGCTTTGTAGTTGAGTGTAACCTGTTGTAATTGGAGCATCAATACAATTAGATATTTCCCAAGAAAGCACAGTATGATTACTGTCACAACCGATGGTAAAATAGCCATATTCTTAATAGACCTCTTCTGACACTAAGAGCAAATTCAACACCCTTTGACCTCTAGTTCCTTCTTTCACATGCTGCTTGAGAACGTTGTTTCACAACAATTCAATAAATTCCTCTTCTTTCTTATCACGAGATTTCTCTTCTACCTAATCAATGTTTGGAAATTAAAGTCACCCATAATGATTATTCGTTTGGTACCCATAAGGCTAAATTGGCAATGCATTTCTGCAACTGAGCTGCCAGGTCTGTAGCAACACCTCCACCATATATTTCATTCTGCCAGCCTCCACTTCACACCAGATAGACTCAAACTCACTGTTACATAAGACATTGTTATCATCATTGTTTTCTTGCTTTTCTACCCTAAATGGACTGAAGTCATCTGATATTATTAATAGTACTTCTCCTCTCCTATCTCTTCTGTCATTGCTAAAAATAGTATACCATTACACTTGATCCCAGTTACCATATCTGATTCTGATAGCCAGGTTTCACTAATGCCAACAATCTTAAGCCACATCATGTTCAATAAAACAACAAACTCAATCCCTTTGTTTCTGATGCTCCAATTTGTGTATAGACATAACAAATTACTACCTAGCCTATTCCTATAATTAGATATGCAATCTATCTGATCTTGTTCTAGAACTTTCTCTTTTCCCTCCTCAGACATTACTCAAAAGGTCTGAACCCAAAGCATATTTTTCCACCCCTATTCACCACATACATAACCATGTTCAAAAACATTGATATCTTTATCATGTTTGCATACCATAGCTGAACTTTCACACACATTTTTACCAAGACAACCAAATTAGCCTGTCAGAGGGCACCATTAGGACTTTAGGAACAATATTAGTTTCTTGCTTTCTTCCTCATTTGCTTTTGTTAGTGCCTGCGTGCACATACCATATCTTTATGTTCCTGAAGATGGCAACGTGACGTTGCCGAAATATAGAAGTTATTCATTAAAGTTACCTTTAATTAATATACTTTATATGCGTTGTTAATTCCGTAAACTAATTGCCAGTTACATTTTTACCATTCTCCCAATAGATCGCATACAAAAGAAGTAATTTTTCCAGGCTCCTGATGTCAAATGAAGTGCAGGCTATCCCTCTTATACAAGTCTTTTCTACCATCAAACTCAACCCACACATCTAAAAACTCGCATCCATTTCTTCTATACAGCCTGCATGTGAAATCATTTGCTATCATTGCCCTCCTTCTTAACTCGGTACTGTCATATCTGGGAAGCAATCCTCCAATTTTTACTCTCTCTTTCTCATTTCTTTCTTGCTTCTTCTAACCTTTCCATATCTTATCCATAAGTATTCAGATAATTATTAGCTGATTACAATGGAAGTGATTGTAGTTAGAATACAGTAATCTACTATTTATCTGACTTTCAAAAGATGGACCCTCCAATTAACTCCTTACAAGTCAATAGATTTCTGGTAGAGCACCATGTAATTGTACTTCATTTATTCAACTCTTCAATTATCAAAACTCTCTGTTCTGATAATCAAAGGATCAGATAAACCATAGATTACTGTAATTAAAAATGCTTTCTATGAAAAAGTCAAAATTAACAAGTTAAAAGCAAGAAATTTGTTTCAAAAATATCAATAATAAACTGCTAACCTTTAGCTTGTTTTCTTTACGATTGATAATGACTGCAGTGATTTGTTGGTCCATAAAAATTAAAATAGTTGCAAGCATGGCTGGAAGTATAGCAGCAACACAAGTCCACCATGGATTAGTACCAAAGAAAGGGATAAGCCATCCACGACCTGACCATGTGGGCTGGAGAAACAAAATGATATATTAATTAAAAACTAGATAGCATATCAATTTAGAAATACAACAAATGATAATTTTAATACAGTGCTACACCCACATCAGGATAGCTGATCATCATCTGTGACTCAGAGATGATTAGTTTGTAGTATGAGTAAGAAATTGATTGAATCAGTGAGTTAAGTGTTAATTATATGTGTAATCCACACAAACAAAGGTTTGGTGTTCAAGATTATATGCTGATTATTACATATATTAATGTTTTGTAGAAAAGGGATGACAACATAGATGAAATTAAACTTGTCAAGAAATTATATTCTTGTTAATTCCTTTACCCAAGTGTCTCTATCTCCAATCCAGAATATTTTAATAATAAAGTGATATATCTTTTTATTTATTTGCCAAAGAAATGGAGCGCTGAGGAATTAGATAAGTACCAGACCGACATAATAGAGGTGACTAAAACAAAAAAGACCCAAACTGGTGAGATCTTTCTGAACAATAAATACAAAATGTTATATTCAGGCAATGACAATCAAGGAAAAGAAGGAATAGCCATAGTATTCAACACAAAATACGAGGCTAATCTTCTTGAATGGCAGTCAGTCTCAAGTAGAGTAATGTGGGCAAATATGAGAATGGGGAACTGGACAATGAGACTTATTTGTGCCCCCACAGAAGGTTCTACTAAGGTAGAAGTGGAGGAATTTTTTGAGGCTTTAGAAAAAGCAACTGACACAATGAAAAAGGAAAAGTTGGTCCTTGTTGGGGATCTAAATAGCAGAGTAGGAAATGATTGTGAGACATACAAAAATATTTTGGGAAAATTTGGAGAAAAGAGCAAAGCTAATAATAATGGCAAATATCTGTTGGATTTCTGCTCAGGACATGGACTGGTTATTACTAACACCATGTTCCAACATAAAAATGTGCACAAATTCACATGGAGAGAAGAGGCAAGGAATAAGAAAAGTCTCATTGACTATGTTATTGTTGATAGTGATCTTTTCTCCCTGGTTCAGGACACCAGAGTGTACAGAGGATTTGAAATTGGAAGTGATCACTATTTAGTATTGACCAGGATAAAATTGAATTTCATATTGAAAAGAATAACATAAGAAAGTTTTAAAGCAAATAAAAGTTGAGCAGCTCTAAAATGTGAACTGTAGACTAAAATACACAAAGATTATTGAAGAAAAAATGAAAGAGTTTGAGAACAGTAATCAAACCTTGGAGATTCAGTGGCAAGCCTTGAAGAAAGCCCTGAATGATTCAGCTAGAGAGGCATGTGGTGAAGTTGTCTGTAATGATAGAAAAATTAGAACTCCATGGTGGACGCAGGAAGTTAAAGAGGCAGTGAAGGAAAAGAAGAAAGCATATCAAAAGTTCCTGTCAAATAAGTCAGCTTGTGCTCTTAGAGAATATAGAGACAAATGCTAAACACTTTGTAAAACTAGCTAAACAAAAGTCATGGGAGGACTTTGGCAAGAATATAGAAAATAAATATCAAGAAGGTGGCAAAATATTCTGGAGGTTGTTGAAGAAGCTTAGAAATGGAGGAAAGAGTGCTGTAAAAGGAGTTAGAGATGATAAAGGTGACATGAAAACTGGAGAAAAAGATATCCTTGAAGTATGGAGTAATTACTTTGAAAAACTGCTAAATGAAACAAGCAGTGATGATAGCACAGTGGTAAAAAACACTGACCAGGCATGCAGTTAGGAATACATATCCATACTTGAAGTAGAAAAAGCCATCAAAGGCTCGAAATGTGGAAAGGCAGCTGGAGTAGATGATATTCGACCAGAAATGCTGAAGTATGGTGGTAGAAAAGTCTTACAGTGGCTGCACTGCATAGTTCAGAAAACCTGGACAGAGGGACGAATTCCCGATGATTGGAGTAGAGCTCTCATAGTACCCATATATAAAAAGGGAAATAAAACTGAATGTGAGAAAGATCTATGCAAGTATACTTGAGAAAGGGTTGAGAAGAATTGTGGAAGAAAAGCTTGGTGAAGAACAAGCTGGATTCAGGCCAAACAGAGGCTGTCAGGATCAGATCTTCACTTTACGACAAATAGTCGAGAAAGCATGGGAAAATAACAAAGATCTGTATTTAAGTTTTGTCGATTTGGAAAAGGCATATGACAAGGTGCCAAGAGAGAAGCTATTCAATATGCTGCAGTTATATGGTGTCAATGGGGCATTATATCAAGCAATACTTAGTCTTTATTTGAGTTGTAAGTCAGCAGTTAGAATTAAAGGAAGTACAGGAAGATGGTTTAATGTTAAATCTGGTGTGAGACAAGGATGTACATCATCCCCTCTGTTATTCATTATCTATATGGATCACATTACGAAGGAAAGTGGTATTAAACATGATATCAAAATTGGAGATGTTAATGTCAGCTCTTTGCTTTATGTGGATGATGTTATACTTCTAAATAAATCCGCTACAAGTCTGCAAGATTCTCTGACTAAATTGAATAGTTGTTGTAATAGATATGGTATGAAGATCAGCAATAAAAAGACAAAGACAATGAAAATAGGCAGAATCATTGAAAATGTCAACTGTGTTGTGAATGGAGAACCTGTGGAACAAGTAAAACATTTCAGCTACTTAGGCACGATTTTTACTGAAGATGGTAAATTAAATATAGAAATAGACAACAGAATCAGCAAAGCTGGTATGGTGGGAAGTCAATTGAATAAATTCATATGGAATAAGAGAGAAATTAGTCGGAATACTAAATTAGCTGTATACAAGAAAGTGTTCAAACCAGTTTTAACTTATGGATCTGAGAGCTGGATCAGAAGTAAAATACTTGACCAAAGACTAGAGACCGCAGATATGAGGGTCCTGAGAAAGATTAGAGGCGTGAACAGATGGCATCAATGGCAATATCATATTAAAAATGAGGATATTAGGAAAGAACTTGATATTGTCAGCTTTCAGGAATGCGTTAGCAGAGCTAATCTCAGGTGGTATGGTCACTTAAACAGAATGGGCGATGAAAGATTAGCAAAACAAGTGTTCTCTGCCAGGTTGGCAGCAAAACGACCCAGAGGAAGACCAAGATATAGGTGGATTGATACGGTACAAAGTGCCTTAGACGATAGAAATATAAGATCTGATAATGTTGGAGTTTTGACAAGTAACAGACTGATTTGGAGGAAAATTGTAGATAGGCAGTAATGATATAATTTTTTCATGTAGTACTATCATATCCTGTACACCCCTTGTGGGTACATGGCAGGAATTTGATGATGATGATCTTTTTATTTCTTGTATATGGGAAATACAGAACATGACTTCTGTATTAATTCAACCTTGATATCTATTCTGGGTTTAGTTCCTACTAATAGACCTCGATAAAGGTTGAAACCAGTTTGGATAGTGACCTTTCCCAGAATTCATAGCATTATACACATCCAAAAGGATGTGTGCTTTCAGTTATGGGATATTAAGGCAACTGATGTGAAGTCATCTTTTTATACAAATAGCTTAGTCATGAACAAATAGAGGAGCAATATAGAAGAAAGTGAAAGTGAAAAGAGGTGAAAAAAGCAGTCAGAATGGATAAGATGAAATGGTTAGAAGGCGTATGCAACAATATAGAACAGTACTATGGAGAGCATAAAACAAGGGAGGTATACAAAATGATCAGAACCATTAATAGAAAGTGGCAACCAAAATAAGCCACAATTAAAGATGAAAAAGGCAAATTATTGATGAATAAAGAAAAAAATTGTACAGTGGTGGACAAGATACTGTAGCGAGTTATATGAAGAAAAACTAGATTTAGATACCACTGGGAAACTGACTGAAGAATTGAAGCAGATATCACCACCGGGTAATGATCATGATATGGACATTTTAAGAGGAGAGGTAGAAAAAGCAATAGGACGGCTAAAACACAAAAGAGTCCTGGTAACGATAACATCACTGGAGAAATTATTAAATATGGTGGTGAAAGTATATGGTTACAGAATTGCATCAACTATGTAATATGGTATGGAGAGAAGGGAAAATGACAGAGGAGCAGGTGAAATCAATATTAGTGACATTACATAAGAAAGGAAACAAGCTAGAATGTAAAGATTATAGAACAATTGCGTTGACAAGTCATCTTGGTAAAGTGATGATGATGATATTGACTAAAAGATTGAGAACACAATTGGAAGCATACCTTGCAGACGAGCAAGCAGGATTTAGGAAGGATAGAACTACAATTCAACAGATTTTGACAATGAGGTTAATAGCAGAGAAAGCTAGGAGAAAAAACAAAAAAATATATACTTGCTTTGTTGATTTTCAGAAAGCATTTGACAGTATTGACCAGAAAGTGACGTTAGCAGTTCTGGAATCCTATGGAATTGATAAAAACCTAATAGCTATATTAAAAGATGTTTATCAGAATGCAGTTGCAGCAGTTAGAATAGGTGATGACTTGGGGAAATGGTTTAAAACAAGCAGAGGTACTAGACAGGGAGACCCAATATCACCAAGCATTTTCATCGCCCATTTAGAAAGAGCAATGGAAAAATTGAAGGAAGATGCCAAAGGAATATCTGTACGTGGAATGAGAATTAACAATCTGAGATTTGCAGATGACATTGTTATTATTGAAGAAAACGAAAGAGAACTACAAAAGACACCGAAACTGCTAAATGAGGAAGGGAAGAAATTTGTACTTGTTATGAACTTGGAAAAAACAAAGACAATGGTGAGAAGAACATGAAACAAAAGATACAAGTGGATGGAATTGATACAGAAAATGTAGAACAATTCACATATTTGGGAAGTAAAATGACATATGATTTGGACTGTAAAAAAGAAATAAAGATCAGGATTACAAAGGGAAGAACAAATTTGAAGGCCATGGATAACATCTGGAAAAGTAAAGTGATCAGCCTGCAAACAAAACTAAAAGTACTGGAAACATGCATCTTTAGCGGTGTACTTTATGGATCTGAAACATGGGTAATAAATAAGGAATCAAGAAAAAGAATTTTGGCATTTGAAAGAACTTTTGTTACAGGAAGATGATTCTAAGAATAGGATGGATACAGAAAATCACAAATGAAGAGCTCTATCAGAAGATACAACCAAAAGAGAATAAATGCAGAAGATTATAAAACGGAAGCTGCAATTATTTGGACACATCTGTAGAATGAGTGAGGACCGGAAGTTAAACATGTTTATGTTTGGTATTTTGGATGGTTTAAACAGAAGAGGTAGACCATACAGAGAATGGATAGACGATATAAAGGACTGGTGTGGAATGGGTGTACAGAAACTGTGACACTGTGCACTGGACAAAGAAAGGTGGAAGAAGATAGTGAAGGAGGCATCGGACACCAATGGGCAGTGAGCCCACAGTTCGTGATGATGATGATGATGTGGGCTGAGTGATTAATTACCCCACTGGCCATGTATTCACATCAAGGTTACCATGGATGTGAAGTGCATATTAAAATAGGAAATGCCATTGATATTACACTGAAATATATGATGGATAAGAAGTGTATGAGGAGTGACATATTTTATCCATTTTGATGGCAATGTGATTAACATACCTGCTTTCTAATTAACAGGTCTCATGTTTCTGCCACAGGTATGGATGTTTGCAAATCTCTAGGTGGTAGATGAATTTCATCACACTATATGAGACCATTGCTCCACTTATTAGAGGCCTAAGATGCCTTAAAAAAAACATCTTTGGTATCTATTGCAGGGTCTCCAAATTATGTAAAAATATAAAATATTTAAAAAACTGAACAAAATAAAAAATAAAAATTAGTTTACCCATGGTACTATAGGCTTAACATAAAATTGTAAACTGCATATCAAGTACTTCAGTTGCTTTTCCACATTTCAGAGGGTCTTTTTCTGACAAGAATTCCTGACATACAATATGAATTTAAATTATATATCACAAAGCTCTCAAAAATAACAACTTACACATGGGACTATCTAGTATTGCAACAGCATTTGCAACTTTTCATCTGAATAGATAATGAACACTATAAAAGATATATATATATATATATACAATATTCAATATCTTGCCTTGAATTCTTGTGGCACTTTAAGTTTAGGAGTATCAAGTCCCACACAAAGGTCAGCAAGAGTCATTGAAAGGATTGCAATTACCACAGAAAAATCACTTACAATTTGACGAATCTATGGAAAAAATATACATATATGTTTATAAATATTTTATTCAAAATTTAGCCATTTTACTGAAATATAAAATGAACAGTTTTAATATTATATATATATATATATATATATATATTTTATATATATATATTTTATTTAATATATATATATAAAATATATAATATATATATTTTATAGCTCTCTGTGTGTGTATATATATATACACACACAGAGAGCTATAAAAGAAATCAATTTGTGTTTAAGTTAGGCATCCCCCTCAGTTTTCCGCTCACGGCAAAAAAAATTTCGCATAATGTAAAAAAATCAAGTTAGCTGATTTATCACTTGCTTAAAGCGGGAAATAGTATCATTTCACTTGATCGTGCTAACTGATTATTGTGCACATCGAATTCGTGTTATGCAAGGTTTTCCTGTATTACAACTGGAATCTAACTCGCATAATTTCAATGGAAAGGTATTGTCACCACCTGACTGCACTACAATTACATGGTAGTTAAGATCATGGGGCAAGTATAATATATATGTTAACTGCATGTACTCATTCATCAGCCAGTTTACTACTGCAAGAGGAAAGATTGAAACTTCTAAGAGATTTAAGAGTTAAAGCATTGTATCTCAAGAAATGAAGCAAATATACTGTTTATCAATTAATGCTCAATAGCACTTAGTTTGGAAGAATATGAGGATAAAATTTTAAGAACAGAGCTGCACATCAAAATTTTATAGAAGAAAGTTGTGACTTTCACAACTTTGGAATAATTTGGACTAGCAGAATCAAAATCCAAATTAAAGGCATGTGCAGGTCTTCAGAGGATGAAATAAAACTGTTAGGAGATTACAATGCAATGAGAAGAGCATTTTGATTTTTATAATTAATTAATTAAAATACCATTTATGGAAAGTTAGGAAAAAACATGGATTTGAAAACTAGCAATATGACATACAAATGTTTTACAATATTGTATTGTGAAAATTTTATAGTTCAGTGAGATGATTTTTGCATTTAGAAAGAAGCATTCTAGGAGATACCAAATTTTTGGCTAGGCAGTGTTGACCACCCACATTATGTATTATTTACCAGGGAGAGATAAAAATGCCTATTTTTACTATCAAAGTTTTTTTAAATGGTTCTATCCATGCTAGAGAGGAATTCCAGGCAGAGAAGTTTTGGGTATCAGTCATCTTTGCACTTTAGTTTTAACTGGTCTTTTGGTTGTTCAGCTGCAAAACTGATGAAAAAGAAAATGATAACCTTTGGCTACATGATGATATAAATGAGCTGAAGCCTTTTTTTATATCACTCATACTACCCATCTGTCTTTTCTTTCTCCTAATACTATCAGGGCTTTCTTACACCTCCTATACTAACTGATCTATGCCTTCTCATAATAAATAGCATTATATGTGTCTGAAAGGAGGTTTGCTTGGGGATACTAACGCAATTGATGTGAAGTCATTTGCCTCTATATAAATAGATGATAAATAGTCCAGTGATGAAGATATTTCATACACAAACGTTGCTTGCTTAAACTTAGATCAATGCTTTTTTGACGATCTTCATTGATTGCCTGGCAAACCTTTTCAATGTTTTCATCATTTCTGCTTGTCGAAGGTCAGCCAGATTGTGGTTTGTCTTTGACTGACATGTCCCCATTTTTGAAATGGGAAAATCACTCGTAGACCTGTGTTTTACCTAAAGAGTTGTCCTTAAAGGCTTGCCAAAGCATAACAATAGTTTTAGCTGCAGTTTTGCCCAAAAGAAAACAAAATTTCACACAGTCTCTGTTCCTTGTGGTCAGCCATAAAAAAAAAACAGAACACTGAACCAGTTCACACAGGATGATGCCACTTGCCAAACTGTCACAGAAAACTGCACACTCACAATGCATAGCAGCAGCATCCATAATTAGAAAATGCGTGCACACTAAGTTCAGATTCCGGTTATTTTTGGGTACCCCCCCCCCCATATATAAAATAACAGATTTGTTAATAATGGAAGCTTGTTTAACCCACTCTGTGAATTTTTCTTTATTCATGGTGATGTACCTTGCATTTTGCAAATGGAATATATTGTGATAAAAGCTTTTAAATTTTTTCTGGTGGTTAAATTCAATGATGATGTGGACTGGAACTACCAAGATATTGTACTGAATGCACATTTTTACAATGCCATGTAGTTATAAGGAAAATTAATTAATTATTATTATTATTACATGACGACTCCATGGAGTCCCAAGACTCACTGTAAGAGACTACTTCTACACTGTGTGTGTGTGTGGGGGGGGGGGGTCTGAATAGTTCTGATAAACATCTAGAAACAAAAATTATATTAAAGCAACTGATATAACCACAAGAAAGAACATATCTTAAAACCCTTTAATCCCCATGTGTCATCAAATTGTAATTAGTTGTTCTTTATCTTTCTTGAACAAAAATGATATTTTCAAAAATATTTTTGTTGTAGGTGTTTATCAGAACCCCCCCCCCCCCCCATACACAATCCCAGTCTATACTACATCATTCTATACAGTATCGGTTTGTCAATTATGTGTGTTCTCTGGCCAGTTTGCCTATTTTGTAAGGAAAAACATAATTTTTGGCCGAAAAACACTTATTTCCATATGAGACCTGCTGATTCATCTTCTTATGAAAAAAAGGTTCATGTAATGATTTCTCCCATTATGATAAGAAATGAGCAGAAGTCTTTTCAAATGATTCTTCCAACTGCATAATGAAGAACTATGCACCTCCATTGGAAACAGCAATATTTCTCAGGAAATAATGGAAAAGCAGACAAAATTATTAAATCAATTTCTAAATTAACAAACCAAAGTGACCACTTCTTTTTGCAATAAGATACAAGAAAATTAAGTGGTATCATCTATTCAAAGGTTGCAAATATCTATGCATGATGTAATTAGTCTTGGGATATAAAAGGTTTTGTATAACAATGTTGTCTTCAATGAAACCTGTTTTTATTCTAAAATAGTATTTATATTTAGATTATTATTATTTTTTGCAGGGCATTTAAACATTAAACAAAACCAATGTTTCATCAAAAAAATTCAATTAAATGTGAATCTTAGCATTTATTATATGAAAATGTATAAATTACTAAATTAAACTAATGGGGTGAGAACTTAAGATCATGATAATTTTTAAAAGGAGGATATCTTAATAGAGATAGAGCCTTTGATTTAAGTAATCACTATTACTTTAGGCTTGAGACTGGAGGTAGAGGGAGGTAACTACTTCCAGAATGGAAAAACTGATTCCAGTAGTAACTACCACCAGTGATGTTCACTGTAATAAACTGTTACAACAAACTATTCCCATGGTATGTACATGTTTACTATAGTGAGAATCAAGCATATTCCTCTTAGATTTCTGGTAGCCAGAATGTAATGCTCACAAGTTGGCAAAACAACTATATCTTTTCCACCTCTTTGTTGCAACCCACTATCATACATCAAAATTTGGAAGAATTCAAATGCACGATTTTAGATCCTCACTTAGCTCCTTCAGGTACATTAATAATAATAATAATTATTATTATTGTAAGGAAGTAAACTTTTCAGCTAGTACTAACTTCTTATTGATAGTTAGTATTTTTCTTCTAAATTAATCTGTTCTCTGTCAGACTCCAATATTGTCAGATCTTATATTTCCATCTTCTAAAGTATTTCTTATTGTATCAATTCACCTAGTTCATTCCTGGTCTTTTTCCTACCATTCCTCTCTTCCATTTTATTTAAATGACCATATCATCCGAAGTTAGCAGCTCTGCTCTCACACTTTTGAATGCTAACAATGCTATGCACTCTCCTAATATCTTTGTCTTTAATATGATTCTGCAACTGATGCATCTGACATTCCCCCAATCTTTCTCAGGACACTTGTATCTGTGGTCTCAAGTCTTTGATCAAGTTTTTATTTTAACACATCTTTCACATTCATAAGTTAAAATTGCTTGGAACACCTTGCATACAGTTAGTTAATGCCTTTGAGCAATTTCTCTCCTATGTCACATAAATTTATTCAGTTGACTTCTACAATACCAGCTTTGCTCATTCTGTATTCCATTTCAATATTTATTTTACTATCTTCACTAAAAATTGTGCCTAAATAAGCTGAAAAAGTTTTACTTGTTCTATAGGTTCTCTATTCAGGATGTCAATGTTCCTTTCTAGTTTCATAATCTTTGTCTTTTTTATTGCTGATTTTCACAGAAATCCTTTGTGATTCGTACAGATGATGAATAACAGTGGAGATAATGTGCACCCTTGATTTAACATTAAATCAAGTTTGAGTTGAAAATGCTAATTTTCAACTCAAATATAAACTATGTATTGCTCAATATAATTTGCCACTTAAAGCATATAAAGAAGTAGAGAACACATCATCAATGCATCGTAGCCAGATAGGACTGAGAATTGCAGTATCTAGAGCATCTTTTTCAAAATGTTCTATATAGAAAAAAATCTATATATTATATATTATATTCATTATTATTACTATTATTATGCAACACCTCTAAGGAGCCCTTGAACTCATCATGGAAGAGAAACACACACACAAAAATTAAAATACCTATATATATTGCAGATTTTCACAGAAATCCTTTGTGATTCATACAGATGACAAATAACAGTGGAGATAACAGGATAATTCTGTACATGACAGTTAATGATAATAATAATATGTATACAAATAATATAGATAATTCTACATATCTATATAGAAAATTTCTACACAGAACATTCTGAAAAGCATGCTCTAGATTCTGCCATTCTCAAATCCTATCTGGCCATATGGCTCTGGAAAATTACTTTTTCCTCCTCAACCTCAACAGCTAGTACCTCAGAATCCATTTTGTTATAAAAAAGAAAATAACAATAGCCTGCCTTTTCTAGATACTCTGATCACATCGTTCCAGTGGCACCCTTTCTTTTTCAGTTTACAGAAAACCGACCCACATACACAAACTTTTCCATCATCCACTCTTCTCAATTCTTTATTATCCTGTCCAATTGTTACAATGCAAAAAAAGATCAACAAATTAGTTGTTTCTCACATCCTTCACAACATACAGACTATAGTAATGCTATAACTATTCCCTATATCTGGGGGCATCTCAGAAAAAAAAAAAAGCTCTAAAAATCTCTGCACTACTTTCAAACCTCATTTGATTCTGACTACCCTCATTCACTCTCCTAAGGATCCACTCCCTCTGCTATCTCTCTATTCCAGGTGTTTACAAGGTTCCTTGTTCTTACAACTTATCATATTATGGTCAAACTTGAAGATCCACTTCACCTTGAAGAACACAAGAAATATAGCTGATGCCATAACTATGGTCAGTCAGATCTAGCTGACCATACCTTGTACAGAATCAAAAAAACTACATGCTTCACTGCAACAAATATAAATTTGACTCTTTTTTTTTTTTTTTAGAATCAGCAGCAGATTTAAAAAAAAAGTACTTAATCTAAATAAATATGGTTATGCTAAACACTATACTTAGGCCTCCTGCCCAATAGCACCATACAAATTAGTCAAATTATAGACCTGCACTTACCTGTGACAATATGGATAAAAATATAAGTTAAAAAATAAATAAACTAAATTTAAAAAAAAAAAAAGCACCATTTATCACATAAAAACCTTTTGTGTATTCCCAAAGGTACATGTAAAAGAAGCATTTTAGGAGATACCAAATTTTTGGCATAATTAAAATCATTGAAAACTTATATATGCACTGCTTATAGAGAAAACTAATCAGGTATTGAAATCCTATTAGAAAATAATATTTTAAATTGTACTTTAATTTTTTTAAGATCAAGAGAATAACTGAGTAGTTAAATTAAATGGGATCCTTATGTAATTATAGTTTACAATTGGGCACTTGAGATCTGACTTTGGCAGTCAACCACTACTCCCATTAATACTAATAACACATGCATACTAAAACAATGATTAAGATGCTCACTGTCAATCAATAAAAAGTAGCTAGTTTGGGAAATAAACAATTACATGACTACCATCTCACATTTATATTGGGAGTTAAAAGCAAGTCTGGATCTGGGGTGTCCTACTGTATTTATCTAAATTATTGCCTTTTTTTTTTTAAGCAAGTAAAAATCTTTCTTATATGATCACATACCTTTGATGGAAAGAAAGGAGTGGATTTGAACTCCTTCAAAAATACTGAAATAGCAAAGGTGGAAGCAAAAAGAATCATAGAAAATAAAAATACATCTGGTACATAAAAGGGAGGATTGCAACCTTCTCCTATCATAGTTCCATTGATATCAGCACACTCTGACTTAGTAAGATAAGTCCAATTCACACTGTCTTGAAGGAGAAGAGTTTTATTTGCTGGAGTACAATAACATCTATCTGTAGCATGATGCTGAGCTTCAGTGCTCATAGGATAATCATGACCAATGTGTAATACCTGTAGAGGAAAAAAAATTGTATTAATATATTTTAAAATTATGCACACGGTGTCACAACTAAGAATCTGACATTCCTAGATATGAATATCTTTGCTTAGAAAAAGAAAAATTACAATTTTTTTTTTCTCTAAAATAAAACACCAAGTGATAATGAGTTCAGTTAAAACAACAGAACCACATAACTAATAAAAAATAAAAAAAAACCCTGAACCATTACATATCTGCTAAGCCACTGAATTAATTTTAATTAACAAACCTAAATGGTTACATTTCATAACAAAGTTGAATTATGACAAAGCAAAGGATTCATTATAGCAGATGTTACACTTTTATTCTGATAACTGCATAACTTCAAATTATATACAAATTAAAGATACCAAGGAATTATATAATTGATTTAATCTTTTATCCAAGTGGAAGCAAACAAAGTTTGACCTGAAGTATTTTCAGGATTGGGACAACGCGCGGTAAAGGTGGTATGACTTCACATCACTTGCCTTAGTATCCCATAATGCAAAGCACATCTCCTTGTGGACAGGTATAATGCTATGCATTATGGGAAGGGTCACTACTCAGACCAATTTCAACCTTTATTGAGGTGAAAAAGTAAAGGGTTGCTCATCATAGGCCTAGAGTAGTTACTGTATTTTCCGGTGTATAA
Organism: Typopeltis vanoorti; assembly: GCF_054136105.1. Lineage (NCBI taxonomy): Eukaryota > Metazoa > Arthropoda > Arachnida > Uropygi > Thelyphonidae > Typopeltis > Typopeltis vanoorti. Next base: position 136,244,417 of record NC_143550.1, on the reverse strand, counting down.
GACACACCCAAGAAATTTAATACAATTTTCTGGAAAAAACCTAAACTTTAAAGTATGATTTAAAAAAAAAAAATGGATAAAATAATAGGTAATTTTTAATAGTAAACTGACCTTTCAGAAACCTGCAAAACCCATGTCACTGTCATCTGACTCTTCTCTATCATCATTAATTTCTTATAATATAGAAATAATTTTGTCTTCATATTCTTTTGGCATTTTTTGACTGATTTTTGTTTTTGTACGCATACAAAGTCCACTGTGTTTCATCAAACAGTAACACCATCTTTAAAATCTTTAATGTTATGCTCACAGGCTACTTTGACTGCATGTGTACGAATCATTTTTGTTGAAATGGCAATGCCATTTTGCCGATTTTCTTGCACCCATTTCAAAACTTCGGTCTCTAGTTCTGGCCACTTCGCAATTTTTCCACGTTCCGTGCGCTTTTCTTTACGCAAATTGTACAAAATCTCCTTCTGACCACACCAAGTTCTTAGCCAATGATGTGCTAGAAGTCACGTGAAGGTCACACATCAATTTGATTGCACCATTAACCACCTACAAAGATATCTTGGAACATAAAAGGGAGTGCGTATGACTTTGAAAAGAGGAAACAATCTTTACCTTCATTATATAAGACGCACCCAATTTTTAAGATTAATTTTTAAGGTAAAAAAGTGTCTTATACACCAGAAAATATGGTAGTATAGATGTACAAGAGAGCCTGATAGTATTAGGAGAAAGAAAGAAAGACAGATAGATAGCATGAGAGAAAGTGAAAAGGCCTCAGCTCTTTTATATCATCATACAGCCAAAGGCTATCAGTTTTCCTTTTTCACCAATCTCATGTAGATGAACAACCAAAAGAGCAATTGAACTAAACTTCAAAGATGACTAATATCCAGGTGGTTAGCTCCATCTGGGTTAAATGCCTTGAGTTGGCCTTCTCTGCCTGGGATGCTCTCCAGTCATCCATGCAATTGGCTATCTATAAGACCACATTGAATTAAGAGGATGGACCTATTTAAAATAACCTCTCATAGCAAGAATAGACAGAATTTTATCTCCCTCTCCCCTTGTGAATATTGCATAATGTGGATGGTCTACACCATCTAGTCATAAATTTGACATCTCCTAGAATGCTCCTTTCTAAATATAAAAATTGTCCGACTGACAATAAAATTTCCACAATACAATATTATAAAGCATTTGGATGTCATACTGCTGGTTTTCAAATCCATGTTTCTTTCTAATCTTTCATAAATGATATTTTAATTCATTAATTATAAAAATCAAAATTCTCTTCCCATTTCTGAGAGGTGGTAGGTATTGTAAAAAAATAACCTGTTCTGTTGCCCCAGTCCTGAAAATACTTCAGGTGCAAAACTTTGTTTGCTTACACTTGGATAAAGGATTAAACGAAATATATAGTTTCTTGATATCTTTAATTTATAGTATAACCAAGTGAAAAAACTTCCATCAAAATATATATGGTCAATACAATCAGAATTAGAACAAAGTCAACTGATAATGTATGTTTTTAAGTTTCAGGAATAATTTATTTATTTTTTAATGGTAATTGCACCAATAAAACGTTAGACCAATAGCAAATTTAGTAGTACTATAAACTAGCTAAGGATTGAATAATCTAGAGGAAAAGCATAGTACCTTTTCATAATACCACTTCATACCTCAAATAAGCAGGGTGGTAGTCTCATAATGGACAATGAAAATTTATATCTTTCATACCTTAATCCAGTTATCTCAATATTTTACTGTCCTTAATGCCTTTATCAGAAACATGCCCGAAGAAACCTAGGTCACTGCAGCTGCTTTGAATGATATTCAATATAGTTAATGGTTCTAAAGTTTCTAGAACCATTAACTATATTGAATATCAATGAGATTCTGATTAGAGCTAATTCTTTAACACTTGTAACAATAAGCATACCCTTCAGCAACAAGGGACAATACATGCACAGACCTAAGTCATGTTGCAATACATACACATTTCACTGGCTTAAATTACATTATTTGTATACATTTATTTGGTATAAGCAAATCCTGGTCTTAGAGACACCTGAAGATTAAAAACTTTTTATGTTCAATGTCAACAGACAATTAATGGATCAGTTGTATATCAACTTTATCAAATGTTAGTAATTAAAAGGGTGTGTAATTATTTAAACAACAATTTGTATTAATTTGAACATAAACTATCATTTACTCTGGTCTCATTCCAGTCTGCTTCCCAATGAAATCCAAAAAGTTAACACACAAAATAAGTGAGTTAATCTCTTATTTTAATGCCTTAATGCATAGTATGATTAGATTTTATTTAACAAAGCTATATGAAATAAACTTCAATAAAAACTTAGATATTATGGCAGCAAAGATAGTATATGATCACTTTTATTTATACTTGCAAATTAAGTTTAAATATTTTGCAGAGTTTGTACTATTATTAAAATTCAAGCATTTCCATGAATAAATTTTACACATACCTTTTCAAACGCTTTAACGATAAATATCAAAGATATTAAAGTTGAAAAGTTTTCTTCAGTAAATCGTGTGATGTAGCATACTAGTGCACTGGCATCGAAGGCCACTAAAACCATAAGTACAAATGCTGTCCACAAACCAATCCACAGTCGAAGAGATAAATATTCCAAGTGATGCTCTCTAAAATATCAAATAATTAGTGTGGAACACTTAATACTGTTTTTAATAATCGCTTTAATGAATTTTTATTTTTTCATTAAAGCCATTTTCAAAATCTTAATGAAAAAATTAAATTGAACAATTCATATGTATTAAAATGCACATACATACATATAAGTATGTATGTAATCACATATTATTTAAGGGTTGAGCCACTCCCTCCATGCAAAATTTCAGAGTTACTAACACATTCAGCACTGTACATATTATATAGAAATAAAATTTGGTTTATTATTGAAACACATACTGAAATGTTAAGGGAATCTGTAAAATTATAATGCTATGTGCATTAAACTTACTTGAATTAAAAATTAAACTACCATTCTTTGTATTTTTGATGAAACATTGTTAAGTGAAGAACCTTATAGTAGTATATGGGCATACTCTTAAAACCATTTGATTCCTCTTATTTCTTTCTGCTACCAATGCTCTGTAATAGTTGCTATCTCCCTATCATTAGGCAGATATGTTGCACAATGAAAGATAACTTCATTAGCTTTCTGAATGTGTGGACACTGCCCATGGGAAGTAGTTTTATTGTATATAAGCCACTTCTGTGCTCAGCAGGTACAAAGTTTATACACCTTAATTGCAACTTTCTTGGTAGAATTTTATTTGTAAAATTAACATTTATGAATGAACTGTCTTAATGATATCAAAAATCTCAAATGCAAATTGAATTGATTTCAATACACACACACGCACCTTTATTTGCTTTACATAAAGCATTTACTTTCTGCATCCACTGACTGCATTCTAAACAGCTGTTACATGTATTTTCTGCAACTGAAAATTTGAAAGAAGATGTCTTTACTTAGATACTATATTTGATGCTACAATAAATGTGTTTTGCTTGCATGCATGCACTATAGTGTATGTAAGAGGAAATGTGTTTTTCATTCCAGTTATTTCTAAATTATACTGATTGTTGCTAAATATAGTAAGTAGAGTCTGCATTGTATTCTGTGATTTATTCTGCAGTATAGTGTTTATTGAGGATGAACTGTTTTTCATGCTATAGGAACATTTTCATTCCAGTCTCTGGAAAGAACAGATGCAGGAAGTAAAAATTCATTATTCTTGAATAAAAATGAATCCTTCTATGTATTATAAGAAGTGGACTGCACCTGCTGATCTCCAACAAAATACTAGAATATGCGAGATATCTATTACTGATAAGACAGAAGAGCTGCTGACAAAAAAAGTTATGTAATGAATGTAGGATTTGCAAAAGGCTGGAAAATTCTGATGATAATCGAAAATTATGTATATATATATATATATATTACTATGTAAAAAGTGTATACTGGTCATCATTGAATAAAATAAAATTTTTAGAAAATTAAGCGAAATATAAATAACAAGAACAACAAATTGTACAAGATGATTTGCTGCTCCATCAATCCATATGTATTCCTGCCACGCCTAAATGAGTCACCTGATCAGCATTATTATTTCAATGGATTAACCCTTCCCAATGCTTATTTACTGCATTACCAAATGTATACAGCTGCTATTCATTATTGGTTTGTTATTTACATTTTGCAAAAAAAACTCTTTCTCTCTCTCCTCATAAGTTTTTTTTTTTTTAATTAGACCTATCATAAATGCACATATGCATGGCTAGATTTCATTGGATCATATGTGATTTGCTGCACCCAGCAACTTATAGGTCACACACATATATAATGTATGTCTCCTATAAGTTCCCGAGTTCGATTCTTGTCATGAGTAATAACAAGAGGAATCTTGTTATTACTCATGACTTGGGCTTTTTCAATTAAAGGTGAGTTAACTGACCTCATATGGAGGCAGCAGGTTTTTTTTTTATCCTGGAAACTCATGCTTTTCATCCAGTATACAAGCAAATCAGCCACGAGAACACAATTTACAGACAAAAAAATGCTGTTTGGTGGTGGTAGTAGCAGCAGAAAGCATTGTATGTTGATGGCAGTAGTGCCATTGTGGTGATAGCGGTAGCTGGAGGATTAAGTAAGGAGAGATGGTGAGTTGTATATAATGGAGTCCAGTGCACTTCTGCAATGAGTCCTTGGACTCATTGGATGCATCATGTAATGATAACACAAATATAAACTAAACATAAGCCAGCAAAGGTTGGTCAATTGGTTACAGCCTCTGCTACTAATGGCTCACACAAAAAAGTTAAGCTTGAGCGCGATTAGTAGTTGGAAGGGGATCAATCATTCGATGCTGTTGGTACACTCTCTCTCGATGAGTCTTTGGACTCCCTGAAGGTGTCACATAATAATAATAATAATAATAATTTATTTTCCAATTATTAAAGTATTTCTATTCACACCTATTCTTTCTCTAATAGCTGCCATTCTCACATGGCTCATTAATGATAGTTTGCATATTTACATCCAGACCCACGTGCTGCAACTTAAATATCAGCTTATCATGTGGCACCCTGTCAAATGCCTTTGCTAAGTCTAAGAAAATTGCAGTATATGCCTTTCCCTCACCTAATGTTCTTGTAACTTTATTATAAAAGACTAGCATATTGCTAAAACAAGAGCGCCCTTTCACAAATCCATGTTGACTCTCACAGATAACATTACCCTCATCTTCCCAGTGCTGTATACGGTCCCTCACTACTTTCTCCAAGATCTTAATAACTACTGATGACACACAGACTGGTCTATAATTAGACACGTCCAGTCTGTTACCACCCTTATGCAATGGCACTATCTTACCTTCCTTCCATTCCCTGGGCACCTTTGCTGAAGCCAGACTTTCATTGAAAAGCCAAGTTAAAGGCACTGTCAGTTCCCTAGCACATTCTCGCAAAACTCGTGGTGAAATACCATCCAGTCCCAAAGCTTTATTGACATCCAGAGTACTCAGTATCTGAAACACACTCTCCTCCTGTACCTCTAAACCTTGAACCTGCCCTATCCCTCTAGCATTAAAACTGATTCCTCCAGGATGAAATACTCCAATAAAGTGGTCATTGAACAATTCCACTATGCCCTCTGCATCAGTCACTCTATTCCCATTTTTATCCCACAATATCATTCTTCCACAGTCATTTCTCCTCCTACTGGCCACATAGCTAAAAATTCCCTAGGATTTTCTTTGGTTCTTAGGGCCAATCTCCTCTCATATTCCAGTTTCGCTTTCCTTACCACACTAGTCACTCTTCTGGCCTGTGTCTTATATTCTTCACTCATCCTCTCTTCACCTGTCTCCTTATATCACTTCCATAGTCTCTTTTTCACATGCAATTCCTGTTTAATATTGTTTGTCATCCACTTTACCCTAAATTGTGTCCTCTTCTTCACTCGTGGTATACAACTTATCATTGCTGCTAACAAATATTCTTTCACAATTTCCCATGCACTAACGATATCCCGGCCTTCCAATTCCTCCCTCCATGAAACTTCCTGAAGTTGATGTCTAAGACTATTATAATCACCTGCATTATAATTCCACATAAGTTCCCGTCTCTTTGATACTCCTGCATGTCTATTCATTTTCCAAGTCAAAACCATATGGTCACTCTCTCCAACTGGTGGGAGAGATGTCATCTCAGTTATTATCAACTCTTCTGATGCTATAACCAAATCTAAAACTCTTGAACCTCTTGTTCCCTCTGTTACATGTTGCCTAAGACATTTGTCCCTCAAGAATTCTAGAAATTCCATTCCACTATTGCTACATGCATATTCCTCTCTCCAATTTATACTATTGTAGTTAAAATCTCCCATAACAATCATTCTTCTTGCACTTGCCAAACTTAGCTGTCTAAACATCTCCTGGTCCCCACCCTCTGTGCTCCTGGGTCTGTAGCAGCACCCCACTAAATATCCTGTCTTGCCTACCTCTACCTCACACCATATGCTCTCAAAATCATTTGTCTCACTTCCTTCCAAAGCCTCCACTCTTAGAGGACATAGGTCATCACTTATCATAAGCAGTACCCCACCACCACACTTTCCCCTCCTATCCTGACGAAAAATGCTATACCCAGTAACTTCTATTCCTGTTATTATACCCCCTTCTGTCAACCACGTCTCAGTGATCCCAATAATTTTTGGCCAGGCTAATGCTACATGCGCCACCAATTTCTCTCCCTTATTCCGGATACTCCTGGCATTAGTATAAAGCATATAAATGCCATTGTTTCTATACCCAGCATTATCCCTTCTAGACTCCATTGGGCTCAGTGTTATCTGACATCATCTCCCTTCTCCTAAGTATCCATTCCCATAAGAGGCCACCCCTGCTATCATCCTCCCTGGGACATACTGACTCGTTCAGAACAACAATCTCTCCAGATGCCTATGTCCTTCCTCATTCAAATGTAAACGGTCTCTCGCATACAATTCCTCTCTTTCCTCAAACGCACTCCAAGCATCCACATATACCAGTCCTCTCTTGTCACACATTTTTGCTATTATGCCATTCAATATCACCGCTCTTCTGCTCAGCTCATCATTATCATTCCTAGGCAACACACCAGCATTTGTCAGTTTCTTTTCACAAAAAGAAAAGCACTTCCAGAATTTGATTATCTTATTTATCATTTACTTTAAGTGGGGAGAGAAAGTGAGTTTTTATTTTATTTTTAGCATATATCTATATATGCCCAGATGACATGCACACAGAAAAGATTTGTACAATGGGAGCAGAAAACGCTAAACATGATATCATAATATTAATTTCTGGAAAGACATTTGTTCTCCTTAAAAGAGGCTCACTGTTATGGATGTAACAGTAAACATTTTTCAGTAAAATGTTGCTAATTTTGGATAACATTCATGTACTACACAACAATATCAACAAGATGCTCTGGTATGTAGACTTAATTATGAAATCTCAAGATTGATGCATGCACATTAATAGTGTGTGTGTATAATAGAGTAGCTAATCAATTAATTTATCATTCTTATCAGGAAAGTATGTGAAAAGAGAGAAGCTCAAAATCAACTAATGAAAGTAGGCATCTAATGAAGTGTATGTGCTACTTCAAAAGATCTACACCTAATCAATATTTATCTACTACCATTAAGGCAAAAAAGTGCAACTGTACTGAATTTTTGTGACAAGCTAATAGAATAATTATAGATTAAAAATGGAACTAACTACACATGTTTATTTTTATGCAAATCCCACCCAAGAAATACCAACATTTTAGTCTCTTATCCAAGGACCATTATAAAGGCAAAATTAACATAAAAAGCAACTAGAAAATGATTATAATTCTATACATATATATAGGTAACATTTAGCAATGCATGATTCATTTAACATGTCTGTAAAGACCTATACCAAATAAATATTTATCCACTGTCAACTTTATGATACATAGCCTTCTACCTTATGTGGTCAATTGAATAACATCTTCACTTTTCAACTAATAAAGTTTGGGGATTTGAACACCACTATTGCATCCAATTATGGCACTGATGTTTAGAAGAAAGCCAATGACAGAGTGGAATGGAGGAAATTGCTGCTGAGCTACCAGTCCCCAAGACTGATGCAACTGATGATGATGAAAAAAAAATTAGGGACCAGAACTTTTTTTTTTTTATTTATAGTAACACGTTATCATACTTGTAAAACACAGGGGTGACATGTCACATGAAATTATATGATATTTTAAAATATCAAATAATAAAACAAAGATTTCCTTCTCCTTACAAAAGCATATGTATAAAATCCAATAACATACCTATTTCTTTAATTTTTTTAATTTAAAATATCTTCTAAGTGAGACTTTTGCTGTTGAACTTCTTCGGATAGTTTCTCAATATGCGGCGAATACGCCGTAATTTTCATTTTCGAACATGACGAAAGACTCACATTGTTTAGTTGGTTTCTCAACTTACTTTTAATACAATTCATATTAGAAAATATTTGCTCACACAAATATGTCGATCCGAAAATCGATAAATGTCCAAATGTGTATGTTTTTAACTGAACGTAAGTGTCCGGTAAACAATTCCACGTGTCAGATACAATCTGATCTTATTATTTAAATTAAGGGGATATTAAATCCCACATTGTTTTAAAACTGAATAAGAAACTCAAAGATCGGAATCAAAGCATTTCATGCCAAATATAGTAACTATAAACATATCAGCGACTACTAGTGTAAGCTAAAATATGTAGTACAAACTAGGGCAACTCGTTGCAAAGGTGGAGAAAGTTCTGATTGCTATTCTTAGTATTTTCCATAATGTAAAACCCATCTCCTAGGAGATGTATAATGCTATACATCATGATGGGAAGTCACTACCCAGACCGGTTTCGATCTTTATTGAGATCTCATCAGTGAGTAGCTAGACCAAAGTATAATACTAAGGGTATAGCGAAAAGAACTTATATACTCTGCTATACGAGTTGTCAAAGAGGTGCATCCATAAATTATTTAAAATAAAGAGCCAATAAGCTTCATTTCGGCGATGTAAAACATTATTTAAATTAAGGGGATATTAAATCCCACATTGTTTTAAAACCGAATAAGAAACTCACAGATCGGAATCAAAGAGTTTCATGCCGAACATAGTAACTATAAACGTATCGGTGACTACTAGCGTAAGCTCAAGCACATAATTCAAGTACGTAGTACAAACTAGGGCAACTCGTTGCAAAGGTGGAGAAAGTTCTGATTGCTATTCTTAGTATTTTCCATAATGTAAAACCCATCTTCTAGGAGATGTATAATGTTATACATCATAATGGGAAGTCACTACCCAGACCGGTTTCGATCTTTATTGAGATCTCATCAGTGAGTAACTAGACCAAAGTATAATACTGAGGGTATAGCAAAAAGAACTTATATACTCTGCTATACCAGTTGTCAAAAAGGTGCACCCATAAATTAGAACTTTCTCCACCTTTGCAACGAGTTGCCCTAGTTTGTACTACGTACTTGAACTACGTACTTTAGCTTACGCTAGTAGTCGCCGATACGTTTATAGTTACTATATTCGGCATGAAACTCTTTGATGCTGATCTTTGAGTTTCTTATTTGGTTTAAAACAATGTGGGATTTAATATCCCCTTAATTTAAATAATGTTTTACATCGCCGAAAGCCTATTGGCTCTTTACTTTAAATAATTTATGGGTGCACCTTTTTGACAACTCGTATAGCAGAGTATATAAGTTCTTTTCGCTATACCCTTAGTATTATACTTTGGTCTAGCTACTCACTGATGAGATCTCAATAAGGATCGAAACCGGTCTGGGTAGTGACCTCCCATCATAATGTATAACATCATGCATCTCCTAGGAGATGGGTTTTACATTATGGAAAATACTAAGAATAGCGATCAGAACTTTCTCCACCTTTGCAACGAGTTGCCCTAGTTTGTACTACATATTTTAGCTTACACTAGTAGTCGCTGATACGTTTATAGTTACTATATTTGGCATGAAATGCTTTGATTCCGATCTTTGAGTTTCTTATTCGGTTTTAAAACAATGTGGGATTTAATATCCCCTTAATTTAAATAATGTTTTACATCGCTGAAATGAAGCCTATTGGCTCTTTACTTTAAATAAAACAATCTGATCTTGCTTTTTGAGATCTTCTATTTCAGACCATTTGTGTTGTATTGCAAGAGTAGATTTTTGTCCTCTTTCCAACTCCTCCAGGTCAGCTTTAAGATTTCTAAATTTTGAATTCCACAAATCCTTGGTTTTCAGATCCTCTAACTCAAGTTGAAATGCAGCCTCATCAATTCCAGCAAAAGGTGAAAAATTTAATTCGGCAGGATTAATTTCAAGTGGTTGCAATAAAAATGACATAGTTGACTTGTTCTTTCTAAACTCCTCAAATCTCCCATTAAATTTAGATCGCATATTTACCACAATTTCTTTGAAAAAGGTTAAATTTATGGAATTATCAGCTTGTTCTTGTTGATATTTCTTCAACGTAGGAAAATGTAATAATGTGCCTTTCTCTAAGCCTGTCGCAAACAAATACAAATTTTGTTCATACAAATGTAGATTGGAATATTTGCAATTGATTTCTTTAAGAAGTTCACAAAATTTCTGATGATGTAGCGGTATTGCCATTATTTTGTTAACAATTTCTACAACTAAATCCATCACTACTGTTATCTCTTTTGGAAAAGTTTGTGCACAAAGTATCTCTTGATGGATTATGCAGTGAAAGGAAAACACATCATGTAAAATTTGTTTTTTAAATAAAGAAACAAAACCTTTTTTGTACCTTTCATGCTCGGCGCCCCATTGGTCGAAATAGATATTATTTTGTTAATATTAATACCCTTACTTTTCAAGTAAGTGGTAACAGCAGATTCAATGTCTTCTCCACAAGTTTGTCCTGTAAGTGGCAGTATATCGAGTAATTCTTCCTGAGGTCCTTGAGAGTTTATGTATCTACAAATAAATACAATCTGTGCAATGTTATCCACATCACATGATTTGTCACAGGCAATGGAGAATTGTGTTGAATTTAGATCTGTAACCAGCTGATTTGTTATATCTTCTGCCATTCGTATAGTTCTGTCCCTTACAATCTTAGCAGATAATGGCATGTCTATTATTTTTGTAATTATTTATGCTTTATTTTTAAAATCACAGAAAAGATATTTGGACATTTTAATAAAACATTCTTTCACATATTCGTCATCTGTAAAAGGTTTTCCTCGTTTAACAACTTCTTGAACGGCCACAAAACTAGCGATAGTTGTATTTCTTGATTCTTTTATCCATTTGGAAAAAGAACATTTAGTTAGATTTACTTTGCGTTGCAACTCTTCTACTGCCTTTTTTTCTTTCATCTCCCTGTTGATATGCTTTGTCAAATGTATCGTGTTTATTTAAAAAATTTCTTTGTATATTTGATTTTTTATTATTTGAAAGCTTTTCATGGCATATTAAACACATTGGAAATCCTGCTGTATTTGCTACAAATGTGTAGGTTTCGGTCCATTCACTTTTAAACTCCTGATTTTCTTGTTCTATCTTTCTCTTCTTTGCTGACATTTTAAATACAATAAAAATATTTTTATTTTGTTAATATTTAATTGAATGTTACAATATTCACGTTACCTAACACAATGACCAGTAAATAAAAGCACGGCAACGTCCACTACAAAACCTTTACTTATTTTAACAAAGTGAGCAGATTTACATACCAACCTGCACTATATGCGAAGACAATGGGCACATTCAGACAGGTGTAGCGCTACATGTGTTAGCCTAGCGACGTCATAAATGTGTCCGAGCCAACTGTTTGATCGTAACGATCGCCATTCGCTACAAATTAATTTAATTTGTAGCGAATGGCGATCGAGGATGCATTAAATTTGTCGGGGAACCCCTTATTAGAGGACTTTACTCTTCCTAAAGTGATGGATAAGCTGAATCAATCAAGCAAACAAACACATTAAGTAACATCATGACCGGACAACTCGTATATACAGGCTAATGACTTCACATCAATTGTCCTAAGTATCCCATAATGCAATGCACATATCCTTACAGACATGTATAATGCTATGGGAAGGGCCACTACCCAGACTGGTTTCAACCGTTACTGAGGTCTCATCAGTGGGAGCCAGACCCAGAAGTGATACCAAGGTTGAAGTAAATGCAGAAGTCATATTTCCATATACTGTCCGACTACCAATGCGAGACCCCTTGACACTTCTGCACATGGCAGAAGAAGGCGAATTCATTCCAGTAATAAGGTAACGAATGCATTTTATGAAATGAGTGTTCATTATTATATGTCGGAAAATTAGCTTTTCTTTTATGAAAATTCTAGTTTTTAAAGTGGTAATTATTTTACTTGTACAATTATTGGAAACTTTTACGTATAAGGCATGTGACTTTGAGTTCTGGTAACCAATTCATACATCACCTTATTTGTTTCTGCCCTTCAACACGAATTGACTCTTCTTGGCAATCTGCTAGTCAGGGTTCTTGAATCTGTGGTTGACAGTACAAGTACTTCAACCTTGGTATCACTTCTGGATCTGGCTCCCACTGATCAGACCTCAATAAAGGTCTCATCAATGGGAGCCAATCTGGATAATAGACATTACCATAATGCATAGCATTATACATGCATGTAAGGATATGTGCATTGCATTATGAGATACTAAGGCAATCGATGTGAAGTCATTAGCCTCTATATACATATAGAGGCTAATGACTTCACATATAGTTGCCTGGTCATGAAGTTACTTCATAAACAAACTTTGTTTACATTTGGATAAAGGATGAAACCAAGAATATAATTTCTTGGTATTTTTAATTTATTATGCTTGTAGTTGACAGATGATTTTCAAAGGTCTGTCAGACAGACACCATCACACTTGTTGGAAGCCTGACGGGTTACTGGATTATTTAGCTCTTGGAGGCATGGTGCCCATGTGCTATAGGGAATATCAAAGGTTTATAAACCTGTAACATGAAATACCATGCTAATGTGACAAAGATCTATGGATTACAACATATTAATAGTAAGAATAGTGAGAGCACAGTTTTAAATCATAGTGTAAATGCAAACATTAATGCCATAAGACTCAATGTGCAAGATTTGAAAAGTAGAGAAAATTTCAAATATTTGGAAAGTATACTTTATAGTAATGGAAGTTTAGACAAGGAGATAAGACAAAGAATTGCACTAGATCAAATTTTTTTTTTTTTTTTTAACTGTGTAAGTAGTCTAATTTTGGGGCAGTAAAGGTCCCACTTAAGTGTAAGCTCTGATTAACAAAAGTTACTTTTGCCCATTTTGACTTATGCAGCAGAGACATGGAGACCAACAAAAAGAGACAAATAGAATACAAGCAATAGAAATGAAAGTTTTAGAGACAATGTTGGCAAAAACAAGGAAAGGCAGAATAAGAAATGTGGACATTAGGAAAAATTTAGGACTGAAAAGCATTGAAGAAATACTTATGACTCTTGCTTGAAGTGGTTTGGATATTTAATGAAAATGAACTTCAAAGAATACCAAGATGAAGAACATGCAAAAGGTGGAGATACCAGATAAGAGAAACCTGAACTTTTACAGTGTTTATGAAAGAAGACTTTGGGATGACCGAAAGAAATGGAGAGATCTGATCTGCCTGACAGTTTCTGTTGGAACAGTTGTTGCTAAAGAAAAATATTAAAATAAAAAGAGAAAGAAATTATCAGTCAGTTAAAAATTAAAATTAACAAATGTTTCTTCTCAACATTAACAATGTTGAAAGGAAATGAGAATTACAATTTCCCAAAACTGTAAAAGTTTCAGACAGTCATCTTGATTTAAGTGCAGCATATTATTTAAGTCTTCCTTAAACAATCATTCATATAAGAATTTACTTTTGTGTGGTAACTATCTCATTACAGTGAACTTTAATTTGAATAGCAAAGTCTACGAGGTCTCATTTTTCTGGTTCCAAATAGCATATGTAGTCTAGCTGTGAATCTGCCATTTGCCAGCCACATAAAAATAAGAGATCAAGTGCTTCTAGATCTCTTATTTTTAAGTGAATAAGCCAATTTAGTTACAGTTGCTATTCTCTCTAAACTGTATTGATGAAAGGCAACATAGTAAATGAAATGCTCCCATGCTCACTGAATTGTTGCTGTGCTGCTGCTGGCAGACAGCTATTTGTTTTCTATGTATATTACAAAAAAATTTTTATGTGTTGTGCATGCATCAGTCCATGTAAAAAATTTCCACACAGAGCACTAGCTAATCTGCAAAACTGTTAAGGAGAGAAAAAGAAAAAAAAATAATAATAATAATAAAAAAAAATATATATATCAGTGGATAATATGCTCATTTAGGTTGGGTGTGCTGTTGTGTGGATTATGCAACCCGTGCAACAAAATTCACATCAATTGATGTATAATTGCATTTTTATTGATGTATGAAAGTTTTAAAAGTGCATAGCGCATCAACACTCATCTTAATTGGTCCAATGCAATTAATTGTAGGATAACTTTGAATACTTTAATTTATCAATTATTATAATTTTAAATATGGAAAGCATAAAAGGTCAAATGACAATAGCTATGCTTCACGCATGCCATTTATGTAAGAAGCACAAAGGTTTAAATTTCGTGGTGAGATTAGATTATCGTTGGCAAGTACTAGAGTGAGACATGGATAATTTGAATTTTGGTATGATTTTTGAATCCAGCCAGAAATCGGAAAACAATTGCATGGGAAATTATTATTGTTCTGGACTAAACAAAGAAAGGCTGAAATAACTTGTTTTACTCACTTATACACAAATTCCAACCTCCTTCGACTATAATCATACAATCTGCAAAAGCTCTGGTAGAAAACAGGACATCATCAACACTGTTTCTCATTGTACACATGGACAAAGTTATAAATTGTTTATAGAAAATTATAAATACAGTAAAAACCCCGTTTTTACGTTCCCACAATTTACGTTTTCCTGCCGTTTACGTCATTTTCCATTGGTCCTATCTTAAGGCCTATTCTTATGATATATGGTTTTCCCACCATTAACAACTTGATGTGGACGTTATTTCTTGTGATTTGCAGTTTTTTCTCGAGTGGCAACACTGATTTTCGAATCGATTTCCTCTCATTCAAATCGATTTCTGCAGAAATCTGTGCATTTCTGTTCCCAGATGCATTGCTTTCGGCTGTAGTTTTGTTTCCACCATCATGGTGACTTGCACGCTTGCAGCAGTGATGAGTGATACTGTGAAGTTTTCATGTCAGTAATTTTAAACTATCAGTAGTTCGTGGCACCCGTAACGTGTTCTGATGTGATTTCACATTCACAGTGCTGTATTGAAATCGTGAACAAGGATCATACACAAATTGTTAAATCACATTCACATTTCTACCAAGTAACAGTTGTTACTCGTGAAATATTGCTTCGCTAGCTTGCAGTGTTGGTGTTCGTAGTCACAATTCAGAGGCATGTGGTATATTGCAGAATTTCTGCTACGTAATTTAGCGTGTGATAGTTGCTTTCAAGTTGCGGTGGTGGATGATCCATGTTAGTAACATGGAAAATAAAGAGAGAAAATGTTACTTAAATATAAAGAGCCAATAGGCTTCATTTCAGCGATATAAACATTATTTAAATTAAGGGGATATTAATCCCACATTTTTTAAAACCAAATAAGAAATTCAAAGATTGGAATCAGAGAGTTTCATGCCGAATATAGTAAACTATAAAAGTATCGGTGATTACTAGCGTGAGCTAATGCAAGTAGTCCTAGTACGTAGTACAATCTTGACAAGATTAGTCCTAGATACTAGGACTCGCAAGTAGTCCTAGTACGTAGTACAATCTCGACGAGATTGTACTATGTACTAGGACTACTTGCATTAGCTCATGCTAGTAATCGCCAATACTTTTATAGTTTACTATATTCGGCATGAAACTCTCTGATTCCAATCTTTGAGTTTCTTATTCGGTCTTAAAACAATGTGGGATTAATATCCCCTTAATTTAAATAAGACAGAAAATGTATTTCGGTAGAAGAAAAGATGGCAATTCTGTGATGTGTAGATTGGCATGCCAGAACATGTGTGCAATTAGCAAAAGATCTTGGACTCTCCATGTCCACTTTCAACACGATAGTAAAAAACAGGTCGAGCATTGAACTCAATGCAAAGCAATCTGGCGCTATGTCAAAAAAAAAAAAAAAAAACGAAAATATATCCAGACATTGACATACAATGAATTGGATAAACTTGTGGCCGAAGATTTGTTTCTATGAGAGCGTTGGGTATTCCAATCGATGGTACTATACTCTGAATGAAAGCCCTTGAATTTGCTGCATGGTTGGGATCAATGGTTTTACTGTCTAATGGATTGATTGATCATTTCAAGACTCGTCACAATATTGTGTATAATCAAGCGTGTGGAGAAAGTAATAGTGTTGCAGGGGAAACAGTAAACCAGTGGAAACATGAAGTAATGACTATTATTCAGGTCTATGAGCCGAAAAATATTTTCAATGTTGATGAAACTGGGCTCTTTTGTAACATTCTGCCAAGTAATACATTGTGTTTTAAAGGAGAGAAGTGTCACGGTGGAAAACTCAGTAAGCACAGTAACTGTTTTGCTCATGGTCAATGCTGATGGATCAGAAAAATTACCTCCACTTGCTGAAACCATATCTAACTATTTCCGGAAGGCAGGAGTTACATTTGTGGAAGAGGAGGAAGAAGAAGATATGTCAGAGCCCAACAACTGGTATGTAATGGATGAGTCTTCCTCATTTCAAGACTATGTTGATGTTGATGTGATCACATCAATGGTACCAAGTGTAGAAGACATCTTTTCCAACCACCTTGGTGAAGAAGAAGAGAAAGAAGTGGTTGAAGAAGACTGTGATCAAGAACCTACAGTCCCTACCAGTAAAGAAGCAATGGAAGCTATCTCTGTTTTGAGGCGGTATATTACAAGTGCATCAGTAGACGATGGGGCATTTAATGCCTTATACACTGTGGAGAGGCAGGTGGAACTTATGAGGGTGCAGAAAAACCAAAAACAATCAACAATTAAAGATTTTTTTTAAATAGATAAATCCAATTGTAAATTCATTTATTTTCAGTTATTAAAATTTGTAATCTAGTATGCCGAGTCACATATTAGCATGTGACTTTTAGCCTTTTTTTAATGTTTTTTACATTTCCTGCTATTCACACTTTTTTCCATCAGTCCCCTGGAAAGTGTAAAAAAGGGGTTTTACTGTATATATATATATTAAAAACTTGTTTATGTCAGCATTTAGTTCCCACTTCACACATGCAAAACAGATGAAACTCAGAAAACAAAAATAGCAGGAATGAGTGAACCGATGATCCATTTCATTCACCTCAGTTCCTTATACGGGAACTGAGGTGAATAGCATATTACAGAACCTTAATGTGAATACATCTGTGGGATTGGATGGTATACCAGCTCGAGTCTTACGGGAGCTTCTCAAGTCTTATATGGGAACTGAGGTGAATGAAATGGAGGTGAATAGCATATTACAGAACTTTAATGTGAATACATCTGTGGGATTGGATATACACATGGTATACCAGCTCGAGTCTTATGTGAAGCTGCAAAGGAATTGTCAGTGCCCTCAACCATATTGTTTAATCTAAGTCTCAGCCCTGGGTTAGTCCAAGAGGGTGGAAAGAGGGAAAAATAGTTTCATTGCATAAATGAGGCTCCAAGACTGCTGTAGAAAATTATCAGCCAATCAGGAGTCGTCATCAAACTATTGGAGAAGTTGGTCATGAGCAAAATACAAGAATGGATAAATGGAAATGGGATACTGTATGGGGGGGGGGGTTGGATGGCTTTGTGAAGGATAGATCATGCCTCAGTAACTTGCTCACATTTTATTATACAGTGACAGCTGAATTGGATAAGGGTAATAGGTTTACAATGAAAACTTTGCAAAATAGACTTTGCAAAGGCCTTTGATAGGATACCACATGGAATTCAAATCAGTAAACTGCAGCACAAAGCTGCCTGAGATACAACTACAGGTGATAAAACAAATTATTTTTTCATTTTCACAGCGAGATGAATAGGAGGGTGGTTAATGGAGAGATATCAGAGAGTAGTTTATTCAGGAGTAAAGTCCAATAGAAGGTGGGTAACTAGTGATGTGCCGCAGGGTTCTGTTCTTAGACCACTGCTATTTAATTTGTTCGTTAATGATATAGGAAAGGTTCTGAGATGAACTGTTCAGTTATTTGTCGATGATGCAAAGTTCGGTAGAGCAATAGTTAATACACATGATGTCAAAATTTTGCAAGATGATCTGGATAGATTGGCAGACTGGGCTAAGGAGAATGGATGCCAGTTTAATGTGGCAAAGTGTAAGGTTATGCATTTTGGGGTGAAAAGATTATCGGCAGTAGACCACATTGGTGGAACCGTACTTCAGGAAATTCACAAAGCAAGAGACTTGGGAGTGTTGGTGGATAGAGTTAAAGTTTAGGGGACACGTAGCAAAAGTAGCTAAAGAAGCTCATCAGATCACTTGGTTACCGAAGAATACTTTGACAAGCAGAGACAAGCAGGTTACTGTTCCTCTTAATTGAGCCTTGATAAGACTCCATCTTGACTACCGTGTACCAGATCTGAGGGCCAGGGTTTCTTAGTGATGGGGAGATGGTAGAGAGAATCCAGAGGCAAGTGACCAAGATGGTAGCAGGTCTATGGAATGAACCTTACGAGAACAAGTTGAAGTTTTGTGGGTCAAAGAAACTGGATGATATGTGGAAAAGGGGTGATTTGATTGAGACATTCAAATTACTGAGGGGATTTTACAAGATTAATTCAGAGGAAATTTTTCAGAACAGGTGTGGTGGTGGGAGAACTATGTGCCATCCATGGAAACTGAGCAAGTGTGTAGTTAGTATGGTTGTTAGAACTAGGTTTTTTACTTGGAAAGTGGAATGAATGGAATAGATTGCCATAGTCTGTTGTGGGTGCCATAACTGTGAATGAATTCAAAGCAAAGTATGATAGATACTGTGCAAATGCTGAATAGTTCTTGACACGATGTTGAGGGCTGTCCTCAATGAGTCTAAGGACTCCTTGGATTTGCCCATAATAATAACTCATTACAAATGACAACATTCAATTGGATTGTTTCAAACCAATCACACTCACTAACAACTTCTAAATGTTATTGTCTCAGCGCACACCCTGCCTCACCTTCTGGGTCATCTAAAACTATGGAAATGCTAAGAAATTGATACATTACACCATCTGCACATCTGTTTAAAGGGCTCAAAGGTGTCCATATTTGTGACCGCACACCTGGGCTGTTAACACGAATGTGATACAAAGTTTATGCATCGAAATGTCTCCTCTTCATAAGCATTAGTATATTGTGTTTAATTTTAGTAACCACACAAAGCCAGCAAATAATTAGAGGAGTCTTTAACAGGAATAATTGGAATGGTACAGGAAGGTTGTTGCTATAAGCCAGGGAGTTCCACAGATGATCTGAAAGACATGCATTGCCAAATTAGTACAATGAGTACAGGTGAAGTGATTATTATGGGGGACTTCAACTATGGAGATATAGACTGGTATGAAAAAAAGATCACATAGCAGGAAGGAAATAGAATTTATACACCTGCTCAGAGATAATTACTTAAGAGAGCATGTGATGGAAGGAACTAGAGGCAAGAGAGTATTGGACCTGGTTACAGGATCAGAAGAGCTATCCATAACCAAGGTGACAACAGTGCCTCCAATTGTGAAAGTGACAATGCGGTTTTCACTTGAGAGATTGTAAAACATGAGGAACATTCTATCAAAAAGGGATATTTGTGGAACTACAAGGCAGGTGATTATGACATGATTAGGAAGCAGCTTAAATCTGTACCATGGCATAAAACGCTGCAGGGTAAGGAGTAGTAATGCATCTTAACTATATTCCATGCACACTGCAGTAGTGCATGGAATATAGTTAAGGATCATGTAGAGGAAGAGGTATTAAATTGTATACCTAGGGTAAAGAGGGGTTAACCAGGTAGGCATTTGATGGATGAGTAATATCATTAAGCATGAGCAGCAGAAGAAGAAAATGCTGTGGAGGGTATATAAAGAGAAAGGTGACCAGCATGGCAAAGAAGATAATGAGAAGAATCTAGCCAAGCAAGCCAAAGGAGATCCCTAAGAGTTATTTCATTATGTGGCAAGTAAGAGGAAGAATGACTAAAGAAGATTAACCTTAATGAGTGATGGCCACGAGGAGACAGAAGTGGATAAAATAGTTCAGTTACTGAACGACCACTTTGCAAGGGTATATCATCTTAGTAAGGTTACTATTTTAACCTATGTGACAGATACTAATGTGGGAACAGAGATGGATGAATTGGAGGTTCTTAGGATATTGCAGAATCTCAATGTAAATACAGCTGTGGGATTAGATGGGATATCAGCTAGGGTTTTGTGAGAATGTGCAAGGGAACTGGTAATGCCTTTGACTAGGCTCTTTAAGTCTCTGTTCTGGTAGAGTTCCAAGGGAGTGGTAAGAGGGAAAAATAATCCCCTTGCATAAGGGAGGTTCTAAGACTGCAGTGGCAAATTATAGACCAATCAGTATCTCAGGCATGGTGGTAAGTACTAGAAACATTGGTGAAAAAAAGAATTCAAGAATTGGTAGATAAACATATGATACCGTATGAGGGTCAACACGGCTTTGTGAAGGGTTGGTCATGCCTTAGTAATTTACTAACTTTTTATAATAGAGTAACAGCTGAATTGAATAAAGAAAATGGCTACATGATGATTTTGCTAGATTTTGCAAAGGCATTTCACAGAATACTACATGGAACTCTGTTATGCAAATTAAAACAAATGGGGAATGGACATGACACTGGTTAAGTGGATAAGAGGGTGGCTGCTGGACAGATATCAGAAAGTGGTATATGGAGGGGCAGAATCGAGGCAAAAACAGGTGACTAGTGGTGTTCAGTGCAAGGTTCAGTACTAGGACATTTGCTGTTTAATTTGTACATAAATGATATAGGAGATAACATGAAAGGAAATATTAGATGGAGTAATAGTTAATCAAGGCGATGTGGAGAGCTTGCAGGACAATTTAAATAGGCTGTCAGTATGGGCAAAAGTTAACGGGTGTCAGTTTAATGTCAAGAAATGTAAAGTTATGCAATTTGGGATAAATAGATTACAAGAGTGTATCACACTGACTGTATTGTACTCCAGGAAACAGATGAAGTTAGAGATTTAGGGGTGGTGGTAGAGAGAGAGTTAAAGTTTAGAGGGCATATTGCTAAAGTTGCTAAGTTAGTCCATAAGATTACTTAGCTATTGAAGAATACATTAACAAGTAGAGATAAGGAAGTTGTCATTCTTTTTTATACGGCCTTGATACACCCACATCTGGATTGCTGTGCTCAAGTTTGGTCCCCTGGGTTTCTTGGGGGATGAGGAAGCAGTGGAAAGGATTCAGAGGTGAGTGACCTGTGGAATGTTCCCCATGAGGATAGATTGAAAGTGTGTGGATTGCAGAAGTTGGTTGATAGGAGTAAAAGAGGGGATATGATAGAAATATTTAAGCTGCTTAAAGGATTTTATAATATAGATGCAGGAGAAATGTTTCAGCACTTGGCTAGAAGGACCTGAACAAAGAATCATCCCTAGAATTGAATAAAGGTGTGGTTAGTAGGGGTGTGAGGACTAGAGTTTTTGCTTGGAGAGTGGTGAATGAGTGGAATGGGGTAAGAGTCAGTTGTGAGTACTTTGTCTGTTCATGGGTTCAAAGAGAGGTATGTAGATTGTGTGGATAGATTGGATCTCCTGCAATGAGTCTTTACAGTTCATGTCCATATAATAACAATAATAATATCGCAAAATTGATATTGTGAGAGTGTGCACCACATGCCTAGCACACCCTGAACATATGCTCCTGATATATATATATATATATACACACACACATATATATATTACAGCACTGGATTCAGTTATTGCTAAATGAGTGGCTGGAGAAACCATGTAATTTACTGTACTTCATTGAGGTATGAAATATCAATTTTTTCATCAGAATGAGAGTCAAGTGTCTAATTCCATATCGATATCCTTACATATACCAGTTCCTAATGTAAGAGTATTTGTATGAATATCAAACTGTACATGCTCTTTATGTCAAAGTTTTGATGGTTCCTACCTTCTGACTAGAATGGTGATAACAGGAATGATGTGTAATAGCTATACGTTGTAAGCAACCATGGAGAACTGTGGGCAACCATTAATTTGTCTCTGGATTGAGTTATTCAGGAAAAGATAGAATACAGCTGTCAGTGTTGATCTCCATAGCAAAAAAATATATGGAAATGAAAGCAGTTAATTTTTTTTTCTTCTAAGACTTAAAAAGTCAATTTGATGACAAAAATGGAATCCACATAAGGAGACTGGCATAAATCTTCCCATGAAATGGACAGGGTTTGAGAGCTCCAATTGCAGTTTCACACTCCATAGTTCATCTGAATAGCTTCACATGGAAACAAAACTGATAAAAGAAGGTAATTGCCTCAGGATAGGGTTGATAGATTTTGATACTGTCTTATGATAGAGCTCTCCTTTGCTTGTTCTGCTAAATCATCTCAATAAAGGAAAAATTCACCAAATTAAAAATTAATATTAGTGGTGAACTCCATACAGAATCATCATTATATGACTAGTAAGATTTTATATGGGTGTGAAATTATTATTACATGGGGATCTCTATGGAGTCTGACGACTCATCATGGGAGATCCATTATTCATATGATACCTATCATACCTCTCCTTAAACTCTTTCATTGAGAAGTACTCACAACCCACCCACTCACCCACCTTCTGAAATGCATTGGCGCTTTACTGACAATATACCAGGGGTGGCCACAATGTGGCTCTCGAGCCGTATGCAGCTCGTGTCCACACGGCTCTTCACGCTCTACCAGAAAAAAATAAACAAAACGAAAAGAGGCGTCAACAAAAAAGGATTAATAAAAATTTCTGCAATATAAAAGTTTAATTCGAAACACATCAAATGAAGTTTACTTAAACAATTAGAAAAATTTTAAAGTCAAAACACAATAATTTTAGTTAATTATTTACTAGCAGAGGCCTTCCTTGTATCCATTTGCTTAGTAAGTTCCTTAAAATTAGGTGTGTAATTAGTCAAAGCAGTTGTTGGTGAGCAACGGAAGTGTAACTAACGTGCTTTGGCATAGCATGCATGGGTACGCACAAGCTATGTCTTCTGCATACCCATCTCCCACCTCGCCATGCGCACTCACTTTCTCCTGTACCATCACATTGGTCAAAGGTTGCGGCTCTTCTAATTATTATCAGAATTATTTTGGCTCCAAAAGAATGCTTAGTTGGCCACCGCTGATATATACTTTAAGGAAATATATACATTTTACTTAAATTTTAATAACTTTTTCTCTCATTATAAAATAATTACAATACATTAACTCATTATTAAAACACTTAAGGAATTGAACAACGTAGTTAAGGATATAAATTAAATTAAACTTTAATAAATATTTTCCGATATTTCGGCAACGTCACGTTGCCATCTTCTAAAGGAACTTACAAAAAAAGTTACGTGCACGTAGGCACTACAACACAGAAACTGGGAATGAAGAGATGAAGCTATTGTTCTCCTAACAGTCCTGATGGTACCCTCTAGCGAGCTAAGTAGGTGTTCTTGGCCGTTGGGCTGAAGGTCTGCTGATATAGGCCTCCCAAATTTGGGGCAGTCGCATACAACCAAATTTGTTGAGGTTTGGAGAATTTCTTAGGGCTGAGGCTGATTCCATAAAGAGTCTTTCAAATTTGTATTTGCTACGGTGTATCACTGTAGCTTTCTTCCACCGTATTCTGTGGCGTGTATCCAGAGCATGGTCCGCAAGCCCAGAATGACCGTATTTGTGAAAACGGATGTAGTCCTTGTGTTCCGAAATTCTGATATTCGCTGTCCTGCCTGTTTGGCCAAAGTAAGACAGTAGTGATACACCATAGCAAATACAAATTTGAAAGACTCTTTATGGAATCAGCTTCAGCCCTAAGAAATTCTCCAAACCTCAACAAATTTGGTTGTATGCGACTGCCCCAAATTTGGGAGGCCTACATCAGCAGACCTTCAGCCCAACGGCCAAGAACACCTACTTAGCCCGCTAGAGGGCACCATCAGGACTGTTAGGAGAACAATAGCTTCATCTCTTCATTCCCAGTTTCTGTGTTGTAGTGCCTACGTCACGTAACTTTTTTTGTAAGTTCCTTTAGAAGATGGCAACGTGACGTTGCCAAAATATCAGGAAATATTTATTAAAGAGTAATTTAATTTATATCCTTAACTACGTTGTTCAATTTCTTAAGTGTTTTAATAATGCATAACCAACGTATAAGCCTGTCTACGAGAATCAACATTAACTCAGTATTACAAAGAAAAATTTGATAAAAAAAATTACTTATCTTTCAGCAGCATTACTAACCGACAATGTTCACCAAATATCATTGAACCTAAACTGTTGATTGGCACCAATAATTCCATACTCTTCTAAATCTGTTAAAGCATGTGTAACAGCTATTCAACACATAATTCAACTCCAAACTCACAGAACAAAATTTTCTTCACATTCATTCATCCCTTCAATTCTGTAATTTGAAAGCCTTTCCTGTAAAGGAGTGCAGTATACAGGATCTTCAAATCTAATGTTAGCAAGTTTCTTCTTTCTCCCCACCTTTCTGCTCATTCATGGTATGAAAGTATTATAGGTGTGTGTGTGTGTGTGTGTGTGTATATAAATATGCATGTGAGTGCATGCATGCACACAACCTACCTATATATACATGAACAATCTTCTCAAGAATGGGATGACCATGAGGGAAAAAATAAATAACACAAACAGTAAGAAATTATGAGAATAAAACAACTGTGTTTAAGTTCCGTAGCTCCAGAAAAATGGCATATGGTAAGTTGGCTAGAGAAAATCTTTCCATAAATTATGGTTACATGAGCTAAATGGGACATGATGCAGAGCACAACACAGTCTATATTTAATTGTAAGTAGTTAGAATTTTTATTTCATGTCATTCTTGTTTGCTAATCAAGACTCATGAATATGCTTCAGCCAATATAATTATTTTTTTATTAGAACTCAAAATGAGAATTAAAATATATATTATTAGTGTCTGTATAGAATAATATTACTTACCTACAAAAGTCAAACAGTATTGTTTCAAAAACTAATACAGGACCAGTGCTTCCTAATATTGTTAGAGGTTGTCCGCTAAATAATCCATAGAGAATACCACAAATAGCTCCAGAAAGAAGACTTTCCATGGCAGCCTTAAAAATAGATGCAGACATAATTTTATGTATATCTGTGTGTATTTTTAAATGACATTTTAAAATTGATTATATACATAGAAGACTACACAAACACTCAAGTATGGTTATATAATGACAGTCTTAAAATTTTTATTTTTTGACACATTTTTTATTTATATATTCTTATTTGAAAACAAATAATTAGAGAGAGAGATCATATATGTGACACACTGTCAAGCTTCATTGTGAGTTAACAATCTTCATCATCACCAGTTTTTTGTTGTTATTATTGTGCTGCAATTTGATTTTCTTAAAAAATGGCTTTAAAACTGCTTTGTACTGCTTATGTTTTCCAGAATTACTTATTTCGGCAACGTTCTACTGGACTAGCATTCATCATTCCATCTCCTTTAAATAAGGGTTATAATAACACAAGTGGTAGTAGCCCAACATCCATTTTATAGTCCAACTGCTAACCAACCAAGCCATCTTCTCGTTCTCTTCCCTTTACCGTCTTATCTCTTAAGAGATAAGACGGTAAAGGGAAGAGGCTGAGTCCAATATACCGTGATTGTTGGGAAGCATGAAACTCATGTTATAGACTAACCATATGATGATGACAGATATAATTTTTAAGGTCCTTCAACATCACAAAATATGTTCTTTATTTAGATCTGCACATATAGTTTGCAAAAATATGTAAAGTAGCTATATATTATAAAATTTATAGGGTAGGTTTACGAGGTTGAGAAACACCGACTTAGATGATTGTGGTTATTTCTCT
Source organism: Typopeltis vanoorti (assembly GCF_054136105.1). Classification (NCBI taxonomy): domain Eukaryota; kingdom Metazoa; phylum Arthropoda; class Arachnida; order Uropygi; family Thelyphonidae; genus Typopeltis; species Typopeltis vanoorti. Next base: position 136,218,099 of record NC_143550.1, on the reverse strand, counting down.
ATTTTCATTAATTTCGCTGATTTCATTTTTATTTTTGATAGTTTGTTTTACCAATCTTATTTTGGCGACAGAGTTAGCATCAGTTAGTGATAGTGGGTGTAATATTTGAGGCAAGTACCTTGCTTCTTTGACTAGTCTGTTTGCTCTATCATTGCTTTCAATCTTTACATGGGCTGGTATCCATTGCAGTGTACAGTTCTTATTTTTCAAATTTAAAGTTGTTAGCAGTTCATGAATTTCCTGTATGAGTTTTGTTTTTCCATTTTTAAATGCCTCAAGTGCAGATTTTGAGTCACTGTAGATGGTTATTCCTTCTGTAATGTTTATTACTGGATTTGAGGGAGCCAAGCGCTGCGAACGCAATTTGAAGTGCTCCTGATTCAGATAAGTTTTACTAGGAATAATTAAGTATATATGCGTAATTGTTTGAGTAAGAGCAGCTGTAAACGTTGTGTGCTACCGGTATTATTAGTGTGGGGGATATTTCTTGAGAGAGAGAGAGAGAGAGAGAGAAAAAAAAAAAAAAAAAAAATGGCGGCGGCATTGTTATTCCATGATTTTAATTTAGATTTCAGTCATTTCGTTAAGTATGAGGTCTGTTATATGTATTCCTTCGATTACATAAATGATTTGTGGATGTTTAGTGCGGATGGAAGAAGGGTGTGCACGAAGCGTGACCTGAACGAGGAACTGATGAATGCAAATATGAAATTAATGACAGAAAGTGTTAATACCGATTGTGTCGCAAGTGCACGTTTGAAAGAGAAGGATGGTAAGAAAGAGAGGGGAAAAAATGTTAAAAAATCAGGAAAAAAGAAAAAGAGTGATTTGAAAACCATAACAGATGTTAAAAGGGACGAAAGTGAGGCAAAAAGAAAACAAATTGAGAGAACGAATGAAAGTAGAAATGGCATGATGCAGAAATCGCAAGTGAAAAAAATCGAAAGCATAAATGATAGCGAAAAAATAATGAATGATAGTGAAAGTTGGACTTATGTTGGACCGAAAGTACGGAAACAAAGAAGGATGAATGAGAGTGAAAGTGAGAAGAATGATAGTGAAAGTTGGATGTATGTTGGACCAAAAGTACGGAAACAAAGAAGGATGAATTAGAGGGAAAGTGAGAAGAGGGGGATCGAGAGTTAGAAAGATTTAATGATAGAGAGAATGTGTCGCGAGATTCGGAAAGTGAACTGGATTGGATGAGGCAAGAAATGAAATGGATGCAGAATGAAATTAAGAGGATTCAGGTCAAAACTATTAAAATAAATCATGATGGCATGAAAAAGTTAACGAAAGATGAGCGAGTGGCATTGTATGGCGACTCCATTATTAAAGGTGTGCTAGAGGATAAAATGCACAAGGTATGTTTTCCAGGCGGTAAAATGAGTAGAGTGATTGAGGCATTGGATATGAGGCAGGAGCAAGCAAAAGAGTTAATAGTATTAATTGGTACAAATGATTTGAGAGAGAACAAAGAGCATGTCAAAATAAATATCAGTAGGCTGTTTGGAAAGATAAAAGAGAATAGTGTGACAGGAAGGGTAGTCAGTGTGTTGCCTAGGTAAGACTGTGGTGAAATGAGGCAGAGAGCAAGGATTATGAATGATATTCTGGCCGAAATGTGTGAGGAGATGGGAGTACAGTTTGTTAATGTGTAGAATGAGTTTGAGGGATGAAGTGAGCATTACGGGAATGATGGACTGCATTTGAGTGGTTATGGTGTGAGTCACTTGGAGAGACTGCTGCTGGAAGGTAGAGAAGTGAATAGAGAGAATGAATCAGATCGAGAGGGGAGTGATGTTGAAGAGCAGGAGAATAAGAGGAGAGATTGAAGAAGTGGATATGAATGGGGAAGTGAGTGGTATGAGTATAGAAAATGAGAGAATGGGTGTGCAAGAGGAGGTGAGCATGTGTAGGCATGAAAGGAATAGGATGACAAAGGATCAAGAGGAAACAGTTGGAATTGAAAAGGGTTTTAAAATGAAGCAGCAGAAAGGCAAAGGGCCACAGTCGAACATGGAGAGATCACACTGAGTGAGTGGTTGTATCAGTGGAACTAGCTGTAGATCCAGAAATGAGCTGTTGTGTTTGTATACAAATGCTAGAAGTATAAGAAACAAGGCAGATGAAATGGTTGCACTAATTGAGTCTGTTCACACAAAATTGTTGGGATAAGTGAGATATGGTTAGATGAGGATGACATCCTGACAGGAACAGAGATGGAATGGTATGATGTGTTTTGTGAGGACAGAGGGGGTAAAAAGGGAGGGGGAGTGCTATTGATGATAGAGAAAGAGTTATGTCCATATAAAGTGGAGATGCAAGAGGGAAATAGTGCTAGTGGTTTTGAGGCAGTATGGTGTGAGATAGAGGTGAATGGAATCAAATACTTGGTGGGATGTTGTTATAGACTTGGTAATGTGGATGGTTGTGATAGTGAAATGTATAGTCAAATAAGCCAAGCAAATAAGAAAAGGGTGATCATTATGGGTGATTTTAATTATGGCAATATAGACTGGAATGAAGAGATAGCAACTAGAAGTAAAGAAAATGAGTTTCTTGAGATTTTGAGAGATAACTACCTCAGATAGTATGTAATAGAGGGCACACGAGGATTAAGGGTCTTGGATTTGGTCATCTCATCAGAGGATGTAATTATAAATGAGGTGTCAAATCATCCACCAATTAGTGAAAGTGACCATGAGGTGATTACCTGGGTGGCTGCCAGCAGTGCAAGGACCCCTGTGAAAAAAGGGTATATGTGGAACTACAAGGGGGGGGGGGGATTATGAAGAGCTCAGGAGACAGATTGCAGGTGTAGCATGGAATGAGGAGTTAGCTGGAAAAGAGATCAATGCAGCTTGGGGGATTTTCAAAAACTATTTAGCAGATGCAATGGCTAAATGTATTCCAAGGGTGAGAAGGTTAAATAAAGTAGGTGCGAGATGGATGATTAAAGAGATTAAGCATGCAATACAGAGAAAAAGGGCATTGTGTAGGCAGCATAAGAGAAGTGGAAGTAACCAATTTCATGAGGTCTACAAAGACCAGGCAAGGAGGGTGACTTGGTTGGTGAGAGTAGCTAAAGAGAGGCATGAACAGCAGTTAGCTAATGAAGCCAAAAAGAATCCTAGGGAGTTCTTTCAATATGTTGCCACCAAAAGAAAGAATGATTATGGAAGGATGACATTGATTGGAGGAAATGGTATAAAGACAGCTGTTGCAGACTGTGTGGTGGAGATACTTAATGAACACTTCATAAAGATCTTTCAATCTTGTGAATGTGACTTCATGGAGAGATTGAGAGCAGTTGATGATGGGGAGGAGAGACTGACTGTAAGTGAGCAAGAGGTGTTTGGGGAGTTGAGTAAACTAGATGTAAATAAGGCTGTGGGACTTGATAATATATCACCGCATATTCTGAAGGAATGTGCCAGAGAGTTAACACCTGCCTTGACATATTTTTTTAATAAGAGTCTTGCACTTGGTCAAGTCCCTAAAGAGTGGAATAAGGGCAAGATTGTGCCACTTCATAAAGGAGGTGATCGAACTCAAGCATCAAACTATAGGCCTATCTGTGTGTCAGGTGTTGTGGTTAAGTTGTTGGAGAAGCTTGTGAGAACTAGGATCCAGAGTTGGGTTGACAACAATGGTATAATCTTTGATGGACAGCATGGATTTGCTAAAGGGAGGTCGTGTTTTAGTAATCTACTTACTTATTACAATAAAGTGACTGCTTCCTTGGACAGAGGAGAAGGATACACAGTAATATATTTGGATTTTGCAAAAAGCTTTTGATAGAGTACCTCATGATAAGTTGACAGTCAAACTAGAGCAGATGGGGTTGGATATTAGATTAGTGCATTGGATTGGAGACTGGCTATCTGATAGGTATCAACAAGTTGTGTATGGGGGTGCAACATCCAGGAAAAGGAAAGTCACTAGTAGAGTGCCTCAGGGATCTGTTTTAGGGCCATTACTATTTAACTTGTATATTAATGATATTGGCGAAGCTTTGGATGGAGATATTCAGTTGTTTGCAGATGATGCAAAGTTGGGACGAACCATAAAGAGTAGTGAAGATGTTGTGGCCTTGCAAGAAGACTTGAATAAATTGAGTAATTTGCAAGCAAATGGGGATGTGAGTTCAATGTTGCAAAATGTAAGGTTTTAAAATTTGGAAAACAAAGATGGGATGCAGAATTTATGCTTGGTCAGAATATATTGTTGAAAGTAGAGGAAATAAGAGATCTGGGGGTGATAATGGATAAGGATCTAAAATTTAGGGGACACATCGCCAAAATTGTGAAGACAACACAAAGACTTCTGGGAATGATGCGGAAGACACTGACATGTAGAAGTAGGGAGATTCTTGTTCCATTGTATAAGGCTTTGATTAGGCCACACATGGACTATTGTGCCCAGATTTGGTCACCAGGTTTTCAGAAGAATGAAGAGATGTTGGAAAGGGTCCAAAGGTGACTGACTAAGGTAGTTTCTGACCTCTGGCATGTTGAGTATGAGGAAAGATTGAGAAGATGTAATTTGCGGAGTCTGGCGGAGAGAAGGAAGAAGGGAGATATGATAGAGACCTAAAAGTTGGTAAGGGGTTGTTATAAGATCAATGGTGGAGAAGTTCTACAGAGAATAGTGGGAGATCAGGGGAGAAACAGAGGTCATCCCTGGAAACTGTATAAAGAGGGTGTGAGTAGGGGAGTGAGAGGCAGGTTTTTTTCATGCAGAGTTGTGAATGATTGGAATGCCTTGCCTGAGAATGTGGTGTCTGCAAGGAGTTTGAGTGTGTTTAAGACACGGTATGATGAGATGTGTGTGTGATAAAAGGACCTCCCAGATGAGTCTTCGACTCCATGAGGTGTTGTTTAATAATAATAATAATGTTTTCCTTTTTACTTCATGTTTTACTAGTAATGATATTTTCATTAGCCTAAGTGAAACAATGATTCTTAAATTAACAAGTTCTAATGCTTGTTAGATACAAAAGATAAGCAATGAAAATTACTTCTAATTTCAATTTTTTATATATTTTTAATTACAAGTATGTTTTTTATGCTAATTTAATTACACGATGTGTGTAAATGCCTATAGACAGTAGATGAATTTCACCACCCATGTAAGACCACAACCTTGCTTCCTCAAGAGCCTGAACTAGCTTAAAAAAGTTGCTTCTTTGGTCTCCAGATTACTAAATCCAAAGCTTATCACAGTACTAATGTACTAGAGGTTTGCAACTTTTTGTGGATAAGATTAACATGAAAACTTTAAGCTCATCTAATTTTTGCATACTTTAACTATTTCTTGTCTCTCATGCATTTCGTTACTTGTTTTACATGCATCCTCATTCTTTTCATACTTATGCACTACTGCCAAAATTTTTATCATTCATATGTTAGGCAATTAACTTATTTACACCATGCGAACCAAGTCCTAGAGATAATTTACTTGTCCCCAAGATCACGGCAAAACAATAATTTTTCTTCCATATATTCAGAAGAATCCTAGTTAATTAACCTCAAAACTCAAGTAATTTTGTAGCAAAATGGAACTTGATTTTTCACATGCGAAATGAGTGGCATATATGACAGCTTTCACACAATCAAGAAAAGAATAATTGAGTATAGCAAATTATTTTATGCATACTATGAATTGCATCCAATTACAAGTCTTTCCATTTTTGGATTTATAACTGATTTTTTTTTTTTTAATTAACTACATCATAATCAATTTCCTGATATGTACACCCAAGGGTTATCAGGTTACTATGACAGCACTACATGATTTTACATTATTATTAATCTCCTAGCAACAATTTTCCTCCAAATTAACTATTACTTGTGAACACTCCAATATTGTCATATCTAATATTCCATACTTCTAAGGCATTTCTGACTGAATCAATCCACCTAGATCTTGGTCCTCCTCTGGGTCTCTTTCCTGCAATCTTGGCATTAAATACTAACCTTTTGTTTTGCTAACAAAAGATTTCCACCTTAGATTAGCTCTACTGACATATTCTTGAATGCTAACAATGTCAAATTCCTTTCGAATATCTTCATTTTTAATATGATTCTGCAATTGATGCCATCAGTTCACCTTCCTAATTTTCCTCAGAACCCTCATATCTGTGGTCTCTGGTCTTAGATCAAGTGCTTTATTTCTAACCAGATCTATAACATAAAATTGTTTTCAACACTGTCTTGTATACTGCTAGTTTGGTGTTTTGGTTCATTTCTCTCTTATTCCATATAAGTTTATTCAGCTGGTAACCCATACCAGCTTTGCTTAATCTGTTGTCTATTTTCATATTTAACCTGCCACCTTCACTAAAAACTGCATAAATAGCTGAAATGTTTTACTTGTTCTATAGGATCTCCATTCAGAATGTAGTTGAAGTTTTCTATGCTCCTGATTATTTTCATGATTTTGGATTTTATTTATTGCTGATTTTCATGCCAAATTTGTTACAACTGTTATTCAATTTAGTTAGTGAATCCTGCTGGAGACTTGCACTACATGTGTTTAGGAGTCTACATAAAACAAAGAGCCAAGTTTGATTATCTCTGATTTTAATATCAGGCCTGATACCACTTTCTTTTATAATGTGATCCACATAGTTGATGAATAATAGTAGAGATAATGTGCATCCTTGTCTTATTCCTGATTTTACATGAAACTATCTTCCTGTATTTCTTTCAATTCTAACTGCTGATTGACAACTTAAATATAGACTACGTATTGCTCTCTATAATGTTCCATTAAATATAATGTGTTTTGTTGAAAGTTTATTTTTCACTTGGTTAGAATATAATAAATTTAGTTTAATCCTTTATCCAAGTGTGAGCAAACAAAGTTTGCGCCTGAAAGTATCTTCAGGACTGAAGTAAGGTGGTACACACCAGGGCAACTCGTTGCAAAGGTGGAGCAAGCTACCAACACTCCTGTCTCAGTATCTCCTATAATGCAAAACACATCTCCTTGCGGATATGTCTAATGTTATGCATTAAGGGAAGGGCCACTACCCAGACTAGTTTCGACCTTTATTGAGGTCTCTTCAGTGGGAGCCAGGCCCAAGCTGAGATACCAGGCAGAAGCATTCGCAGGTCATCTCCACCTATAGAAGTTGCCAAATGGTGTGCCACCCATTTTTAATAAATTACTCTGGATTTAGAGAAAGATGTTGAAAGTTTATTTTTCACTTGGTTAGAATATAATAAATTTAGTTTAATCCTTTATCCAAGTGTGAGCAAACAAAGTTTGCGCCTGAAAGTATCTTCAGGACTGAAGTTTTCGCAGGTCATCTCCACCTATAGGTGGAGATGACCTGCGAATGCTTCTGCCTGGTATCTCAGCTTGGGCCTGGCTCCCACTGAAGAGACCTCAATAAAGGTCGAAACTAGTCTGGGTAGTGGCCCTTCCCTTAATGCATAACATTAGACATATCCGCAAGGAGATGTGTTTTGCATTATAGGAGATACTGAGACAGGAGTGTTGGTAGCTTGCTCCACCTTTGCAACGAGTTGCCCTGGTGTGTACCACCTTACTTCAGTCCTGAAGATACTTTCAGGCGCAAACTTTGTTTGCTCACACTTGGATAAAGGATTAAACTAAATTTATTATATTCTAACCAAGTGAAAAATAAACTTTCAACATCTTTCTCTAAATCCAGAGTAATTTATTAAAAATGGGTGGCACACCATTTGGCAACTTCTATAGGTGGAGATGACCTGCGAATGCTTCTGCCTGGTATCTCAGCTTGGGCCTGGCTCCCACTGAAGAGACCTCAATAAAGGTCGAAACTAGTCTGGGTAGTGGCCCTTCCCTTAATGCATAACATTAGACATATCCGCAAGGAGATGTGTTTTGCATTATAGGAGATACTGAGACAGGAGTGTTGGTAGCTTGCTCCACCTTTGCAACGAGTTGCCCTGGTGTGTACCACCTTACTTCAGTCCTGAAGATACTTTCAGGCGCAAACTTTGTTTGCTCACACTTGGATAAAGGATTAAACTAAATTTATTATATTCTAACCAAGTGAAAAATAAACTTTCAACATCTTTCTCTAAATCCAGAGTAATTTATTAAAAATGGGTGGCACACCATTTGGCAACTTCTATAGGTGGAGATGACCTGCGAATGCTTCTGCCTGGTATCTCAGCTTGGGCCTGGCTCCCACTGAAGAGACCTCAATAAAGGTCGAAACTAGTCTGGGTAGTGGCCCTTCCCTTAATGCATAACATTAGACATATCCGCAAGGAGATGTGTTTTGCATTATAGGAGATACTGAGACAGGAGTGTTGGTAGCTTGCTCCACCTTTGCAACGAGTTGCCCTGGTGTGTACCACCTTACTTCAGTCCTGAAGATACTTTCAGGCGCAAACTTTGTTTGCTCACACTTGGATAAAGGATTAAACTAAATTTATTATATTCTAACCAAGTGAAAAATAAACTTTCAACATCTTTCTCTAAATCCAGAGTAATTTATTAAAAATGGGTGGCACACCATTTGGCAACTTCTATAGGTGGAGATGACCTGCGAATGCTTCTGCCTGGTATCTCAGCTTGGGCCTGGCTCCCACTGAAGAGACCTCAATAAAGGTCGAAACTAGTCTGGGTAGTGGCCCTTCCCTTAATGCATAACATTAGACATATCCGCAAGGAGATGTGTTTTGCATTATAGGAGATACTGAGACAGGAGTGTTGGTAGCTTGCTCCACCTTTGCAACGAGTTGCCCTGGTGTGTACCACCTTACTTCAGTCCTGAAGATACTTTCAGGCGCAAACTTTGTTTGCTCACACTTGGATAAAGGATTAAACTAAATTTATTATATAATGTGTTTTGAAAAGCTTTTCTCTGGACACTTTGTTGTATGTGTTTTACAGATCTACAAAACTCAACTACAGATCCTTGTAACATTCCCACGATTACTCAACTATCTGTCTTAAAGTGAAAATCTGATCTTGACAACCTCTATTTGGTCTGAACCTAGCTTGTTTTTCTCCAAGTTTCTATTCCACAATGTTTCTCAACCTCTTTTCAAGTATGCTTGCATAAATCTTACCTGAACACTTAGTAGAGAAAGTACTCTTCAATTCTCACATTCAGTTTTTATTTCTTTTAATTTTTTATAGATCGTGCTATGAGTGCTCTACTCCAATCGTTGGAAATTCAGCCTGATAGCTAGGCCTTCTGAATTATGAATGTAGCCACCGCAAAACTTTTATACCTTCATATTTAAGTATTTCTGTTGAATATAATCTACTCCAGCTGCCTTTCCACATTTCAAGATTTTGACAGCTTTTTCTATGTCAAGTATTGATATGTACTCCTCTTTGTATTCCTCTTGAAAATTTTCTAGTACGGTTCTGTTAACTGCTTGGTTCGCATGAGAATCTTTAAAAGTAATCACTCCAAAATGTCATGCGAACCAAACAGTTAACAGAACCATACTAGAAAATTCTCGAGAACATTTCCCACTTTTCTGATATTTATTTTCCATACTCAAGTCTTCACATGACTTTTCTTTAGCTACTTTTACACACAGTTTAGCTGTCTTACATTTTTCTCTGTATTCTTTTAGGGCATCTGCTGACTTATTTGCTAGGAACTTTTGGAATAATTTCTTCTTTTCCAGTACTGCTTCTTTAACTTCTTGTGTCCACCATGGATTCTTATTTTTCTATCCTTGCAGACAATTTTACCACATACCTCCCTAGCTGAATCAATCAATGTCTTCTTCAGAATTTGCCATCGAGACTTCAAAGTTTGGTTCTTGTTTTCAAATTGTTTCATTTTTGCTTCAATAATATTTGTATAGTCAAGTTTACAACTTACTTGTAAAAGCTGCTCAACTTTAATTCTTTTTAAAACTTTGTTACATACTGTTCTTTTCAATGTGATATCCATTTTTATGCTGCTTAGTACTAAGTAATGGTCACTTCTAATTTTAATTTCTCTGTACACTCTTGTATCCTGAATAAGCCTGATAATATTACTATCAAACAATGATATCAACGAGGCTTTTCTTATTTCTTGTGTTATTTCTTCTCTCCATGTGAAATTGCGCACATCTTTATGTTGAAACAAGTGTTAGTAATGACTAATCCATGTCCTGAGCAGAAGTCCAGTAAATACTTACCATTATATTAGCTTTGCCCTTTACTCCAAATTTTCCCAAAATGTTCCTACATGTCTGGTGGGATTCATTTCCTGCTTTGCTGTTTAGATCTCCTACAAGGACCACTTTTTCCATTTTTTTTATGTCAGCTGCTTGTTCTAATGACTCAAAAAATTCCTCCACTTCTTCCTTAGAAGAACCTTCTGTGGGACTATATGCTCAAATAAGTTTCATTGTCTATGTCCTCATTTTAAAGTTTACCCACATAACTTTACTTGAAAATGCCTTTCTTTCAAGAAGTTTATATTCATGTTTGGTGTTGAATGCTATTGCTGCTCCTTCCTTTCCTTAATCATTATTGCCTGAAAATAACATCCTATACTTATTATTTAGTGAGATTTCAGATTTCACTTTTTTTTTTGTCTTCTTTGTCTCAGTATTGCCAATTATGTCCACATGGTACTTCTCCAATTCTTCAACAAGTTTGATTTCCTTTCCATTAATACTCCTTATATTGATGGTTCTTATCTTCAATTCTGCTGATGTTGAGTTGGAATTTGTTTCAGTAGCTGACTTTTCAGTTTGCTCTGGTTCCCTAATGAAAATGGGGGCCTTGTTTAACTGGGTGACACCCCAGCCAGCATAAAATCTCATCATGTACCATCATATGTATATGTGGTTTAAGCCAATAGAGAGTACAATTTGGTCGGATAAGTTCCAAATTGCCAGCCCATCCTCATTCGTTCAGTACCTAGTAGATGCCTACTAATGGGGTTCACTATGTGAAGGTGAGGATTGGACATTAGGTCAGAAGCCCCAGTCAGTTCTCCACATTCCTGAAAGGTAATGTGGAGGTCTCCTCCAAGTTATTTGGCTTTGGCTCTAACCTGACCGCTTGGAATAATGTTGATTATATAGGAAACATAGCCAATTCCCATAATTTAAATAAAGGGGATCTGTAAAATCTCTTGCGGAAAAAATTTTTGCTTTGCTAATTTTTCATAATTGATTTTCCAGTTTTTTTCTCAACATTTAGTAATATTTAAAATATAACATACTAAATAAAATGCTACTGTAAAAGTGCATATACATTGATGTATGTAGAGCTGTAAGTAGGGATTATGCCAGATTAGTGATGACAAAATACCAACCAAAGGTTGCAAGGTCAACTGATGTTGACCGAACAGGTAGAAATGACATCATCGTTAAAGGCTAATCTCGAAAAAACAGCAGAGAGAAGAGCGACATTTTGCATAAAAGGAGTTAGTGGCCCTTGGCTTTTCTTCTGCTCGTCGCCAAAGCTTTTTTACCTTCTCTTCATATGAGTTTCTTTCGTTGCTGAGGCTCTTCTCCCGTCACCGGTTTTCTACCCATCGAGCGCTGTAGGATCTTCATCTCCAGAGCGCAGCAGGCCGTTTCCCTCTTCGATGGGTCTCAAGAACCATGGCAATTTCCCTATCAAATGTCCAACAGAGGAAAGTTCTACAAGAGAGCACCTGTGAGGTCCAAGCAGCAAGGAAGTTAACCAGAAAGAAGACGCTAAGACCTGAAGAAGTATGCTGTATTTTGTTTAGACTCTTTATTCATGGTCAAAGTGTGATAATTGGACTCTTTATTCATGGTCAAATTGTAAGTAGGCAATGTTTTTGTAATTAGTAAGAAAGTGTATCTCGGATTCATGAATATGCCTACAAGAAATTGAGTGTAAAATGATGGTATCTCAGTCACAAGTCTTGTGGGAATATTATTTGTTAACCTGTATGTTAAGACTATAAATGTGCACTCAGTGTTAATATAGGAAGCAGTATTATTAAGAATTTATATACAATTAGGCAATTTTTAAGTCAGTATTTGAGGGAAGGAATTTTTTTAACCTGTTTATGCAGTGAGCAAGAGTGTGCATGGTTTATGTCTAGCAAGTTAACCCATTAATTGTGTGCATTGTGAGTTTGTCATACAAATTGCCTGCTTGTAAAAGGGTTAAGTGTGATAATTGCACAATATCTTGAGTGTAATGTACTTCTTGTCTACTTGTAAAATAAATGTTTTGTAACTACCTGATTTGTTCTTTGGTTAATGCACTATCTCCAAAAAAATGCGAACCTGCGGGCATAATAAGATACAAATAGTCATGACTTGCATATAGAGAATTTGGATTTTGTTACTGATTAATTCCTGTTTTTGCTCACCCTAATTTTCAAACAATATTTACTCAAATTAGATGGCACAGTCAAAAACAAAATAAATTTCCTAATTTGATTTGTATGAGCGTGGGAAACTGCATACATTAAATTTACACAAAGTTTGTTTAGTGGTGGTGGTGGTGAGGGGGGGGGGGAACAGAAATTGGTCACAGTAAGATTAACTTTGAGAAGTTTATAGTTCTTTACTTGTTCCAACTTCACTCTTAATTTAGTGAAGTTGGAACAAGTAAAAGTAAAGAGCAAAGTTAAGATAAGATAAATAATTCAAGTTAATATTTTACAAAGGTGCAGCAGACATAAAAAATTAAATAATTAACATTATTTAACAGATCCATCTAACGTATACACATTAGAAATTCTGCAGTACTGACTGTTCATTGGTAATTATAAGCCCAAATTATGAGAATAAATATAGGTTTTGACAGACTGTTCATATTTTATAACAATGCCAAAATTTGCAAATATTACATATATCTACTTCAAAAATCATTCAACAATGAAGTATTCCAAATATGCTATTTCAATGGTGGTTGCAACTTGTAAATGTGTATTTTCTTAAAAATTCTGATACTGTGTGCATGCAGGTATGTGTATGAAATTAAACTTTTGTTTAAATAGTGAGTGAAATAATGTAGAGAATGGCCATAAAAACAGGAAAAATTTTTTTGAAGCAGATAGGGGAAAATATATAGTTCAGCTGGAGATCAACAGAAGAGAGAATATTAATTCACTCTTTGCATTCCAATTTAAATACAGCTCTACAATAATTATCAAACCAATTTGGTGGTAGACACATAATCATCCTCATAGTTTTACAATAAGATTCATATTTGTACCATCAACAAGAATCTGATAACAATTTTTGACGATTATCTGATAATTATTCAAGAATCTGATATTCTTGATTGTCCAGAAAAAGGTATTTCGCTAACTGATGACTCTCCTAATCTCACATACTCTCTAGCCACTGTCTCAGAAACATTTTCTGCATTGGGTGTTTTCTATAGATATTTTTAGAGTTGCCTCAGCAGAATTGGTATCTAACAAGATTTGGACGATTATCTGATAATTATTCAAGAATCTGATATTCTTGATTGTCCAGAAAAAGGTATTTCGCTAACTGATGACTCTCCTAATCTACATACTCTCTAGCCACTGTCTCAGAAACATTTTCTGCATTGTGTGTTTTCTATAGATATTTTTAGAGTTGCCTCAGCAGAATTGGTATCTATCATTCCTTCATTTCTGCTAATCTTACAACAGAGCAACAGCTGATTGACACTGATTTACACTTAAATTGTTAACCCACTGAACCTATTATAGTTTGCCCACCATTTGTAGGTCCCTGCTTTGCGTCTTTCCAAGAATAGTCGATTCATGCTGAAGGGGAGAAAGAAATGAAGGACGTTCGAATTGGTCGCCAACACGCGAAATCACGTGCTTTATAGGTAAAATTTTCCAATTGTTATACAAGCAACATAGTTAACTACAATAATCACAAAAGAGAAGTTAATTTTCCAACTGGTAATAATAAACAACTCATCCCACAATACGGAATGATTACCCTATTATCGGAATGGATTCTCCTTTTTCTGAGATGCGCAGAAGTGTCGAAGGATCTCTAATCGGTGGGCGAACTATACTCCCATTCACTTTTCATTCCATCTCTGTTCTTTGAAAGAGTCTTTTCCCATGATGTATTTCTTGAAGACTACAACCTTCAAAAAAGATATGAACAGATTGCTTTTTTTTCTTTACACACTGCTATAGATTTTGTACAGCCTCGTGTGTGTGTGTGTGTAAGAAAGAGAGAGAATTATATAAAAAAGAAAATCCATGTGTTTAACTTGATGAATTTAAAAAAATTTATCCTTACACAACTGAATATAGTTAGAAATATACTATATTAGATAAGCCTATTCTGTAGTTGATAAGTGAATTAAAGCAGTTTATGCCAAATTCATGCTTACAGCATACTTCTGATAATTGTGAGGGAAACAAAAAAATGAAGCAATCCAAGCAAATCCGTTGCATTTAATGAAACTATTATTGAAAATAGCATAAAGCCAAAAAATCTGCATCACTTGTTGGCAATGGTTTGAGTCTATTTAATTATATTTGAAATGCACATCCCTGATCTATTAAATTATAAACTCAGGGGAAAGTAAGGAGGGTATACTGTATTTCATTTAATTAAAATGTTAGCATGATTCTTGAGATAATTTTCAAATGAAAAAAATATTTTTACTTAGCATACAACTATTATACGTATGACATCAAGAAAATAGACAGAAATGAGGGAGGGAAAAATCTGAGAAATCTGGAATTTTTTTGAGAAAACCTCAAAAAACTACATAAGGATGAAACATCATGAAGGATACACGAATTTCTTAAGTCTTTTAAACTGATTTTCACTACCAGTGCATATTAATTTACAAATTAACTTCTATAACAATATGACAGAAGTTATTTACTTTTAAACTAGAAATCCAAGGAATAATAAAAAACAGATAAACTTACAATTCTATCTTTAGTTGCATCTCCTAGAAGTCCACCAAATGTTATTATGGGTGTAAGACAGGCAAAATATAAGAAGAAAATGGAAGCTACTGTCTGCAGGGCTAAAGCATCTTTAAAGTCACTCCAGTACCATCGCAATTTACGCTTGACATCATTGACTAAACCTCCAAATAACCTAAACAGATGTGAATAAACTGAAACTATACCACTACTAAGAGACTAGAGATATTCAATTTCTGTTTTTTCCCCCCTAGTGATACATTAGGTAACTACAATAGTATATGTTGCATAACGTATTAAAATAATTAGACTGCAATGAACAAAAATGCAATAGTGTTAGTTATATGCAGTTAGCTAAATCAAATAAAATCATGCTAGTATAGTGGTTGCATATTGAACACATTTTATTACATATTACCTCAGATGTTTCATACATTAAAATTGTTTTTCAAAAATGATTGACATTCCTAATAATAGATGGGGAAAACAAAAGTTTCCAATGAATGTGCAAAAATTTCAGGATTAGAATAAAGGCCTTGAAATTTCTTACTCATCTTCCAATAGTTACCACATCAAATCCAAAACTGATTCTGAAAAGGTGACAAAATTCATCATCAGTGCCCATAGGTCCTATGCCCACAGGCACCTGATGCTTGTTTCATCATTTTTTTGCCATTTCTCTCTCCGTCCATCAGGTGACTCAAATTGTGCAAACGCTTTCCATGCCACTCCTTTACGTCATCTATCCTCTCTCACCTTGGCTGTTTATACTATCCATTGTACCAAGGATCAAAGTTTTGACTTTCTCCTGTTATTCGTTCTGTAGATATGCCTAAAAAGCTTTAGTCACCTCATTCAGATTATTTTCTGCATTAAATTCTCTTTGCAGTTTACTTTGCTATACAGATCTTCATTTGTTACCTTTTGCACCCATCCAATTCATTCACATCTCATTGGATGCTCAAGGCACTTACTAATAATCAGAAATAAACTTCTTCCAAATTCACCCCAAATTGTCGCTTGGAAAGCAAACAGCCTAACTAACAAGATAGAAGAGCTACAAGAATTCACACAAAGACACAATCCAGACATCATTTTGATAAATGAAACTCACCTAAGACCTGCAAACAATCCAAAATTAAGAGGGTGTTTCTTGAAGGAATCTTTCTGTGAAGGTTAGTGATGGGTTTGAATTACTAAAATCCTGAAGTATGGTTGCAAGAGAAGCTGTAATGATTGTGAGTCACCTCAGCATAGGTCCTGCCCTGGCGGTGGTTATCCACTCTCTTTACCTCTGCCTGAGCTTGTGGAGATTCTGTTGTCTTTTGTTCAGCGTTGTGTAGTTGGGGAGATTGTTTTCGTTATCTGCACACAAGGTTGAAAGATGTATTGTCTATTTCTTATTATATTCTCTTGTTCTTTGGATAGTGAATGCACCCCTATAATTGGCCACGTGAGGGCCACTGCAGTCGGCACATTTGGCTGCGGTGGTTTTAGGTTTGGTGCAGGTGTTTGTGGGGTGGTCCTCAACACATTTCACACATCTGTAGTCAGGTTTACAAAGCCTTTGAGCATACCCATATTTCTGACATCTGTAGCATTAAACTGGCAAAGCTTGTTTCCTCAAAGGTTCAAGCGTGATTTTGAGTCCACAGATCGATGTCAGGTCATATATATTTTTATAGGAATTTTGAATAAGTACAATACAATTTCCAACCGATCCACTACAAATTTAGAAATAACAGGCATTGAAGTGCACACCAACTCAGCTGGTAAACTCAAAATTTATGCTGCATACAACTCATCAAAAAGTACCTTGCTGTCAGCTGATTTAGATGCCATTCTTGGAATAAGGAAGTCCATCATCATCACTGGGGATCTCAACTCCAAGCACTCATCTTGGAATAGTAAGCACTCATCTTGCAATTCTAAAATATATTAAATTTCAGTACAACATTCAATCATTGAACGAGTTATCCTCTGATCACAACCCTATTTTGTTTACTCTAGGTAATCAAGAACAACTATCTCCCTCTCACTCCTTCAAAGCCTGGGAAAAATTATCCAAAGTACTTCCTGAAACACATTGGCCCTATACCTAATATAAAATCGAAAGAAGATATCAACAAAGCAATAGAAAATCTCACCAATCAAATCAACAAAGCTGTAACAGCAGTCAGAAAAACTACGACTATCCCTAAGCCCAACCGTCTTCCAGAAGATATCATGAACAAAATTAGAGAAAAAAAAAAAGCAAGGAAAAGATATCAAAACACATCTGCTCCTCAGAATAAAAAACTCCTCAACAAACTGAACAGTTCAGTTAGAGAAGCTCTCAAAAATTATAGAAACCAAAAATGGGACAACAAGTTATCATTTATAGATCCTGCAGATCGTTCCATCTGGAAATTCTTTAAAAAGTCTCAGAAACAAACATAAATCTCTATCCCTTATTCAATCAGATCAGGGTTCGGCACAGACTGATGCTAAAAAAGCAGAAGCCATAGCAAGGAATGGGTATAGCATTTTTCATCAGGATAGGAGGGGAAAGCATGGTGGTGGGGTACTGCTTATGATAAGTGATGACCTATGTCCTCTAAGAGTGGAGGCTTTGGAAGGAAGTAGACAAATGATTTTGAGAGCATATGGTGTGAGGTAGAGGTAGGCAAGACAGGATATTTAGTGGGGTGTTGCTACAGACCCAGGAGCACAGAGGGTGGGGGACCAGGAGATGTTTAGACAGCTAAGTTTGGCAAGTGCAAGAAGAATGATTGTTATGGGAGATTTTAACTACAGTAGTATAAATTGGAGAGAGGAAGATGCATGTAGCAATAGGGGAATGGAATTTCAAGAATTCTTGAGGGACAAATGTCTTAGGCAACATGTAACAGAGGGAACAAGAGGTTCAAGAGTTTTGGATTTGGTTATAGCATTAGAAGAGTTGATAATAACTGAGATGACATCTCTCCCACCAGTTGGAGAGAGTGACCATATGGTTTTGACTTGGAAAATGAACAGACATGCAGGAGTATCAAAGAGACGGGAACTTATGTGGAATTATAATGCAGGTGATTATAATAGTCTTAGACGTCAACTTCAGGAAGTTTCGTGGAGGAAGGAATTGGAAGGCCGGGATATCATTAGTGCGTTGGAAATTGTGAAAGAATATTTGTTAGCAGCAATGGTAATTTGTATACCATGAGTGAAGAAGAGGACACAATTTGGAGTAAAGTGGATGACAAACAATATTAAACAGGAATTGCATGCGAAAAAGAGGCTATGGAAGAGATATAAGGAGACAGGTGAAGAGAAGATGCGTGAAGAATATAAGACACAGGTCAGAAGAGTGACTAGTGTGGTAAGGAAAGCAAAACTGGAATACGAGAGGAGATTGGCCCTAAGATCCAAAGAAAATACTAGGGAATTTTTTAGCTATGTGGCCAGTAGGAGGAGAAACGACTGTGGAAGAATGATATTATGAGATAAAAATGGGAATAGAGTGACTGATGCAGAGGACATAGTGGAATTGTTCAATGAACACTTGATTGGAGTATTTTATCCTAGAGGTGTCAGTTTTAATGCTAGAGGGATAAGGCTGGTTCGAAGTTTAGAGGTACAGGAGGAGAGTGTGTTTCAGATACTGAATACTCTGGATGTCAATAAAGCTTTGGGACTGGATGGTATTTCACCACGAATTTTGAGAGAATGTGCTAGGGAACTGACAGTGCCTTTGACCTGGCTTTTCAATGAAAGTCTGGCTTTGGCAAAGGTTCCCGGGGAATGGAATGAAAGTAAGATAGTGCGATTGCATAAGGGTGGTAACAGACTGGAAGTGTCTAATTATAGGCCAGTCTGTGTGTCATCAGTAGTTGTTAAGATCTTGGAGAAAGTAGTGAGGGACCATATACAGCATTGGGCAGATGAGGGTAATGTTATCTGCAAGAGTCAACATGGATTTGTGAAAGGGCACTCTTGTTTTAGCAATATGCTAGCCTTTTATAATAAAGTTACAAGAACATTAGATGAGGGAAAGGCATATACTGCAATTTTCTTAGACTTAGCAAAGGCATTTGACAGGGTGCCACATGATAAGCTGATATTTAAGTTGCAGCACATGGGTCTGGATGTCAGATTGGTCAACTGGATTCAGGATTGGCTGTCTGATAGGTATCAGAGAGTTGTGTATGGTGGAGCAGTTTCAAGGAGGCAGAGGGTTACAAGTGGGGTCCAACAGGGCTCAGTACTAGGACCTATATTGTTTAACTTTAATATCAATGACATTGCCAGTGGATTGCAAAGGGATATTCAGTTATTTGCAGATGATGCAAAGCTGGGAAGGATTATTAGTAATAGTGCAGATGTGGTAGCCCTGCCAGAGGATTTGAATAAGCTAGATAGATAGGCAAATGAATGGGGATGTCGGTTTAATGCAGCAAAATGTAAGGTCTTGAGGTTTGGGAAACATCGATGGGATGCTGCATACTCTATGGGAGGAGTTATACTGGAGGATGCCAGTGGATTGCAAAGGGATATTCAGTTATTTGCAGATGATGCAAAGCTGGGAAGGATTATTAGTAATAGTGCAGATGTGGTAGCCCTGCCAGAGGATTTGAATAAGCCAGATAGATAGGCAAATGAATGGGGATGTCGGTTTAATGCAGCAAAATGTAAGGTCTTGAGGTTTGGGAAACATCGATGGGATGCTGCATACTCTATGGGAGGAGTTATACTGGAGGATGTGGGGGAGACAAGAGATCTGGGGTTGATGATTGATAGAAACCTGAAGTTTAGGTGACATATTGCAAAGGTGGTGACGGTAACACAGATGATTGCTGCAATTATGAGAAGGACACTGACCTGCAGAGATAAGAGGGTTATCATTCCGTTGTATAAGTCTCTGATCAGATCACACGGACTATTGTTCTCAGATTTGGTCCCCCAGGATTTGAAGGGGATAAATTAACTGTGGAAAGGATACAAAGACGGATGACAAAGATGGTTTCAGGACTGTACAAGGATAGTTATGAGGATCGGCAGAGTAATGTGGACTGCAGAGTTTGGCAGATAGAAGAAGGAGAGGTGATTACAGGGTTGACACTGGGGAGTTCTTTTGCTTGGTTGAACAGTGGGAAGGAGTGATGACAAGAGGCCATCCCTGGAAGTTATGAAAAGAAACTGTGAGCAAGAGGGTGAGGAGTGGTTTCTTTGCATGGAAGGTGGTTGAGCTGTGGAATGCATTGCCTGATGGAGTGGTGAGGGCGAGAACGGTCAATGAGTTTAAGGAGTGGTATGATATACTTTGTGTTTCTTAGGGGGGGGGGGACTTCCCCTCGATGAGTCTTGACAGACTTTATGTTCTTAGGAAGGACCTCCCACGATGAGTCTTTTGACTCCATGGAGGCCTGAATAATAATAATAATAATAATAATAATAATTTGGCTTTCGTCAATATCATAGCCCCACCCAACAGATTCACAGGCTAATCAAATACATTACCACAGGATACAACTGGAGACAACACACTGGTGCCATATTCTTGGACATCACAAAGATTTTTGACAAAATTTGGTACTACAGTCTGCTGTATAAACTCATCATTTGTAACATTCCTTTGAAGATGATACTATTAAATCAAATCATATCTCATGAACAGAAAGATGCAGGTCAAGATAAATGGAACAGTCTCAATCCAACACTGAATTTTGGCTGGGTTTCCACAAGGTTCCTTACTGGCCCTGATTCTATTTTCAAATCTACATGGCAGATATCCCGCATAACCCGATGTCATCCATTTTGGCCCTTTATGCAGATGACATGGCTGTCTTAGCTAGATTACTTCATCCACACCTTGTAACCAAAAAACTTCAAGATAGCATTCTAAAACTAGAACAATGGTTCTCAAACTGGATATTGCAAGTTAATCATCATCAAAGTACAGCTATATTCTTCACTAGAAGATTAGCATCTTCCAAAGGGGACATCGTTCTGTTCAATACCAAAATTCCGTGGCAAATAGAAGCCAAATATCTCAGAATACTACTGGACAAAAGATTAAGCTTCAACAACCATATTAGGAACATATGTACAAAGGTATCCAAAGCCATTGCCCAAATGAATACCCCTTGATCAATAGATATAGCAAATTAAACACAAGAAACAAACTGCTATTCTACCAGACAGTGATTTGTCCTATATTTACATATGCTTCTCCAACATGAAGCTATATCTCCAATGTTAATATACTTAACCTGCAATGAGTGCAAAACCAATGTTTATGAATTATACTAAATGCTCCATGGTTTGTCATAAATGTTCAGATTCATGAGACACAAATATACCATATATCGCCTCATTCTTACACTCTCTAGCAGCAAAGTTCTTTTCGAAAATAACTACACACCCTAATCAAACTGGTACAACAAGCTACAAACTACAATGAAAAAGACCTCTACAAGCATAAAAGACCTAAAGCCATTTAAATATCCAATGATGCTATGTAACTAACCCCCCCCCCCCCATTGGGCAAGCTTAATGCTCAAATTTTTTTCCCATCACTGTTTCCTAGGTATCAGTGATGGGGAGTATAAAAAGCAGTAAGCTTCACACTTTGAATCAGAAATGTTCCGGTTCTTCTGGGTATGGTTTCCACTGAGGGCAGTTTGCTTCCTGGGAAGTAGAGTAGTTCTCCACAGTGAACGCTTTTACTTGTCACTGAGTTTGCTGTCCTAGAGTGATTTTGTAGACCATTCAGAGTTTTTGGAGAGGTCCTGCACTTTCACAGTACCTCAATAAAGGTTGAAATTTGTCTGGGTAGTGGCCCTTCCCACAATGCATAGAATTATCCTATAATGCTTTGCATTAAGATAATGAGGCAATTAACGTGAATTCGCTAGCCTCTATATACAATTAGCCTAGTCATGCAAACTTTTGTTTGCTAACATTTGGATAAAGAGTTAATAAAAATTTCACACATAAAGAATTAATTCTTTATGTGTGAAAAACTCTCAACATTTATTTCTATTTCTTCTGCTCCTCTCCTGCCATTAAATCATACTCTCAGTCTTAATAGTGAAATCTTCTAGTTCTGATGATCTTCCCCCCCTCCCCCCAATGTTCTCAAATTCTCTGTCCTAGAGTGCTCTTTTTTATATTACTTTCTTTTGAAACTTCCTATTCTAGTGGGACAGTATGGACTAATTTAGAAATCGGTTGATACTTAAAAGCCCCAACTCTAGCACATTCTTGAGTCTTTTGTAAAATGGACAAATCAGCAGAAGACTATCTGAGAACCTCTAATCCTAATTAATGATTTTCAATTTGGATTCTGCTCCAATGGAAGAAATGTTCCTCCATTCCCACCACATTTTATAAACTTAACTTTTGTTTTTCAGAAACATTTATTTTTGAAATTTCAGGTATATCTAACAGTTATTAAATGCCTTCAAAACAAGCTTACTTCCTTTAATTGTAGTATAGAAAAAAAATTACATCCTCATTGTCATTCAGATTATATACAAACAATAGTTTATTCATGAAATTACTCATAATAGCACTTTTATAGTGATCAGTTGTATTCAGTATAAGTTCCTCTAAAATATGCCTTAAAATGGAATGCATATCTCCCAGAGCATACGTAACCTTTCATTGCTATAGTTTATGGGCAGTTGCCTGCTAATGTAGTCCACCAATAAGTAGGCTAACTCTTGAATACTGTTGGGTATTTCTACTATATACCTGACTGCCATTGTTCATATACAGAGATAATGTGTTGTAACAGTCTTGAGACAAGGCTAACTTTAGAAGAATGGAATAATTATAAAAAACAGAAATAAAGCTTGCAATGATCAATGTAGGGACTATCACTAATACTTGCTATTCAATTTACAGAACAGCAATAGCAATACAATTAATAAATGTCATTAATTTGACAATTAATATTTGGTAGTTATTATATATCAAAAAATAAGTGATACTTTTTTTTTTTTAGGTAGGTACAGTAACAGCAATACTTTTTGAAGATATTAGTATGCTTTTCTCTACATAGCAGGTTTGTTATATCTAATCAAATAAATTACTCCTTTCATTCTTTCTTTCACTACATGTTATTCCCGCTTCCTATGCAGGGTTCGTGTTACTTAGCTGTTTAGTACCACTCCCAACCGACTTGTCGCCTAGTCTGCCATTGGGGGGGGGGATATATTTTGTGGCTGTAGAAGCGTATGTTCACGGGGCCGGTTTGCCTGCTTGTGAGATGAAAAACGCCAGATAAACTAGAAGAAAAACCCTACTGCCTGCGCCCAAGACCGGCTAACTTGGCTATGCCTGAGGAAGATCCTCAAGTTCCTCACATCTTCAACGGGAATCGAACCTGGGACACTCCTTCCCCAGGCATATGGTTGCAAAGCACAAAGCCACTAGGCTAGCCGTGCGGACAAATTACTCCTTTCATAATTACTGGTTATCTGCCAAGGACATCCAATAATTATTTCTTTATATTATATTCACCAATGCAAATGAAAAATTAACCTAAATCACTGGAATAAAACTTCTGTTTATTTATTTATTATTTTTCACGCACACACATCAAAATTTATATCAAAAAATTTTCATGACTACAGACAAAAGTTACAAATTCCCTAAGGATGTGGTTAAGGAATTAATGTACAGTGCTTACAGAAAACTATGCGGAGAGACATTTCAGTATGGAATATGTCCACCCAAACAATGATGCAGCTCTCACAATGTTGTACCATGCTTAGCACCAAGTGATTCATGAGTTCATGAGGCAAACTAGCCCGCTCTTCCTTCAGAGCAAGGATAAGGCCTTGTTTTCATGACTACAGACATGAATGGGGAATTTCGAGCAGCAATGCAACTCCTTATTTCATCCCAAATGTGTTCTATATGTTGAGATCTGGGGAGCATATTGGCCCCTTGATTCAATTAGTCTCCAGAAGTATTTCCACTACTTGTGTATGATGTGGTGTGGAATTGTCATTCACAAAAATGAATTCTTTGCCTACAGCACTAAAGAACAATTGAACAAGACATTAAAGAACTTCATTGCAATTGCATTGTTTACTAGTCAGAGTGGGGTGGTTAAGGGTCAAAGCTGTATAACTGAGAGGAGACCTCCACATAGCCTTTAAAGGAATGCGGAGAACCGACCAGGGCTTCTGACCTAATGTCCAATCCTCACCTTCTCGTGGTGCACCCTGTTGCGTATCTACTTGGATACTGAATGAATGAGGATGGGCTGGCAATTTGGGATTTAGCCGACCAAATTGTATTCTTATTGGTTAAACCAAAATAAAAAATGATGGTACAACATGACAAAATTTCATGTCAGCTGGGGCATTGCCCGGTTAAACAAGGCCCCCGTTGTTTTCAGCAGGGAACCAGGGCGAACAGCGAAAAGTCAGCTACTGGAACAAATCTGAAAACACATTCCAACTCAATATCACCAGAGTTAAGGATCGGTACTATCAACATAAGAAGCCTGAATGGCAAAGAAATGGAGCTAGCCGAGGAATTAGATAAGTACCAAATCGACATAATAGGGGTGACTGAAACAAAAAAGACAAAAACTGGCGATATCTTTCTGAGCAATAAATACAACATGTTATATTCAGGCGATGATAATCAAGGAAAAGAAGGAGTAGCCATAGTATTCAACACAAAATACGAGGCTAATCTTCTTGAATTGCAGTCAGTCTCAAGTAGAGTAATGTGGGCAAATATGAGAATGGAGAACTGGACAATGAGACTTATTTGTGCATATGGTCCCACAGAAGGTTCTACTAAGGTAGAAGTGGAGGAATTTTTTGAGGCTTTAGAAAAAGCAACTGACACAATGAAAAAGGAAAAGTTGGTCCGTGTTGGGGATCTAAATAACAGAGTAGGAAATGATTGTGAGACATACAAAAATATTTTGGGAAAATTTGGAGAAAAGAGCAAAGCTAATAACAATGGCAAATCTGTTGGATTTCTGCTCAGGACATGGACGGGCTATTACTAACACCATGTTCCAACTTAAAAATGTGCAGAAATTCACATGAAGAGAAGAGGCAAGGAATAAGAAAAGTCTCATTCACTATGTTATTGTTAATAGTGATGTTTTCTCCCTAGTGCAGGAAACCAGAGTGTATACAGAGGATTTGAAATTGGAAGTAATTACTATTTAGTCTTGAACAGGATAAAATTGAATTTCATATTGAAAAGAATAGCATGTAAGAAAGTTTTAAAGCGAATAAAAGTTGAGCAGCTCTTGGATGTGAACTGGAGACTAAAATACACAATTACTGAAGAAAAAATGAAAGAGTGTGAGAACAGGAATCAAACCTTGGAGATTCAGTGGCAAGCCTTGAAGAAAGCCTTTATTGATTCAGCTAAAGAGGCATGTGGTGAAGTTGTCTGCAAGAATAGAAAAACTAGAACTCCATGGTGGACACAGGAAGTTAAAGAGGCAGTGAAGGAAAAGAAGAAAGCATATCAAAAGTTCCTGTCAAATAAGTCAGCTTTTGCTCTTAGAGAATATAGAGACAAATGCAAGAATGCTAAACACTGTGTAAAACTAGCTAAACAAAAGTCATGGGAGTACTTTGGCAAGAATACAGAAAATAAATATCAAGAAGGTGGCAAAATATTCTGGAGGTTGTTGAAGAAGTTTAGGAATGGAGGAAAGAGTGCTGTAAAAGGAGTTAGAGATGATAAAGGTTACATGAAAACGGGAGAAAAAGATATCCTTGAGGTATGAAGTAATTACTTTGAAAAACTGCTAAATGAAACAAGCAGTATGACAGCACAGTGATAAAAAACACTGACCAGGCATGCAGTCAGGAATACATATCCATACTTGAAGTAGAAAAAGCCATCAAAGGCTTGAAATGTGGAAAGGCAACAGGAGTAGATGATATTCGACCAGAAATGCTGAAGTATGGTGGTTAGAAAAGTCTTACAGTGGCTGCACTGCATAGTTCAGAAAGCCTGGACAGAGGGACGAATTCCCGATGATTGGAGTACAGCTCTCATAGTACCCATATATAAAAAGGAAAATAAAACTGAATGTGACAATTACAGAGGCATTTCCCTACTGAGTGTTCTTGGCAAGATCTATGCAAGTATACTTGAGAAACGGTTGAGAAGAATTGTGGAAGAAAAGCTGGGTGAAGAACAAGCTGGATTCAGGCCAAATAGAGACTGTCAGGATCAGATCTTCACTTTACGACAAATAGTCGAGAAATCATGGGAATATAACAAAGATCTGTATTTAAGTTTTGTCGATTTGGAAAAGGCATATGACAAGTTGCCAAGAGAAAAGCTATTCAGTATGCTACAGTTATATGGTGTCAATGGGGCATTATATCAAGCAATACTTAGTCTTTATTTGAGTTGTAAGTCAGCAGTTAGAATTGAAGGACGTACAGGAAGATGGTTTAATGTTAAATCTGGTGTGAGACAAGGATGTACATTATCCCTTCTGTTATTCATTATCTATATGGATCACATTATGAAGGAAAGTGGTATTAAACATGATATCAAAATTGGAGATGTTAATGTCAGCTCTTTGATTTATGTGGATGATGTTATACTTCTAAATAAATCCGCTACAAGGTTTGCAAGATTCTCCGACCAAATTGAATAACTGTTGTAATAGATATGGTATGAAGATCAGCAATAAAAAAACAAAGACAATGAAAATGGGCAAAATCATTGAAAATGTCAACTGTGTTGTGAATGGAGAACCTGTGGATCAAGTAAAACATTTCAGCTACTTAGGCATAATTTTTAGTGAAGATGGTAAATTCAATATAGAATAGACAACAGAATCAGCAAAGCTGGTATGGTGGGAAGTCAATTGAATAAATTCATATGGAATAAGAGGGAAATTAGTCGGAACACTAAATTAGCTGTATACAAGACAGTGTTCAAACCAGTTTTAACTTATTGGGGTGAGTTTTCAGATTTGTTCCAGTAGCTGACTTTTCGCTGTTCGCCCTGGTTCCCTGGTGAAAACAACGGGGGCCTTGTTTAACCGGGTGACGCCCCAACTGGTATGAAATTTTGTCAGGTTATACCATCCTTTTTTATTTTGGTGTAACCAATAAGAATACAATTTGGTCGGCTAAATCCCAAATTGCCAGCCCATCCTCGTTCGTTCAGTATCCAAGTAGATACCCAACAGGGTGCACCACGAGAAGGTGAGGATTGGACATTAGGTCAAGAAGTCCTGGTCAGTTCTCCGCATCCTTTAAAGGCTATGTGGAGGTCTCCTCTCAGTTATACAGCTTTGGCCCTTAAGGAGTTGAGCAGTAAGGAAATCAATGCTGCATAGGAACTTAACAAAGAAATACATAACAGCATCAATATACAACTGTATTCCGAAGGACAAAAAGGTTGAATAAGGTACTTGTAAAATGGATGAATGTGGAGCTAAAGCATGAAATATGGAAAAAAGAAGGTACTTTGAAGGAAATACAAGATGAATAATAGTGATAATCAGTCACATGAAGAATATAAAAAACAAGCCAGGAGAGTGATTCAGTTAGTAATGTAAACAAAAGTAGAGTATTAGCAGAAATTGAAAAATCAGGCAAAGAAAAACTTTAGAGAGTTTTTTAGATATGTGGCAAGTAGAGGAAGAATGATCATCGAAAGATGAAGTTAAGGGATGAAAGTGGTAGAATGGTAACTGTTGGAGAAGACATTGTTAAGGTATTCAGTGATCAATTTATAAGAGTGTTTCATCCCGATCAGTTTGAATCATGAGGAATTTAAGTGTAGAGAACATAGGAGAGAATAGATTTATTGTGAGTGAGCAGGTAGTATTTGAGGTAATAAATAACCTTGATGTTGATAAGGCAATAGGATTTGATGACATATCACCATGCATCTTAAGGAAATTGGCAGTAGCATTTGCATGCCTGTTTAATAAGAGTTTTGCAACAGCACAGGTTCCAAGGAGAGGAAGGAGGGCAAAATTGTTCTGCTGCATAAAGGCAGTGATAAGGCTGTAGCTTCAAATTATAGGCTGGTCTGTATATCTGGAGTTGTGGTGAAGGTCCTGGAGAGATTGGTGAGAAGTAGGATACAGAAATGGGTTGATAACAGCAGTATTTTCTGTGGTTATCACCATGGGTTTGTTAAGAGGAGATTATGTTTCACTAACTTATTTACGTACTATAACACGGTGACAAATACCTTGGGCAAGGGAGATGCATATACATCACTGTATATGCATTGGATTCTACAAAGGCTTTTGATAGACTTCCACATGACAAGCTGTTAAATAAATTGAAACAGATGGGATTGGATAATAGACTTCTGTGTTGGATCAGTGACTGGCTGTTGGATAGATATCAGAAAGTTGTATATGGGGGGGGCGGTATCTCAAAAGACAAAGGTCACCAGTGGTGTGCCATAGGGGTCAGTTTTGGGGCCATTGTTGTTAAATTTGTATGTTAATGATATTGGGTTGGGTTTAACTAGTGATATTCAGCTGTTTGTGGATGATGAAAAACTGGGGAGAGCAATGCACAGTCAGGCTGATGTTAATTTAATGCCTTACAAGAGGACTTGTAAGTTCTCTTGTAATATTTGATTGCATGAATAGGCAGGTAAGTGGAACTGTCAGTTCAATGTTGCAAAGTGTAAGGTTTTGAGATTTGGAAAGCAAAAATGGAATGCAAAGTATACACTTGGTGGGGAAACTTTAATGGAAGTAGAGGGGATGAGAGATCTAGGAGTAATGGTGGACAAGGACCTGAAATTCAGGGGCCACATTGCACAAGTTGAAGACATCACATCAGATAATGGCAATGATTCAGAGGACCCTGGCATGCAAAAATAGAGAGGTTATGATGTCATTGTATAAGGCCTTGATCAGGCCTCATATGGATTATTGTGCACAGATTTGGTATTTGGTACCAAATTTTTTCATGGTTTTCAGATTTGGTACCGGGTTTTCATGGTGAAGAGAATATGTTGGAAAGGGTACAGAGAAGATTCACAAAGATAGTCAGTGGTCTTTGGAATGTGAAGTATGAGGACAGATTGAGAGAATGTAAGTTGCAGAGCTTTGTGAATAGGAGGAAGGGGGGGGGGATATGATTGAGACATAAGCTGGTCAGGGGTTGTTATCAGGTAGACATGGAAGAGATTTTTCATAGAATTGGAGAGGGGAGTAGAACAAGAGGCCATTGCTGGAAACTGTATAAGGAGGGTGTAAGCAAAGGAGTGAGAAGCAGGTTCTTTGCATGGAGGGTTGATGAGTGAAATGCATTGCCTGAGTACGTTGTGGATACATTGAATCAGTTCAAGACGCAGTTGGATGAGCATTGTATGCAATAGTGAGTACCTCACACGATGAGTCTCTGACTCCATGGAGGTCAAATATTAATCCTTTCTTTTAGTGTTACACGGTGATCAGCATTCATTTTTGAAATTATGGATTCTACAACCGTGTTAAAATAACTCTTTATTATTCCGACGTTTCGATTTTCATATGAAGATCATCACTTGGAGCATACATAAATATACAAGACAAGCTGCCATTACATTTTAAACCGTAAGCTAGAGAAACAATGATTTGATCACATGCTACTCACTGGCATGACCTCTAGAGGGGAAAAAAAAAAAATTACATCAAGCTAGATTTAATTTATGATTACATGAATAAACATTATTGCTTATAGATGGTTTTCCTTCCAGTAACAGTGATATCCTATTTCTATTATTACAATTGTTATTTTTGATTTAAAAAAAAAAAAATTATAAATTACAACATGAATAAACATTCTTTCTTATAGATTTTTTCTTTAACAGTGATGTCCTATTTTTTAGTATTAAAGTTGTTATTTTAGATTTAGGATCCTGGATTTTCTACAGTCCTGTTTATAGTTGTTCTTAGAGAGGAAGGATTCCTCTCTAAGATTCCTTTCTTTTAGTGTTACACATGTAACACTAAAAGAAAGGATTATGATAATTCATGGAGATTCAACCCACAAGTGATGCAATCAATACGGTAAACTGAAGAATCAGGTTTCTAATTTGATCAATCGACTGGCCTTTTTAAAACGGTGTAGGGACAGCAATATTATTCTGAATTGCATCAGGCTAAAAAGAAAATTCACCTCAGCAAAAGCACAATGAATATACTTCCGCATGGAGAAAACACTTCTCAAAGAACAAATCCAAGCTTCCAGAAAGAACTTAGCCGCTACACAAAACCAGCTACAAAAGGATAAAACGGAACTTTCAAGCTACAAAAACGCAAATATCTGGATGATCCTGGAAAAGATTACCGACAACAAGACAAACCACATCCTCCAAACGAAGAAAGAAAATCTAATTTCCAAATTCCAAAGACTAAAAGATCGAAAGAACCAGCCACCATATTCAAATTTCTCCACAATGAACAATAACAACCAACCAGAAGCAAGAAACAACAGCAGCCACCAATCACCTACAGGTAACAGCAATATAGTTAACCTATCCAACCACGCTTCAAACAAAGACAAAATCTCGATACTTAACAAAGGTTTAAATTATGCCATAGCACCCAAATCGATAAACAAACTTGAATTTATTTGTAATATGGAAAGAGGCTTAAGATTCATCCCAAATAACATAGCAGAAAAAATACGTTTAGAAATCGCCAACATTTTAAATCATAACAAAACAATAACAAGCAACTTAACTCAACACGAATTAACAATGATAAAATCACTAAAGTCAAATCCGAACATCTTAATAACTAGAGCAGATAAAGGAAGTGCCACCGTTATCTTAAACCGAACCACTTATGTGGAAAAAATTAATCTGCTGGGCTCGGACAATAACACATGCTAATTAGTTAACTGTAACCCAACTAACAGAATAAAAAAGAAAACAGAGAATCTAATTAAGTCAATTACCACATGGCCCAAAGATACGGTCAAAAAACTATTTCCACACTACGCTTGTCCCCCGAGAATTCACGAGCTACCGAAAATTCACAAAGAAAACACACCGCTAAGGCCTATAGCCAAAGGGATTGATAGCCCGACTTATCACTTAGCCAAAAAATTAGCGGCAACACTCAAGGAGCTGGTAGGTCATTCCCTCTCCTATATCAAAAACACACAACACTTCATAAACATCATCAAAGACATTACATTAGAAAAAGATGATCTATTAGTCAGTTTTGACGTCTTTTCCTTCTTTACAAATGTCTCAATCAATGACAAAATTCTTCTTTTACAGAACCAATTTCCTCCAGATATCACGGCACTCTTTGTGCATGTATTACGTTCTGGTTATTTTGTATGGCAAAATGCTTTCTACCTACAAAAAGAAGTCCCAACTATGGGCTCACCATTATCCCCCCCCCCCCCGATTGCTAACTTTTATATGGAACATTTGAACAACTTGCTTTAGGTTCCTCCCCTTTAAAACCCAAAGTCTGGCTTAGATACATTGACGATATTTTTGCGATCTGGTCTCATGGCCGCCAGACACATTCCTTAGCCACCTAAACAAGCAACACAAACATATCCAGTTCACAACTGAGATTGAAAAACATAACACACTGCCGTTTCTAGATACACTTGTCACACGTCTTCCCTCGGGCAATCTTTCCTTCACAGTTTACTGGAAACCAACACATACTGGCCCATATATACACATAAACTCCTACCACCACCCAACACAAAAACTAGGTGTCATCAATACCATAAAAAACAGGTTTCTGAAGATCTGCTCCAGTGAACAGGCAATGAAAAACGAATTTAAAGTGATCAGCAATACTTTTCAAAAAAATGGATACAGCCAAAACACTATTAACAAAATTCTCTACAAGACCTCAATACAAAATGAAGACAAACCAGACTATAGTAAAACTATAACCATTCCCTACATTAAAGGGACACCAGACAAAATAAACAGAGTATTACAAAAATACAACCTCAAAGCCACCTTTAAACCTCCTGCAAAATTAAAAAGCTTATTCAACTCATCCAAAGACCCACTTCCTCCGCTGGCCCACCCTGGACTGCACCTGCAACATTCCATACATAGGAGAAACAGGACACACAATTCCAATCAGACAAAAAGAACATAAATGACACATCAAATATAATAATTATGGTGAAGCTGACCTTTCTGATCATGCCCTGAACACCTTACATAGAATTGACTGGAAAAGCATTAGTTGTCTACATCACACCAAAACATGGTATGAATACAAATTTAAGGAAGCTCGTGAGATCATTATCAACTACCCCAATCTAAACAATAATGATGGTCTAAAAATCCCATACATATGGAAGGCATATATTCGTCCCACGAATCCTTCCTCTATAAGAACTACTATAAACAGGACTGTAGAAAATCCAGGATCCTAAATCTAAAATAACAACTTTAATACTAAAGAATAGGACATCACTGTCAAAGAAAAAAAATCTATAAGAAAGAATTTTGTTGTAATTTATAAATAATTTTTTTTTTAAATCAAAAATAACAATTGTAATAATAGAAATAGGATATCACTGTCACTGGAAGGAAAACCATCTGTAAGCAAGAATGTTTATTCATGAAATCATAAATTAAATCTAGCTTGATGTAATTTTTTTTTTTTTTTCTCTAGAGGTCATGCCAGTGAGTAGCATGTGATCAAATCATTGTTTCTCTAGCTTACGGTTTGAAATGTAATGGCAGCTTGTCTTGTATATTTATGTATTCTCCAGATGATGATCTTGATATGAAAATCTAAATGTCGGGATAATAAAAAGAGTTATTTTAACACGGTTGTAGAATCCATAATTTCAAAAATGAAAGTCAAATATTAATAATAATAAATGTCTGAAACATGTTCCATTGGTTTGAAATGCTGCTCAGAGCCTGGATACAATGCTACATGAAATTCCAAACTCTCTGACAATATCAGTAATTGTGAGGCCTTCTTCAAGCTTTCCAATAATTCTTCTCCATGTGAAATCATCTAGATGATGTCTTTGAGAAATTACAAAACATCTAAGTTTGCAACTTCATTCCTTCAAGAAAAGAGCTCCCGTTAAACAATTTGCTCAGTGCAGGCTTTTGCCTTTTTATCCTGTTTAGTGCTACCATGCGACTCCTTTGTGAACAATTCAAAAATTTGAATGTGTACATGCTTTCTACTCAAAATCGGCAGTTATACAAAATTGCCATAAACTGATTAATTTGAATTTGCAGTTGTAATCTTCAGAAATAGCATTTGTCCTTAGGTTTTGGACACCAGTGTGTGTGTATCTGATCCACACACAAAAGGCCACAAGACCGATAACAAATTCGTGCCATGTGTGGGCAAGAGAAATAGAAGAAGGGATCTGTTAACACTTATCTAGGTTGCAATCTTTTGAGGAAGACAGAGTGGGGAGACTGTTCCAAAGAACAGAAGTAGATGGAATGAAAGAGGAGGAAATGAAACTGGTTTTGTGAGTTTCAAGATGGACTGTAAAATGGTGTAGTTAGCTGTGGCTCTTGTTCTAATGATTTTGGAGGAAGGTGGAGGAATAATAGTGTCCAATTCAGCAGAGCACTGTCCATGAAAGTATCTCTTAGCAAGGCAGAAATTGAATATCTGTGAGAGAGGGATTGAAGTGGATATGTTAGAGAGAGTGATCATTAATTAGCTGGATTGCCCTCTTCTATATAGAATCAAGCAATCTTAGAGTGGATTTTGTGAACCACCCCACATATGGTAGCAATAATCCATGGTTGGGCAGATTTGAGATTTGTACAGAAAGAAGCTGTGAAGTAGTGTCCTATATGAAAAATCTAGGTTTTTGGTAACTGTAGAAGCTATAATTGAAACGTGGTTGTGCTAGGAAAGATTGGAGGGGACAGGTCAGTCCAAGAAGATAAATCTGGTAGTGTTTGGATATATCAGTATCATTGAAAGTAATGGGGGAAGGGATGTGAGCTCTTTCTTGTAAGAAATCAGACAGGACTGAGTCTTGTGGCATTGAAGTTTACAAGATTTTCTTTGCCCAGTTGGGATATAGCTAGAAGATCACAGTTCAGGCCACTGGATGTGGTGGATCTTGAGGATTCTAATACTTGAGCACTAGAAGGTTTGTCAAATGAAAGGGAGGAATGGAGTGTACTATCATTGGCCAAACTATGGATAAGATTGTAAGTCTGTGAGAACAGGTCATTTATATACAAGAGGAAAAGTGTGAGTAAAAGAACAGAACCCTGGGATACTCTTGTAATTGTTGGAAATCTGAGGAGAGGAAACCATCCACCGTGACACATAGGCACTAATGAGAAAGTTGCCAATCCAGTTGCAGAGTGTGGAAAGCAAACCATAGGATGGCAGTTCGTTAAGTAGGCCCTGTGCCAAACTTGATCAAATGCATTTGAAATGTCGAGGGCAATGACCTGTACAGCAGGCATCTAAAATATTTAGAAAAAAATACCAACTTGTTTAATTTTTTGTGCTGATATTATTAGGTTTCAAAAAGTTAATTTAGAATCTTTACAATGAATTTACAGTATTTCATTATTTAGGAAATAGAAACATTATCCATGCTGGCCTATCTGATAAATGATATGTAAACTTTCCAACTGGCTTCCACTGTCAGTCACTAACATCTTGCATCAGTGAAGGACCACTTTGGGCACAGCTCTATGAAAGCGCCAGTTTCTTTCTACACATAAACCGACTAAGTTCTTGAAAAACTATAATCATAGTAAAACAGGTACTGTATTCAACAAAGAAAACAAGCAGCCTTAATGCAATGTGAAGAGGAATGTTAGATTTTTTAAATGAAGAATTGTCAGTGAATGGAATGCATTTATCAGAATGTGTTGTTAATGCAAGGAGTGTTTAGGATTTTAAGAATTGGTATGATAAATATGTTGTCAGTTGAATGAACCTCCATGATGAGTCTGCTGATTCCATGGAGGGGCAATAATAATAATAAATAATAATAACAAAATCAGCAGTAGGATACAACCGCATGTGTTAGAGGAATTTCTAAAGGAAATGAAAAGTTCCCAACATAGTTGTTTATCCAATACAGATCTTGTTAAATAGAATCCTGTATCAGGATTATTTTTCAGAATAAACCCAATATTTTTTCTATTGAATTAAAATCCAGAGATTTTAATTCAACAGAATCCTTCAAAAGACATACAGGATACTATGATGGTATGATTAAGTTACATTAAGCTTTCTATAAAAAATTTTCCACTAGTCTTTTATTTGTCAGGTCTCCAATATTGCCAGATCTTATATTTTAGTTTTCTAATGTACTTCTAACTGCAGCAATTCACCTAGATCTTGGTTCCTTTGGTTTTTTTATCCTACAAACCTGGCATGAAACATCTGTTTAACTAATCTAATGTGGTATGGTCTAATATAAGAAAAACAAGTTCCTTTCTATATCTTCTAACAATGATTCTGTTATTGATGCCATCTGCTCACTCCCTTAATTTTCCATCATCATCAAATTATGAAATATACCTCAATGGGGTGTACAACATATTATGATAATCCTAGAAGTCTTTATTTAGAAGTATAACATCACAGACTTAGCATTCTCTAACTAAATTAAACAATCAGTGGTCCTAAGGCACTTAAGCACCCATAACTTTTCCAAGTATTCTTGGACTTCGCAACCATAATTTGAGGATAAGGCGGTTAGCCATATGCTTCTCGGCGTGTCCTATGTCTGTAAATGCATGTGTTCATAGGGCCGGTTTGCCTGTTCTGGGGGACGAAAAACCCGAGTTTTTGGGTGAAAAAAAACCCCACCTCTGTATGAGACAGCCCAACTCACCTTTCACTGAAAGAAACCAGATAAAGGTTCCCTATGTCACTGACGGGAATTGAACCCAGGTCTTTCCAACCAAAGGGCTTTGTCTATACCGACTGAGTTATGGAGGCTTACACATTATGATAGTGTTACATGAAAAAGTTACATCATTACAAACTTATTAACAATTTTGCTTCAAATTAATCTGTTATCTGTCAAGATTCCAATATTTTCAAATCTTATATTTCTCTCCTCTAAGGTACTTTTTAATGCCTCGATCCACTCAGATCTTGATCTTCCTCTGGGTCTTTTCCTTGCCAGAGAAAAAAACAAGAATTCTTGTTTTGCTAACCTTTCCTCTCCCATTCTGTTCGGGGGGGGGCATAGCACCTGAGATTAGCCCTGCTAACATATTTCTGCATGATGTAAACGTATTTCCTAATATCCACAATTTTTAATACGATACTGCCATCTGCTCAATCTCCTAACCTTTCTCAGAACTCTCATACCTGTGGTCTCCAGTTTTTGATCAGGTGCTTTATTTCTGACCCAACTTTCAGATCCATAAGTTAAAATTGGTTTAAACACTGTCTTGTATATAGCCAGTCTAGTGTTATGACTAATTTCTCTCTTATTCCATATATGTTTATTCAGTTGACTTTCTACCATACTAGTTTTGCTAATTCTGCTGTCTATTTCCAAATTTAATTTGCTATCTTCACTAAAAGTTGCATCTAAATAACTGAAGTGTTTTACTTGTTTCATAGGTTCTCCTTTCAGGATGCAGTTGATGTTTCAATGTTTCTGCCTATTTTTCACTGTTTATCTTTTTAATGCTTATTTTCATACCAAATTTATTACACCAGTTATTCAATTTAGTCAGGGAAACCTGCAGACTTCATTGGAGTTATTTAGAAGTATAACATCATAAACTTAGTATTCTATAACTAAATTAAACAAGTACCATAACAAATTTACATTGAAAATCAGTTGAAAAAAGTCCAACTATGAAAATTGAGAATATATCAACAATGAATTTTCAATGAAGAATGTATAGAACAAGTGAAATATTTAAGTTTTCAGGCAGAATTTTAGTGAATATGGCAATTTATATAGAATAAAGATAAGTCTCAATAGATCACAGTATGGTGGCTGCTCTTCTAAGCATGACACCCAGACCAGTACTAGGTCATCTGTGAATTATTTGGTGCCCATACATCCCACATGAATGGTGAGGCATAGGAGCAGCGGCTGCATAGTCACAACTGCTGCCTCGATGCTTCTGTTCTAGTGGCGTCATCGCCAGAGCAATCACACTGTAACAGTACGAAAGCAACTCTGGCTAGTGCTGCCTTTAAACGTGCGAGGTACGAATGGTATCATTGCAGTGGCTAGATGGGATTCTGACTTAAAGGCATTCAATCATAATCCCACAGATGGTAGCTTCGCACTACTTGTCACTTAACCAAGCACATGTACCAAGCATCCAAAACTGCGGTTCCTCTCGTACTGAGCAGGATTACTATTACAACGAATGTGTATTCGTATCTGGTACTGGCTAATGGGCGTTTAGCTATCATCTCCTATTAAGAACCTAAAGATGTTCAAGTTCTGAACATGTGGTACATGAACCTAAAGGCGTTCACAGTTCATGCATTTACCACAGTATGACAATTAGCCATACTCGCCACTGTGTATCATTATAACTACAGACCTGTATTATTAAGATTCTTGCCGGATTTCCGTACCTCGCCACACCCTTAGTCAGGACTAGCCATGGATTTAGCCAGTCAAACTTGCACCTTTCTGCTTTTTATTGTTTTCCAAGCACATGATCCAGATCCTGGTCTAACCAAGCTTACAAACTAACTTATACCTAACTTAATTCTAATAGCTATGACCTCACCTATTCCTAAGGAAGGATCTTATTTTCATCTTTATATATTGATCTCAGAGTAGTTCATTTGTGGCGAATTTGTCCTCTGAAATCCATCAACCCCAATCTCACAAGATCACCATCGCTAGAGAGTCAGACAAGTAGGTTTCCCAACAGCTGCTGTGCTGGGGCAGGGTTGTGTTAGAGTTGAATGGAGTACACCACCCCCTCGAAATGCTAGCATGATCAACTAATGATGGTTGCTAGATAGTCAAATTCCCACGTTTCTAAGAGTAGCACTCGACATTCTCTCCAAGGGATCCTCAAAGAGGCGTGCCAGACCTGGCCTTCCACACAGGATTTTCTTAGGTGCTATTTCACTCCTTCTCTATCATCAGGCTCCATCTGATGACTTATTCTCTATAGAGAGAAATTAATATAAACCAGCTAGTTTACATGACCAGCAGAACCAGGGCTCTACCCACCATATATAATGGGTGTCCACCTCAATGAGTCATGTTTACTCCTGCCTCATATCCTTGGCCAGAAAGAACACTGGTGGCAACACCTCTCAACAGTCCATCAAATTGCTTTTTTTAATTAGACAGTTGGATTTCCCCTGGTCCATGTCAGTTCTGAGTTGGCTGTTAGTTGCTGGCCAAAATGGTTGTGCCAGATGGCCATCCAGCAAGGCACGCAGCTGAAGCATTCCATGAAAAGACCCCAATGCTGGTGCGGGTTCAATCGTTCCATCACTGGACAGTTTCACCCAGTCCTGTTGCAGTGCCATACCTGCTTCGGACCCCAGCCTGACCAGCCCAGTCCTCTAGAGCCAATCCTTGTCCTGAGGTTATGGATTTGTCTTGCTGACTTCCTTTTCTTACATTATTCTATTGACCAGAGGCTGTTCACCTTGGAGACCTGCTGCAGATATGGGCATGGTCCTGCATGAAAATCCACTCTTTCACTTGGATTTTCAAGGGCCAACAGGAGTGCTTTGGACACCACAGGGTGCAGTGCTTTACAGGAAAAGCATCCCTATCTCTGAATGAACCGATTCCAGGGAGCGAAACCCTTACAAAGAAAAGACAACTCTTTTTGGGAATCCCGTCGACTTCTCTGAGTCCAGTTGAGTTACCGAACTTGGCACCAGAGGGGTCGATCTCCGTGTCCGGGTTCAGGAATATTGACCCGATTCCCTTTCAGTCTACCAGTGGGAGCATCTTTTTTCCCGCAATGTCCCGCTTCGGAATGGATTTCTCCTATCTCTTAGGACCAACTGACCCATGTTCAAATGTTTTTCACATGGAATCTTTCTCCACCCGAGTCCTCAAAGTTCTCACTTGAGTATTTGCTACTACCACTAAGATCTGCACCAACGGTGGCTCCAGACAGGCACCTTCCATGCATGCTGCTGCGACCCCTCCTACTCACTGTCATATAACAGTCAAGCTTATCTGTGGCAGCAGCCAGGTATGGGTTTGATGTTGGAGCACCATCCATTTCATTTGCTTCGGCAGGTGAGTTGTTACACACTCCTTAGTGGAGTCCGACTTCCATGGCCACCGTCCTACTGTCTATAGCAACCAACACCTTTCATGGGATCTCATGAGCATCTCGCATCGGGTGCCGTAACCTGATGTTTGGTTCATCCCACAGCACCAGTTCTACTTACCAAAAGTGGCCCACTGGACACACTCATCTATTCATCTGGATTCTGAGTCAAGCAAGCCAGACTTCTCACCCATTTAAAGTTTGAGAATAGGTTGATGTCATTTCAGTTCCAAGGTCTCTAATCGTTTGCTTTACGGGGTGAGACTGATTCTCTTGAGAGCCAGCTATCCTGAGGGAAACTTCAGGGGGAACCAGCTATTAGATGGTTCGATTAGTCTTTCATTCCCTGTAGCTGGGTCTGATGAATCGATTTTCATATCAGAACCCCAAACCAGCAGTATGTTTAACTTAATTTTAACTTAATGATCTGTAGATGGAATAAAACACTTGATTAAAGAGTAGAGATCACAGATAGCACTAGTGGCAGAAGCATATTAAAAACCAATCAAATGTTAATAAACATGGTTGTGTTAAACTTCTCAAGATTTGAGTAAATTTAATTCTTAAACCTCCCCACCAAACAGCACTCATAGAGCCCCCACCCCATAGGCTAACTTTTTCCCGCTTATTTTTTTATACATTTTTGTGTTTTTTACAATTTTAAGATTGTATCCCTGATGAAGTCTCAGTGACAGAGATGAAATACAGGAACTGTTAAACTTGTGTTAAATCAATTACTGGTGTTGCATTCATTCCATTACACCCAATAATGAGTATAAATGAGAAAAATAATCCTAAATATTTGGCTGTTAATTCTGCTAAACAGTACAGTAAGTGGAAACTTCATTTATCCAGGGACCTTAACTGGCTAACCTTAAAAAAGATACAGGGATACTAAAATTATGCCTACCTGTATTAATTCAAAATAAAATTTCACTCATCTAAAGCTCTTCATATCTACAGACATGCTAGCTTTGCTCTGTTTTGAGAACAGATCACTGCAACGTGCTTACGTTAGTTTTCTACAATCTGAACTCTCATTAATTCTCAATCCTGAACTTTGCAGTATTCTTTCTGATATTTCAGATAAATTTGCCCATAAAGAATTTCTAAAAATAAAGGATAAACATATCAAGAAATATAACCATGTTTGGATTTGTGTTTTCTACACTGCAGGATCAACACATTGAAGTTGTCATGAACCTTTCAGACTCGACAAAATAACTATTAGCATCATTATTAGCTTTGGGCCATAATTTTGTAATAATGCTAAGCCAAGTTCCATCCTTAGACTTTATTCTGCATATAAAATACA
Source organism: Typopeltis vanoorti (assembly GCF_054136105.1). Lineage (NCBI taxonomy): Eukaryota > Metazoa > Arthropoda > Arachnida > Uropygi > Thelyphonidae > Typopeltis > Typopeltis vanoorti. Next base: position 136,177,714 of record NC_143550.1, on the reverse strand, counting down.
GCATCTTGATGTAACCACCATCTTTTCACAAGATGCTGCATTCTATATGCAGAATAAAATTTATGTTTACATAGTAATGATAGCTTTGATATCCCCTTTCTGACTGACACTTTAGCTTTACAGAAAAATTTTTTCTTTGCCGATATCATTGATCTTTTTTAATTTTGCCATCCATACCTACTACTTCATTTGGAAGAACACCATTTGAAGACAGAGTACAGCAATGGGCTTTCCTCTCGCTCTCTCTCTCTCTTTCTTTTTCCCTATCTAGCCAAATTTTTAAATGGAACATTTTGAAAAGCTCTTGATACTGCAATTCTTCAATCTATTTAGCAAAGATACATTGATGATGTGTTCTCTGACCACATGGCTACATCTCAACAGTCAGCACCCAGAATCCAGTTTACTATAGAAAAAGAAAAGAATAATAACCAGCCTTTTCTAGATACTGTAATCACACATCATCCCAATGGGATCCTTTCTTTCTGAGTTTACAGAAAGGCCACCTACATAGGTCAATACATACACACAAACTTTCCCACCATCCCCCCCCCCCTTGACAAACCCTTGTCAACAGAGCCTCCAACCTCTGTTCCACCCAGGCTTTCCTCACAGCTGAACTCTCCTTTGTTCACCAGACCTTCTTGTCCAATGGTTACAATGCCAAAAAGATTGACAAATTAGTTGTTCCTCCTATCTCCTCATATCCCTTACAACATACAGAGTACAGTAATGCTATCATTGTTCCCTATATTTGAAATACCAAATAAAAAATAGCCTCAACTCTAAAATAATATAATATCTACCCTGCTTTCAAACCTCGCCTAAAGCTGTCAGCACTAAGAATGCTATTTTTAGAAACAAGCATAACAAATTTTACTGATAGATTTGCAAGCTGAGTGCTTAATCAATACACATGCAATTTATGGCATGCCCAAACAATTCATGTGATCAAGTTATAATTTGATCAATTACCCTTCCCTCTAGTCATGTATTAAACTAACAATATATACAAACACTACATTTGTTTGCAACAAATCCCCCCTCTATTTCCTTCCCCCACTTCTCTCTTCAAAATCAAATTAATCATAAATGCACACATGCATGGCTAGCTAGAGATTATTACAGAATAACAAGTAATTCATTCTGTACCATAATAATTTATTCTACCATCCACAATCCCATAATCTAATTACTGGATTTACAAATCAACTTGTATTCATACCAATTCTTTCTTCCTTGAATGTGTTGATCATATGCAAATAGGTCATATCTCATTAATATGGATTGAAATATATTTCACTTTGCATTTAGTAATTTAAATATACCACCCAAATATGGGACTAACTTAATTATTGGTTAATTATATTATCTGAAACTGAAACATTGTTTCCCTAGGCTTTGGTATGTGGAATGCACACAACAATGTCAAGTGCCCACATAATGTGCAAACATTGTGTTGTGTTTGCACTTACTGCAATGCATAACTTTTTTTTGCTGTTTGATTATGTGTCCATGGCAACATCGTTGGCAAGACTATGCCATAGTTAGTAATGAATGTAATAAATTTTATGTTTTTTCAGGTTAATATTTGCATATTTTCCATTTCTATATGTAAACTTGCAAGTGAAAGTAATTTGATATTATTATTATTATTCAGGCCTCCATGGAGTCAAAAGACTCATCGTGGGATATCCTTCCTAACAACATAAAGTCTGTCAAGACTCATCGAGGGGAGGTTCCCCCCCCAAAAAAAAAACACAAAGTCTATCATCTCGCTCCCACCACTCCATCAGGCAATGCAATGCATTCCATGGTTCAACCACCCTCCACGCAAAGAAACCACTCCTCACCCTCTCGCTCACAGTTTCCATTCGTAACTTCCAGGGATGGCCTCCTGTCATCACTCCTTCCCGCTGTTCAACCAAGCGAAAGAACTCCCCAGTGTCAACCCTGTAACCGCCTCTCAACAGTTTAAAAGTCTCAATCATATCACCTCTCCTTCTTTTATCCACCAAACTCTGCAGTCCACATTCCCTCAGCCGATCCTCATAACTATCCTTGTACAGTCCTGAAACCATTTTTGTCATCCGTCTTTGTATCCTTTCCACAGTTAATTTATCCCCTTCAAATACTGGGGGATCAAATCTGAGAACAATAGTCCAAGTGTGGTCTGATCAGAGACTTATACAACGGAATGATAACCCTCTTATCTCTGCAGGTCAGTGTCCTTCTCATAATTGCAGCAATCCTCTGTGTTACCGTCACCACCTTTGCAATATGTCACCTAAACTTCAGGTTTCTATCAATCATCAACCCAAGATCTCTTGTCTCCCCCACATCCCCCAGTATAACTCCTCCCATAGAGTATGCAGCATCCCATCGATGTTTCGCAAACCTCAAGACCTTACATTTTGCTGCATTAAACCGACATCCCCATTCATTTGCCTATCTATCTAGCTTATTCAAATCCTCTTGCAGGGCTACCACATCTGCACTATTACTAATAATACTTCCCAGCTTTGCATCATCCGCAAACAACTGAATATCCCCTTGCAATCCACTGGCAATGTCATTAATATAAAGGATAAACAATATAGGTCCTAGTACTGAGCCCTGTGGGACCCCACTTGTAACCCTCTGTCTCCTTGAAACTGCTCCACCATACACAACTCTCTGATACCTATCAGACAGCCAATCCTGAATCCAATTGACCAATCTGACATCCAGACCCATGTGCTGCAACTTAAATATCAGCTTATCATGTGGCACCCTGTCAAATGCCTTTGCTAAGTCTAAGAAAATTGCAGTATATGCCTTTCCCTCATCTAATGTTCTTGTAACTTTATTATAAAAGGCTAGCATATTGCTAAAACAAGAGTGCCCTTTCACAAATCCATGTTGACTCTTGCAGATAACATTACCCTCATCTGCCCAATGCTGTATATGGTCCCTCACTACTTTCTCCAAGATCTTAACAACTACTGATGACACACAGACTGGCCTATAATTAGACACTTCCAGTCTGTTACCACCCTTATGCAATGGCACTATCTTACCTTCCTTCCATTCCCTGGGCACCTTTGCCAAAGCCAGACTTTCATTGTCAAAGTCTGGCTTTGGCAAAGCCAGACATTGTCAAAGGCACTGTCAGTTCCCTAGCACATTCTCTCAAAATGTGTGGTGAAATACCATCCAGTCCCAAAGATTTATTGACATCCAGAGTATTCAGTATCTGAAACACACTCTCCTCCTGTACCTCTAAACCTCGAACCAGCCCTATCTCTCTAGCATTAAAACTGACTCCTCTAGGATGAAATACTCCAATAAAGTGTTCATTGACCAATTCCACTATGTCCTCTGCATCAGTCACTCTATTCCCATTTTTATCTCACAATATCATTCTTCCACAGTCATTCTTCCACTTTCACGCATCTTCTCTTCACCTGTCTCCTTATATCTCTTCCATAGCCTTTTTTTCGCATGCAATTCCTGTTTAATATTGTTTGTCATCCACTTTACTGTGTGTCCTCTTCTTCACTCGTGGTATACAACTTACCATTGGTGCTAACAAATATTCTTTCACAATTTCCCACTCACTAATGATATCACGGCATTCCAATTCCTTCCTCCATGAAACTTCCTGAAGTTGACGTCTAAGACTATTATAATCACCTGCATTATAATTCCACATAAGTTCCCATCTCTTTGATACTCCTGCATTTCTGTTCATTTTCCACATCAAAACTATATGGTTACTCTCTCCAACTGGTGGGAGAGATGTCAACTCAGTTATTATAAACTCTTCTGATGATATAACCAAATCCAAAACTCTTGAACCTCTTGTTCCCTCTGTTACATGTTGCCTAAGACATTTGTCCCTCAAGAATTCTAGAAATTCCATTCCCCTATTGCTACATGCATCTTCCTCTCTCGAATTTATACTACTGTAGTTAAAATCTTCCATAACAATCATTCTTCTTGCACTTGCCAAACTTAGCTGTCTAAACATCTCCTGGTCCCCATCCTCTGTGCTTCTGGATCTGTAGCAACACCCCACTAAATATCCTGTCTTGCTACCTCTACCTCACACCATATGCTCTCAAAATCATTTGTCTACTTCCTTCCAAAGCCTCCACTCTTAGAGGACATAGGTCATCACTTATCATAAGCAGTACCCCACCACCACGCTTTCCCCTCCTATCCTGACGAAAAATGCTATATCCAGTGACTTCTATTCCTGTTCTTATAACCCCTTCTGTCAACCACGTCTCAGTGATCCCAATAATTTTTGGCCAGGCTGATGCTATCTGCGCCACTAATTCCTCTCCCTTCTTCCGGATACTCCTGGTATTAGTATAAAGCATATAAATGCCATTGTTTCTATACCCAGCATTATCCCTTCTAGACTCCACTGGGCTCAGTGTTACCTGACATCGTCTCCCTTCTCCTAAGTATCCATTCCCATAAGAGGCCACCCCTGCTATCATCCTCCCTGGGACACACTGACTCGTTCAGAACAGCAATCTCTCCAGATGCTTACGTCCTTCCTCATTCAAATGTAAGCAGTCTCTCGCATACAATTCCTAACTTTTCTCAAACGCACTCCAAGCATCCACATATACCAGTCCTCTCTTGTCACACATTCTTGCTATTATGCCATTCAATATCACAGCTCTTATGCTCAGCTCATCATTATCATACCTAGGCAACACGCACACTATTTTTCCTCTCTCTGTCTTCTTCCGTACAACCTCAAGCAAAAATCTCATATCTCTCACTGCCCGAGTTACATTACCACTCAAGTCATTTGTTCCTACCATCACAATCATCTCATCCACTCTTTCACCTCTCTTAATTGCCATAGCCACCCTTTCCATTGTTCCTCCTGGCAAACACTCCTCACGCATCCTATCTTGAACATCACGGATCATTGAGTCACCATACATTATACCTCTTACCATTCCCTCTCTCCTATTGTTTCCATTCTCTCTCCTCTACTGCTATTCTCTCTTCTAGCATTCCCATACCTCTCTCCCCTATCGTTTCCATTTTCTCCACTTCTAGCAATTCCATATCCCCCTCTCATTCCGTCTCTCCTACTGTTTCTATCCTCTCATCTGCTAGCATTCCTATACCTCTCTCTCATTCCCTCTCTTCTACTGTTTCCATTCTCTCCTCTTCTAGCACCCCCATACCTCTCACTCATACTCACAAAATTCTCTCTCTTCCCTACTCTGATTCAGCTTGCATTTATCTCTTCCATTCTCCTAATCTTATCTTTCATACTTCTGCTCTCATTCACAAGACATTCCACCTCCTCTTTCAGCTCATCTATCTCCCTCTGCAGGTCAGTCACTCTTAATCTAAATTCACTCTCCCAAACAAAACCATCTCCTAAACTTTCACAGTCGCTCACACCTTCCACACTATCAACTATTATTTTCTCATTTATATATATATATTTTCATTCTCTCCTATCACACTACTTGTGTTCTTACATTCATTCCCCGTTCCTGGAGCAACAAGGTCGGATACTGATAATTCGAATGCACTTATTTCCTCCCACTGCCTGCATTTTGCGCACATACGCTCTCCGCTCTCTTTCACAAGCCACATATCTAATTCCCGAGATGCATACATGCCGCAAGTACTGCATGCCACAAAGTCCCTTATGATATTGCTTGTAATTGAGTTCTTAAATGGCGGAGGACTTGGCGATACGCCACTTGCGACTGCAGCTGAATCCGCCATCATTCCTTACTGCCAAGTAGCATAATCTTTAATAATTATTCAATTAATAAATTCCATTAAATAAATAAAAAAAAAAGTACAAAAAATTACAAGCAAAACAAAACATTTAAGTACACTAAATATAATTAAATAAAATGAAATATAACTAAATAAACTTAGCTTCGTTTCGTCTTCCACCATTATCATTTGAAAATGAAGAAATAAAAAAGGGGGATTGATATATCATGAGGGAAGGAGGTGATTATGGATAGAAAAACTCAGGTTTTTAGAAAGCTGTATTTGTGTATGTGTATTTGTGAAGTGAATCTGGAACTTCAGTGTTTTGGAAACTAGATCCCATCCACACACACATGTGATCTAGTTTCTTTGCTTGTTACTTCATTTTAGATAAAATGAAACTGAACGGGAAAGATTATGTATTAATGAGTTCTTTACTTAGCCATAAAAATGGAGGTCATCCATTTCTTTTAGAAATGACAGCATTAACAATTATATAGGTGTATAATTTATATCATATAATTATATCACTTTGAAGAGCTTTTGGCATCTTAACATATATGCTTTTCTGGATCTATAAAACTTAAATGTCTTTTAATCTTTCCATTAGTTCTTGATTTTTTTTTTTTACCTTAAAAGAAAAAACTTGAGGGTGTCAGCCTTCTATTTAGCCTAAACATCTTGTTCTTTCTATTACTATGATCTTTATTTTATATTACTGAAAAAAAAAAAAAATTCATTCAATAATATCCCACATTACGATGCTTTGCACTATGACACAATCTGCTAATATGATGCTTTTCAATTATAATTAATGTCCATTTATATGACACTACACTTGTTCATACGACAGCATTAGTGACATGATGCTGCTATGAATCAACCAATGAGTTTTCATGAACTGTTTGTTTACAAAGTTGTTGCTTGCTGTATCTCTCTCTGTGTTTTGTTGCTTCGTTGTGAATTATAAACTGCTTATAACTGCTATTTTCTTTTATTGTTGTTAATAATGGCAAATAAATTCTTGTAGATAAGATAATATTGGTTACACAGTTTTTAATTTTTCAGGAAATGACAAAATATATGATACTAGAATATGAATTATAAAAAACTTTAATTAATACCCAGCAATGTTACATTGCCATCATCAGGGATCACATAGAAACAATGATATATGCACACTAGCAGTAACACTGGTCAAATGAGGCTGAAAAAAAAAAAAGGGGCAACAGAAGTTGGGCCTAGAATCCTAAATGGTATCCCCTAGTAGGCTAAATTGGGATAATCTTAAAATATATGCTTCCAAATTTGTTGAAGTTTGGAAAGGTTTTCAGAACCAAGGCAGATTTGAGGAATAGTCTTTCATACTTGTATTTGCGGCAGTGTAATATGTATGTAATGGTGAGCAAGCCGTGAGTGGCTGTATTGGTTGAACTAGATGTAGTCCTCGTGTTTGGATATCCTGAATTTAGCAGTTTTGCCTGTTTGGCGGTAGTAGGACAGTTTGCAACTGCAAGGGACCTGGTATATTCCTGGTAGGACTAGGGAATGTGGCTGGTCTTCGGTGGAGCAGATGAGAGATGCCAATTTCTTATGTGGTCTGTAACTGGTTATAAGGTCATATTTCCTTATGATTTTTGTTAATTTTTCAGATGTCCCCCAGATATATGGAATAGTGATATATTTTGAGTAACCTCTGCTTTGAGTAGAGAGGGGAGGGGATTGCGGTTACATGGTTTTAATATTTTGGGGATTTTTTTTTTTTTTTTTTTTTTTTTTGGGGGGTGTGGGGTTATAGCCATTGGCAAAGAAAGTGTTAAGGATATGGTCAAACTCAGTAGTTAGGGCACCGATATCAGAACTGATTAATTTTTCCCTATCACATAGGTTTTTTATAATCCATATTGTTGGGAAAGGGTAGTGGTTTGACTGAATACCAAGGATCCATCAGGCTGGCATGTAATCAAAGTATCTAGGGATGGGAAACTGTTGTTGTTTTACTTTTCAAAGGTAAACTGGATCCTCAGGTATCGATTGTTTAAGTGTGTTAAGAAACTGTTTTGTGTATCCAGGTCATGCAGCCAAATGCAGAACACATATCCACATGGCATAGCCAGACAGTGAGTTCGTGTAGGGCAGAGCTTAAGGTTCTTTCTTCAAAGGTCTCTATGAAGAAATTGGTCAGGGTGGAGAAACCATGGCTGTCCTCTCTATCTGTCTGTAGAATTTTGCTTGCCAAACAAAAGAGCCCGAGTTCATGGTGAACTGAAATAGGGCTGAGATATCAGGAGGAAATATGGCTTGGATGAGGTCATTGGTGAATAAGGAGGAGACATTAATGATGGTGTATCAAACACTGAGATGGCCGCAGGCTAAATGCATCTCATACTACTCTGGTTACAGTTGATAAAAACAAAATGAAGTAAAAAGTGCTACACTACTTAACCACGCTACCGGCCAAGACGTCTATAGACGTCAAGTTTATCATATGCGAAGTGCATATTAAAATTGTAATACCATTGATATTATATTGAAATATATGATGGATACGAAGCTTATGAGGATGCATATTTAATCCACAATGGCCTGTAAGGTGGTTAATACTACAGTTATAAATAAATATGACAATCTTATTGCCAAAAAAACATTTAATGGTAGATTGATGACCAAATTGGTTGGCATGTTCTTAAGCTAAGCTACAGAATAACATTCCATTTGTAAAAATGATTTTAAATTTTTTGTCTGTGGAACTGACATAAATTAATGCTTTATTTACATCATTTACACACAAATATGACTGCTTAAAAACATTATTACACTATTACATGTATCTTCAAGTGAGAACAAAAACAACAACTACACAATGATTCGCTTTACAACAAAAATCTTTATATAACAGTTGATGTTTCTGGAATTTAACATGTTGTGTGTTACCAGAGTATGCCTCTATATATAAGAATAAAGGAAAATCTTTAAATTAAATGTTCAGATAATTTACAGAAGGATATATGTTATTACCACTGGAAATTTTTGAATACCTGGAAAAAAAAATCTGGAATATAAAGTGCCTGAAACAAAGAAGCATCAGATTATCCAAAACTCAGATCAAGTGTTTCAAGATGTAAGTATTATCACTTAAATGCTAAAGATGTAATCAAACTTCAAATCAACGAATAATTATCTTTATGAAATATTTAACAAAGTGTAAATATACTGTTTTAATGAAGAAAAAAAAAATTAAAACTCTGTGTGTTTTTACATTACAAATGTAAACTGAAAAATGAGCATTTAGTTAATCTTCCAATAAAGAAGGAAAGCTGGTAGTTAAAATCATTAATATTGAATGAAATATTACCTTCCACTTCGTTTTAATCCACATTCTTCTCTTTCTCGTTCCTCTTCATCTTCATCATCTATTTTTGGTTCTATTGGTTCATTTTTCTTACGAGAATCCTAAAATACAGAGAGCAATATTACAAAGATGAAAAATGTTAGCAACCATTATATCTCAAATAACTTAATATTTAATTTATATAATAAAAATGCAAGGTATAACAAATTAGTAATTATTGCAATAATTACCAATTCGAAATAGTTTGCATTAATTAAAATACTGCCTGAACTAATATATACAAAACCAACAGAGTTACTATAGATTATATCATAAATTAATAAAAACTGTTACACAGAGCACATTTAGAAGAAGAACCTATAAGTGTTGTGGGAGAGGGAAGAAGAAAGGTAGAGTGCAGATGAGGGTTGAGAAATTTTTTTCTGAAGAGTTCAGATTGTACTCGTTTGGGAATACTTCACAGGGAAGGCTGTTCCAGAGGATTGTGTCCACAATCATGTTTCCAGTTGCATTAAAAAGTGATGCCAGGTTTCAAAAGGCCCAACAGAAAGTGGAGAAATGATGTTGTCAGTTCAGTAGAGTAGCATCCATAGAAAATATCTGTGCAATAGACACTGAAGTGAGTATGTAAGCGAGTGAGATCATCTATGAGATGAATTGCTCTCCTCTGGAAAGCAATGAGAATCTTTATGTAGGTTTTTAGATGCACCATCCTGAACACATGAACAATATGTTAAGGATAGGTGGATCTGGGATTTGTATATAGTACTTGGATGGATGAAAAAATCTTGAGTGCAAGAGTATGCAGTGAAGCAGGGCTTCAGCACTCTCCTTAAATAAACATTCAAATTTGCATCTACAGCGATGTAGTAAGTGTGTTTCAGACCAAAGGATGTTGTGGTCTGTGTCTACTCCATGTTGAGCCAATCCAGATTTATCGGATTTCTTGCGGGTAATATATGACTGATGTTCAGGTATTTTCTTTTCAATTGAATGTCCAGTTTGTCTGAAGTAGTATAGATGGCAGTCACAAGGAACTTCAGCGAACCACAACTACCAGTATCATCTACACCAATGTCATCTGCTATCCACTACCAAAGCTAGTATTTTCACAGACAATCACAAACATCGATGTCCATGGCAGGATTCAAACCTGCAGAATTTTGGCTGGAGAGCAGATATGCTAACCAGGCCAGCATATATATATATATATATATAAAATCACACACACACACACAGAGTTATGATTAACCTTTTCCTCAGTTAGAACATAATGTGACTGAGGAAAAGGTTAATCATAATGTTACTGGAAATATAACATAATGTGGCTCATTCTATTTCAAATAAACCCATTGCTTGCACTGTACTTTGTATCGACTGTTTTTTGCCACTGAAGAGGGTCTGTAATTTTCAGACTGAAATATATAGCCTTATAATCAAATAAATTATTACTTTTAACTTGTGTTTATGTGTAAATAATTCATATAACTATGGCATAAGTTTCTCTTAAAGAAAGAAATAATATCATTGTCTTTGAGACCGTCCTACCAAAACTATCACTCCATATTCTACACGCTATAATATACCCCCCCCCCCCAAATACTTTGTTCATTCATTCCCATTTTCTTATTCATATCCTTTTCATTCTCCACCTTTACACTTTCCATCACTCTGTCCTGTCATAACTACTACTTCATCCTTATATTCAACTGCAAACCTGCTTCCCAGTCGCCACAAATTTGGAATATAAATATTCACTGAAAGGCAGTGGACAATTAACTGCTCTGACCTTCTGGAAGTTTATTTAAGATACAAACCATGCAGTACAAGGTTGAACTTAAAAAGTGTAAATTATTATGGAAACTCACTTGAGATGGAAGTTGTTGAGGTGGTTCAATACGAATACTTGGATCCCAAGCTCCTGGTGGAAGCACAGTTACTGCATCTAAAAATTCATCAACACCGGCTAAAAGATCTTGTCTATTTTTTGCTTTATAGGCAACATCATGAAATACCTATATATCAAAGAAATATAATTTCATTATTAATATGACTCATTACTATCATCACTATTAGTATTATAACAAAATAATATTTTATTAGATTTCCCTTATAATTACAACTTGGAATTATTAAAATTTAACCATCAGCAATCTCCATTAACAATCATGTAAACTAGTTATAAACACAATATACATTCTTGATTATCTGGTTGTGGATTTGTATTGAGATCTGTTTCTGGATAACACGTAAGTCTTTATTTTACCAAGCATTTGATTAATAAAATTATTAATATTATTATTATTACATAACACCTCCAGGGAGTCCAAAGACTCATCGAGGGAGGGTACCTGCTCTACAACTCTCTGTCTCCAACACTCCACCAACCGTAACTACCTACATCATCTACACCAACGCCACTAGTAATTTCACAAACAAACATCCATGACCATGGCGGGATTTGAACCTGCAACCTTTTGGCTGGAGATCAGATACGCTAACCACTCGGCCAAACCATGCTGGAAAAAAAAATTATGCGTTATAAACATACGTAAAGAGTATTTTTCATAAAAAAGTGGAAGCATCCATATCTTGGTGCACATAAGTGCAGAGAGAGAGAGAGAGAGTGGTAAGGGAATGAGAAGAGCACATTTCTCAGCCTGTCTACCCAAAGGAGTGGACAGTATTTCTTAAACATACTGTATGTGAAACTGTAGATCCAGTGAATCAGAAGAGATAATTAATCGTCTAAACCACTCTCCTCTGGACAGAATAAGAAATTTTAGGGTGGTTTTAAGTGCATATTCTCAAATGTGAGAATGTAATTCTAAAGTTGGGTGGTTCATACAGTTAGTAGCTGGATTGCTGAAAAGCAGCATCTTTAAAAGAAAAGGACACAAAGCTTTTATTTATTTAGAGGATAAGGAAGCAAATGATGGGATGCAATTGTGCTAGACAAGGGTAGATGTAAATATAAGTCCAAGAAGGGAGATTTGATCCTGTCCAGTAAGTAGGATAAAAAAGAGAATATCACACTTAAAAGAAGAGTATGCAAGAAAGTTTTAAAAAGAATTAAAGTTGAGCAGTTTTTGCAAGTAAACTGCAAATTCACTTATATAAGCATTTTTTAAGAAAAGAATGAAACAGTTCAAAAAATCTTAGTCTCAGTGACAATATCTGTCTGCGCGGTTAGTCTAGTGGCTTTGCGCTTTGCAACCATATGCCTGGGGAAGGAGTGTCCTAGGTTTGATTCTCGTCAACAATGTGAGGAGCTTAAGGATCTTCCTCAGCCATAGCCAAGTTAGCCAGTCTTGGGCGTGGACAGCAGGGTTTTTCCCGCCAGTTTATCTGGTGTTTTTCATCCTGCAAGCAGGCAAACCGGTCCGAGGACACACACACAGATTACGGTCAGGAATACTGACCCAGCCATAGGTCTGATGCGTCAGCTATACAGGTTCCGGAGCCCGGATAAAATTTGGGGGGACTAGATGGTACTGTGAACTCCCTTAAAAGGGGGAATGCTGTATCATCACATGGAATTTAATTTATTTTAGTGACAATATCTGAAAAAAAAAAAAAAAGCATGGTGGGCACAAGAAGTTAAACAAATAGTACTAGAAAAGAAGAAAGCATACTGAAATTTCCTAGCAAAGTCACCAGATGCCCTAAAAGCATACAGAGAAAATTGTAAGAAAGCTAAGCTATGTGTAGTCATACAAACAAAAGTCATGGTAAGACATCAAAAACATTATAAAAGATAAAAATCAAGAAAGTGGAAAATGTTCTGGAGGCTATTGAAAAAGTTTAGAAAAGTAGGAAAGAGTACTGTAAAGGGAATCAAAGATGATAAAGGTGACTTGAAAACTGAGGATAAGAATATTCAAGATGTCTGGAGTAATTACTTTGAAAGACTGTTAAATGAAACAAACTGATCTGATAAACACCTAGGACAGAAATATAATTTTTGTCCTAGGTGTTTATCAGAACTTTCCAGACCCCCCCCCCATAGTAGTATATATACAAGAAGTTCAGTTAGAAATAAAGCACTTGATCAAAGATCAGAGACCACAGATAGCATCAATAGTAGAATCATATTAACAATGAAGACATTAGGAAGGAACTTGATGTTTACATTCAAAATGTGTGAGCAGGGCTAATCTAAGTTGGTATCGTCATTTAAACAGAATGTCAAAGGAAAGGCTAGGCTAGCAAAATAGGTATTTGATGCCAAGATGGCAGGAAAAAAAGACACAGAGGGAGATCAAGATCTAGGTTGATTGATTCAGTAAGAAGTGCCTTAAGAGCATGAAATGTTAGATACAATATCGGCATGTTGACAAGTAATAGACTAATTTGGAGGAAAACTGTTAATAAGAGATTATTAATAATGTAAACTTGTCAACTTGACAATATTGTATCTAACATTCATATTATGAAAAAAAAAAACATGCAGTGCTGTCATAGTAGCCTGAACAGCCCTTGAGAACAGAGTCAAGCAGTCTTTTTCAGGTGAACTGTAGACTCTACTATGCAAATCTTTAATAAAAAATGAAAAGGTTCGAAAGCCAAACCTTGGAGTCAGAGTTGCAAACTGAATCAGTAATTGAGCCATGTGGCAAAGTTATCTGCAAGAATATAATAATAATAATAATAGCACCATAGTAGATTATAAGCTAAAGAAACAAAAAATAATAATAATAGCACCATAGTAGATTATAAGCTAAAGAAACAGTTCAGGTAAAGAAGAAAGCAAATCAAATGTTCTTAGAAACAATTTGGCAGATACTCTAAAAGAATACACAGATAAATGTAAGAGAACTAAACTATGTGTAAGGTATAAACAAAAGTCATGGCAAGACTTTGTTAAGAATGTAGAAGATAAATAGGAAAGTGGCAAAATGTTCTAGAGGCTATTGTAAAATCTTAGAAATAGAGGAGAGAGTACTATAAAATGAATCAAAGATGATAAAGATGACATGAAAACTGAACATAAGAATATTCTAGATATCTGGAGAAATTACTTTGAAAGTTAAAACAAACAAGCAGTGCAAAAAACAACAAAAGAAAATATTCAAAAGGAATACAAACATCATGATCATCAAATTCATGAGACATACCCTCAGGGAGTGTACAGGATAATTAAGATAGTACTACATGAAAATGTTGCACCATTACTAACTCCCGATCAACAATATCCCTCCAAATTAATCTGTTATACGTCAAGATTCCAATATTGTAAGATCCTATATTTCCATCTTTTAATGCACTTTTTACTGTATCGATCTATCTACATCTTGGTCTTCCTCTGGGACTTTTCCCTGCCAACCCGGCAAAGAACACTTGTTTTGTTAACATTTCCTCTCCCATCCTGTTTAAGTGACCATACCACCTGAAATTAGCTCTGCTAACACATTCCTGAATGCTAACAATGGCAATTCTTTCCTAATATTATCATTTTTAAAGTGATACTGCCATTGATGCCATCTAGTCATTCCACTAATATTTCTCATTTCAGAGGTCTCCAGTTTGATCAAGTGTTTTATTTCTAACCCAGCTCTCAGATCCATAAGTTAAAATTGGTTTAAACACTGTCTTGTATATAGCTAATTTAGTGTTTTGACTAATTTCTTTCTTATTCCATATAAATTTATTCAGCTGACTTCCTACCACACCAGCTTTACTAATTCTGTTGTCTATTTCCATATTTAATTGATCATCTTCACCAAAAATTGTGCCTAAGTAACTGAAGTGCTTTACTTGTTCTACATGTTCATCCTTCTATAAAACGTTATAGGTCCAGTGTTTCTGCCTATTTTCATGGTCTCTGTCTTTTTATTGCTGATTTTCATACCAAATTTATTACAACAGTTATTCAATTAAGGCATGGAATCTTGTAGACTTGTACCAGATTTATTCAGAAGCATGACATCTGCATAAAGCAAAGAGCTAAGATTAATAAATTTAGTTTAATCCTTTATCCAAGTGTGAGCAAACAAAGTTTTCGCCTGAAAGTATCTTCAGAACTGGGGTGAGGTGGTACAACACCAGGGCGACTCCTTGCAAAGGTGGAACAAGCTACCAACACTCCTAACTCAGTATCTCCCATAATGCAAAACACATCTCCTTGCGGATATGTCTAACATTAAGGGAAGGGCCACTACCCAGACTAGTTTCAGTGGGAGCCAGGCCCAAGTGGAGATACCAGCCAGAAGCATTAGCAAGGTCATCTCTACCTATAGGAGGAGTTGCCAAATGGTGTGCCACCTTTTTAATAAATTACTCTGGATTTAGAGAACAATGTTGAAAGTTTATTTTTCACTTGGTTAGAATATAATAAATTTAGTTTAATCCTTTATCCAAGTGTGAGCAAACAAAGTTTGCGCCTGAAAGTATCTTCAGGACTGGGGGTGAGGTGGTACAACACCAAGGCGACTCCTTGCAAAGGTGGAGCAAGCTACCAACACTCCTCACCCCAGTCCTGAAGATACTTTCAGGTGCAAACTTTGTTTGCTCACACTTGGATAAAGGATTAAACTAAATTTATTATATTCTAACCAAGTGAAAAATAAACTTTCAGCTAAGATTAATATCACCAATTTTGATATCATTTTGATTTAATATCACTTTTCTTCATAATGTGCACCCTTGTTGCACACCTGATTTTACCTCAAACCATCTTCCTGTACCTCCTTCGGGTCTAACTGCTCACTTACAGATTAAATACAGACTACTGCTTGACATAAAATGTCCCATTTACACAAAAGAACTGTAGCATTTTGAAGAGTTTTCCTCTTGGCACCTTATCATATGCCTTTTCCAGATCAACAAAATTTAAATAAAAATCCTTGTTATATTCCCAAGATTTCTCATCTATGTAAAGTGAAAATCTGATCCTGACAATCTCTATTAGACCTGAATCCAGCTTGTTCTTCACCAAGCTTCCCTTCTACAATTTTTCTTAGTCATTTCTCAAGTATACTTGCATAAATCTTACCAGGAACACTCAACAGAGAAATACCTCTGCAATTCTCACATTCAGTTTTATTCTCTTTTTATAGATGGGTACTGTGAGAGCTCTGCTCCAATCATCTGAAATTTGATCCTCTGTAAAGGCCTTTTGAATTATGCAATGCAGTTTCTGTAAAACTTTTATACTCCATATTTGAGCATTTCTGGTTGAATTTCGTCTATTGCAGTTACCTTTCCACATTTCAGATCACTTTTTTTGCTTCAAGTATGGATATATATATTCCTGATTGCATTCCTTTTGGGAGTTTTCTACCATTATTATTATTATCTGAGACTTCCAGGGAGTCAAGGACTCATCAAGCAAGGCTATAAATCACCCAAACCAGCTGTCATACCATCCCTTAAATTCATTCACTACCTCTAAAGGCAAACTATTTCACTCATTCACTGTTCTGTGAGAGAAAAACGCTCTTATCTCATTCTTGACTATGAACAAACTTAACTTCCATGGATGCCCTCATGTTCTCTCCCCACCATATAACAAAAAAATTGATCATACAATATCCTATAACATTCATTCAGAAGTTTATTATTATTATTACGGGCAACTCCAAGGAGTCGACAGACTCATCGAGGGAGGCCCTAACATCATGTCAAGAACAATTATTCATCTTTCACACAGTATCTATCATACCTCACCTTAAACTCATTCACCGTCATAGCACCCACAACAGACTCTGGCAACTTATTCCACTCATTTACCACTTTCCAAGTAAAGAACCTACCTCTAATACCCCTGTTAACCACATTTTTGCCCAGCTTCCATGTATGGCCCCTAGTCCTCCCACCACCAGCCCTATTCTCAAAAATATCTTCTGGATTAATCTTATAGAAATCCTTCAGTAATTTGAATGTCTCAATCATATCACCCCTTTTTTGCTTATCAACCAATTTTTGCAACCCACAAATCTTCAATCTGTTCTCATAATAGACATCTTATAGACATCTATCATGTCACCCCCCCCTTTCTTTTTCCTGTTATCCAGAGTTTATAACCCACCTACTGGCAGTCTGTCCTCATAATCTAAATCCAATAACCCAGTATAATCTTTGTAACTCTTCTTTACACCCTTTCCAAAGCTTCTTTATCCCCTTGGAATCTGGAAGACCAAATCTGTGCACAATAATCCAGGTGTGGTCTCATCAAAGCCTTATAAAGAGGCAAAATAACTTCCTTCTCCTTACATGTGAAGGTTTGCTTCAACATCACAATTATCCTCTGAGTTTTATTTGCAACTTTTGCTATGTGACCTCTGAACTTCAAATTCCTATCCACCAATATGCCAAGATCCCTTGCCTCCTCAGATTCTTGTAGCATAATCCCACTAATATAATATGCTGCTGGAAAATCTCAAAATGCCTAAATGCATAACTTTAC
Organism: Typopeltis vanoorti; assembly: GCF_054136105.1. Classification (NCBI taxonomy): domain Eukaryota; kingdom Metazoa; phylum Arthropoda; class Arachnida; order Uropygi; family Thelyphonidae; genus Typopeltis; species Typopeltis vanoorti. The sequence goes on along the minus strand of NC_143550.1, from coordinate 136,160,204 downwards.
ACTTACTAACAATAAACGATGGGACACTTTATACTCCGTTGGAGGAGTCATACTGGAGGAAGTAGGGAGACAAGAGATCTGGGGTTGATCATTCATAGAAACTTGAAATTCAGGGGACATATTGCAAAGGTGGTGAAGTTAACCAAGAGGATTGCTACAATACTGAGAAGGATGCTGACCTGCAGAGATAAGAGTTATCATTCTGTTGTATAATATCCTGATCAGACCACACTTGGACTATTGTTCTCAAATTTGGCCAGAAGGATTTGAAGGGGATAAATTAACTGTGGAAAGGGTACAGAGGCAGACAACAAAGATGGTTTCAGGACTGTACAATGTTAATTATGAGGATCGGCTGGGGGAATGTGGACTGCAGAGTTTGGTAGATAGAAGAAGAGGTGATATGATTGAGACTTTAAACTGTTGAGAGGTGGTTACAGGGTTGACACTGGGGAGTTCTTTTGCTTGGTGGAACAGGGGGAAGGGGTGATGATGAGGGGCCATCCCTGGAAGTTATGAAAGGAAGCTGTGAGCAAGAGGATGAGGACTGATTTCTTTGCATGGAGGGGAGGGTGAACCGTGGAATGCACTGCCTAATAGAGTGGTGAGAGCGAGAACGGTCAATGAGTTCAAGGAATGGTATGATTTTGCATCAAACAACTGCATCTCCTGTTATACCCTTCCGAATCATTATTGTGCAGATTGAGCAATAACGGCCCAAGGACTGAACCCTGAGGTACAGCAACGGTCACCTTAAATCTGGCAGATTCATAGCCACTATACACCACTTTTTGATATCTGTCTGTCAATCATCCTCTGATCCAAGTCAAAAGTTTATATTCCAATCCTATATTCTCCAGTTTATGCAATAGCCTTCCATGTGGTATCCTATGAAATGCCTTAGAAAAATCCAACATTATCATGGTGTATCCTTTCACTTTATCCAACTCTGCCGTAACCCTGTTGTAAAATATGAGCAAATTTATAAAACATGACCTTTCTTTAGTAAATCCATGCTGCTCCTTGCAAAGTATAGCTTGTTTGTCTAATCATTTCTGTATGCGAGTTCTTACCAACTTCTCTAAAATCTTCACTACCACACCAGAGATACTGATAGGTCAGTAGACACATTAGTTTTTGCACCACCCTTGTACAATGGAACTATTATACGTTCCTTCCATTCCTGTGGTAACATTTCTGAGCTGAGACTCAAGTTATACAAAACATATGAAAGGCCTAGCCAATTTGGCTGAAAATTCCTTTAGCAAACAGCCTAATATTCCATCTGTCCCTATTGCCAAATTGTTATCCAGGTTATGCAACAGCTCTTCAACCTCATTTTCATGAACCTCTAATTCCAAATCATGCTGATACTGCTTGTTCCATTTAGCATTCTTTCAAAGTAATTACTCCAGAAATTTAGAGTACCTTTATCATCTGATTCTTTTTACAGTACTTTTCTCCCCATTTCTAAGCTTTTTCAATAACCTCCAGAATATTTTGTCACCTTCCTATAAAGTCTTCCCATGACTTTTATCTAGTTTTACACAGTGCTGCACTTTTTTCTCTGTATTCTCTAAGAGCACAAGCTGACTTCCCAGCAACTTTAGATATGCTTTCTTCTTTTTCTTCACTGCCTCTTTAATTTCCTAAAGAGTCCTCCATTCTGATTTTTCTATTCTTACAGAAAACCTCACCACATGCCTCTCTGGCTGAATCAATCAATGTTTTCTTAAGAATTTGCTACTGAATCTCCAAGGTTTGGTTCTCGTTTTCAAACTCTCATTTTTTCTTTAATGATGTTTGTGTATTTCAGTCTACACTTCATCTCTGAAAGATGTTCAACATTGATTTGTTTCAAAACTTACACACCTTTCTTTTCAGTAAGAAGTTCAATTTTATCCTGCTCAACACTAATGGTGATCACTTCCTATTTCAAATCCTCTGTACCTTCTAGTGTCCTGCACAAGTGAGAAAACATCACTGTCAACAATAATATAGTCAATGAGACTTTTCTTATTCCTTGCCTCTTCTCTCCATGTGAATTTGTGCACATTTTTATGTTGGAAAATGGTGTTAGTAATAACCAGTCCAAGTCCTGAGCAGAAATCCAACAAGTATTTGCTATTATTATTGGCTTTACTCTTTTCTCCAAATTTTCCCAAAATATTTTTGTAGGTCTGACAATCATTCTACCAAGGACCAACTTTTTCATTGTGTCAGTTGCTTTCTTTTCATTTCTTCCTTGGTAGAACCTTAATCTCATTGTCCAGTTTTCCATTCTGATATTTGTCCACATTACTTGATATTGCCAGCCAATGAAGATGATTATCCTCATATTTAGTGTTAAATACTTTTCCCTGATTATTATTGCCAGAATATAACATTTTGTATTTGTTGCTTAGGAAGATCTCACATGTTTGACTTATTTGTTTCAGCAATGCCTATTATGTTGATTTGGTACTTATCCAATTCTTCAGCTAGTTTCATTTCTTTTCCATTGATAGTACCAATCTTGAACTCTGTTGATGTTCAGTAGCTCCCTTTTTGCTGTTCGTCTTTGTTCCCTGAGAGAAACAACTGGGGTCTTGTTTAACCGGGCAATGCCCCAGCCAGCATGAAATTTTGTCATGCTGTACCATAATTTTACATTGTGATTTTAAGCCAATAAGAATACAATTTGGTTGGCTAAATTGCAAATTGCCAGCCCATCCTTGTTTGTTTGGTATCCAAGCAGATATCTACCAGGGTGCACCACAAGAAGGTCAGGACTGGACCACCTAATGGTCAGAAGACCTGGTCGGTTCTCTGCATTCCTTAAAAGGCTATATGGAGGTCTCCTCCTAGTCATACAACTTTGACCCTTAAGCACCGCTTAAGAGTGTATATATCAATACTAGAGGAAGAAAAAGCTATAAAACTCTGAAACGCAGATAGAGTAGATGATATCTGACCCAAAATGCTCATATATGGAAGTATAAAATTTTGTATGGAAACACTGCATAATTCAGAGAGCCTGGTCAGAAGGCCAAATTCCAGATGATTGGAGAGTTCTTGTAGTGCCCATCTATAAATTTATAATGAATTAGCATTATCTAGCAAATGATTCAATTATTTACCTATGATTTGGTGGGATCTCTAGTTATAGTTTTATAGTTAGCACAATTATTATTATTATCATATGACCTCCATGGAGTCAAGTGACTCATTGTGGGACCCACTATCTCACTCTCTCTCTCACACACACACACAGTTTATCATATTGTGACTTAAATATATTCACTATCTTTGAATTCTCAATACTCTCAGATAATGCGTTCCAATCACCCACCACTCCCCAAGCAAAAAATCTGCCCCAGCACCCTATTGCTCACATCCTGTTTATACAGCTTCCATGAATGACCTCTTGTTTTCCCTTTGTTCTTCTCTATTTTATGTAGAACTTCAATTTCTCTTGTCTGCCTTAGAGATAGTAATACTGAGGTTGCTTAATGAGTGTGAAGTTTTACTTCTCATTTAGGAATGTTGTCACTTCTAAATGTAACTGAATCAGAAGGAAGATCATGTAAGATAAGTTCTTTTTCTATCTGCAGCATGTAATCAACATAAGGAATTTTCTTTGGAGTAACAGAGAAATCATGGCCTTTAAATTTCATATTGGTAACTTAACATGAAACCAGTTTACTAACTATTTTTCTGAAAAGTGGAAGATTTATCTTGTCTACTTATAAGAAAAATAGTAAACTGGTTTCATGTTAAGTCACCCAATATAAAATTTAAAGGCCATGATTTTCTTGAATTTTTAAACCATCATTGAGATATTTAGATTAAGTTGATTTCAGAGAGCTTTGCCAGATTGTTTAAGGTTATGGATTATGACATTATATGGTTCCAAGCTTTCAAGACCAGACTCTGCAAGTCGGGTCTTGCAGAACAGAGTTTCTACTCATTACAGGATTCTATGGGATAACATGAAAATTCTTCAAATTTGAGACTTTTCAAAGAATGCCACAAAGCTCTCTGAAATCAAATCTAAATATCTCAATATGGTTTAAAATTTTCAGAATTCTAGGAAATGGTGACTTTTGAACTCTCACTAATAAGCTAACATTATTTGTCATGTAATTGTTTGCATAAGAATTGCACACACAGACACATATAACATACACTTTATACACAAGTGTATTTGTACATTGTTTATTCATTTATTATTCATTCTTTTCTTACCTAGATCTTTAATATTCACTTTACCACTTTATGCAAATATTAAATCTTTATTTTAAGTTTAATTTAGTAAATTTTGATTTTTAAGCTTTCATTGCATACATTTTCTATCCTTGTAATGAGCTTTGTGCTCCAATGCCCATTGGCTAAATTTGCTTACAGCTGTGTTAATGACCATGTTTACAGTTTCACACAGGTTCCTAATAGTGTCATGTGACTGGCTGAAAAGAATGATTAACAGAAGGCACTCTAATCTGTTATTCTATACATGCTGTATGTAACTGTCCATTTTGATGATGAGATATTCATCATATAATGTGTATGTTTTATATTCAATGCTTTATTCTTTGTTGAGTAATTTATTGTTATTACTATTACAAGAGAACTACAGGGAATCAGGAGCTCATCATGGGAAGCCACAAATTACTCACACTATATGGGGAGTTGGGTTTGAGGTTAGTGTGTAAGATAATAAGATAAGTATTATTTTCAGTTATCGTTGATAAAATTACTTAATATTGAGTAGTTTTGTTTGCCTTGCGTATTTTAGTGCGTCTGTTTGTGTGTTTTTGGTGTGTTATAACTTATTATTTAATAAAACACGTTGCAATAATTATGGCACCTGTACGAAGGAAAATGGCGGCCAGTAATGATGGTTCGCCATAGTTATCAAAGAACGGTAGTATAAAAGAAATGAGTCAGTGTACTAGCTGTGAAATGTACGCTTTGTGGAGTGCGGTCGGAGTGTGGATAGATGATAATAAAGGATTGAATGTGTGTAGAAAATGTAGGGAGAATGAGGAATTTAAGTGTATTTCAGATCGTGAGTGTGATATTCTTGTCAAACTTCACAATGAAGAAAATAGCGATATGACAGGAAACGGCAAGGTTGTACATGAGAATTATGAGAGTGTGAATGTAGAAAGTGTGAGTGATAGTATTAATGGTTTCTCAGAGAATAAAAAAGATGAGATAGATGCATTGAGTGAGATCGTGTTGTTGAATGGTGCAATAGAAAGGGCAAAACAGCAGCTAGAGTGCATGAACAAAAGTCGACTGAATGAACCAACCAATAATAAAAGGTATGACAGGAAAAATAGGCGTATGAATGTGAACATGAACAAAATGAAGGATAGAGAGCTGTATGGAGACTCGTTAGTACGAGGTGTGTTAGTAGAGGATTTGACAAAATCGTACCAACCTGGTGCGACCATAAAGGATGTAACTGAGTCTATTAGAGAGCAAAAGGAAAGGGTGAAAGAAATGATTGTTGTGGCAGGTACGAATGATTTGAAAGGAGATAAAATGGAAATGATAGAAGACCTGAATGAATTGTTTGAGGTAGCAAAAGAAAAGAGTGAGAGAGTTAGAATGATTAGTCTTTGCCACGGTATGACAGTGAAATGTTTAAAAGGAGGGCCATAATTGCGAATGACTTTATGCGTGGGTTATGTATGACGAGTGGTGTGGAATTTGTGGACGTGTGGAGTGAGTTTGATGGGCGAAACGATCTATATAAGATGGATAGTTTGCATTTGAATGGTTACAGTGTAAGAAGACTTGAGAAAGTGTTGCTGAATGTAGTGGATGTGCAAATTCAGGGAAACTAGATTTGTTAAGGGGGGGGGGAGTAGATATACAGTCCTTAGGGAGGCAGTTGAATGTAAGAATGAATATAATATGCTTGAGCAAATAAGGACAACAAACCAGAGTGGGATAGTTAATATAAGGCATCAATAGGGTTGGGGCTAATGGAGGTCTTAAATTCATGTACACTAATACTTCTTGTTCCTAATACTAGGAGTATTAGGAAGAAGGAGGAAGAGTTTTTGGCCATGGTTGGCACTTCCAGACCACAGGTTATTGGTATTAGTGAAACATGGCTGACTGTAGATGATATAGCTAGTGAGATTGAATGTGATGGGTATAGTGTGTTCAGGAATGACAGAGAGAATAAAATGGGGGGAGGAGTATTGTTGATGATAGATGATGAGCTACAGCCAAGGAGAATAGAAGTTGAATTGCAGGATAGAGAAAAGAGCACATTTGAGGCCATTTGGTGTGAGATTGTGGCTAGCAGAACTAAATATACAATTGGGTGCTGCTATAGACCAGGTGATGGAAAAGATGGTGGTGACAGTATGCACAAGCAACTAGAAGAAATGAGTGGAAGGAGGGTGATTATTATGGGAGATTTCAACTACAGTCGCATTGATTGGAGTGAGGAGAGGACACACGGGAGGAAAGAATTGGATTTTATGCGGTTATTAAGGGATAACTATCTGCGACAGCATGTAATGGAAAATACTAGGGGTCAGAGAGTGCTTGACCTAGTAATTACATCTGAGGATTTGGCTGTAACGAATATGACCACATTGCCACCAATCGGTGAGAGTGATCATAGGGTCTTGACTTGGGAGGTGGCTAAAGGTGTAAATTTTCAATTAAGACAGGGTACATGTGGAATTATCGGGCTGGAAAGTATGACAAGCTTAGGAGTTTGATTGGCTCAGTGCCATGGCATGTACAACTGCAAGGACTAGAAGTTGATAGTGCATGGGAGGTAGTTAAGAAGTGCTTGCATGAAGCAATAGCTGACTGTATACCTAGAGTCTGAATAATAAATCAAGTAGGGGTTAAATGGATGAATAACACCATTAAGCTTGAGCTGCAAAAAAAGAAACAACTATGGAGGGAATTTAAGGAGAAAGGTGACCGGCAGGCACATGAACGGTATAAAGTGCAGGCCAGAAGGGTGACAAGCGTGGTAAGAAAAGCAAAAAAGGATTACGAAAGAACATTGGCCATGCAGGCTAAAGAGAATCCTAAACAGTTTTTTAGATATGTAGCAAGTAAAAGGAAAAATGTACATGGCAGAATGATTTTAAAGAATACCGATGGTAGGGAGGTAACTGAATCAGTTGAGATAGCTGAGTTACTGAGTGAGCACTTTGCAAGAATATATCATCCAGGTGGTGACATTGCAGAAACTAATAAACCAGTAGATTATACGGGAATTGTGGTGAATGAAGTGGAGGTGAGTAGTCTATTGCATAACCTCAATGTCAATACATCTGTGGGATTGGATGGTATACCAGCTCGTGTAGTACGAGAAGCAGCTAAAGAATTGTCAGTACCCTTGACCATTTTGTTTAATTTGAGTCTCGGGTCTGGGTTAGTCCCGAGCGGGTGGAAGGAGGGGAAAATAGTTCCACTGCATAAAGGTGGTTCCAAGACTGCTGTTGTAAATTACCGACCGATTAGCATATCAGGAATCATTGTCAAGGTCTTAGAGAAATTAGTCAAGAAAAGAATACAGGATTGGATAGATGAAAATGGGATATTGTATGGGGGACAACATGGTTTTGTGAAGGGTAGATCATGCCTCAGTAACTTGCTCATGTTTTATAACACAGTGACTGCTGAACTGGATAGGGGTAATGGGTTTTCAGTGATACTACTGGACCTTGCCAAGGCCTTTGATAGGATACCACATGGAACCCTAATCAGTAAACTGGAGCAGATGGGGATAGATATAGGGTTGGTAAGATGGATAGGAGGGTGGTTGAAGGAGAGATACCAGAGAGTGGTTTATTCAGGAGTGGAGTCAAAAAGACGTCTTGTGACCAGTGGAGTGACGCAGGGCTCTGTTCTTGGACCACTGCTTTTCAATTTGTTCATCAATGATATTGGAAAGGATTTGAGAGGAAGTGTTCACTTGTTTGATGATGATGCAAAGTTGGGTAGAGCAATTGTGAGTGCACAGGATGTCAAAATTTTACAGGATGATTTGGATAGTTTGGAGAACTGGGCTAGGAAAAATGGATGTCAGTTTAATGTGGCAAAGTGTAAGGTTATGCACTTTGGAGTGAAAAGAATAGCAGCAGTATATCGCATAGGTTGAACCATACTCCAGGAGATTGATGAGGCCAGGGATTTGGGAGTGCTGGTGGATAGGGAGTTGAAGTTTAGGGGGCACATTGCAAAAGTGACTAAAACAGCTCACCAAATCACTTGGCTTATGAAAAATACTTTAACATGCAGAGACAAACAAGTTGTTGTTCCTCTGTATTGAGCCTTGATAAGACCCCCACTGGATGTGCCCAGTTATGAGCACCAGGGTTTCTTCGTGATGGGGAGGAAGTGGAGAGGGTCCAGAGACGAGTGACCAAGATGATAGCAGGTCTGTGGAATGAACCTTATGAGAATAGGTTGAAGATTTGTGGGTTGCAGAAATTGGACGATAGGCGAAGGAGGGGTGATATGATTGAGACATTCAAATTACTGAAGGGTTTTTATAAGATTGATCCAGAAGATATTTTTGAAAGTATGACTGGTGGTGGGAGGACTAGGGGCCATGCATGGAAGCTGAGCAAGAGCGTGGTTGACAATGGTGTTAGAGCTAGGTTTTTTACTTGGAGAGTGGTGAATGAGTGGAATAAGCTTCCAGAGTCTGTTTTGGTTCTACGACTGTGAATGAATTCAAGGCAAGATATGATAGATACTGTGTGAATATTGAATAGTTGTTCCAGACATGATGTTAGGGCCTCCCTCGATGAGTCTGTCGACTCCTTGGAGTTTCCCGGAACAATAATAATAATAATAATAATAGTAATATCATACCTTCTCTTGAATTCATTCACATTATTTGCACTTGCAAGCCATTCCAGTCATACAGTGTTCTATGAGAGAAAAATCTAACTCTCACCTCTTTCTTGACTGCATTCATTCACAGCTTCCATTGAAGTCCTCTCCTTCACTCCCCCATCATCCATAAAATGAAAAATTCCATCTACTGGAAACCTGCATGACCCTTTCAAAAAAAGTTTGTAGGTCTCTATCATACCACACACATTTTCTCCTGTATGCCAGCATCTGCAATAAACAAATTCTCAACCTCTCCTCATAATCTACATTTCAAAGTCCTGATAATATCTTTAAACACTCTCTCTTTTGTAACCTCCTCACTGTATCTGCATCACCTCAGAAACAGGAGACCACATCTGTGCACACAACATTCCAGATAAGGTCATATCAAAGCCTTATAAAGAGGCAAAACACCTTTCTTATTTTTAAAGAGTTAGTCTTCATTTCAGCATTGCAATTCTCCTCTGAGTTGTATTCAAATTTTCACTATATGACCTCTAAACTTAACTTCCTATCTACTTAAACTCCTCCAAGATGCATAGCTTGGTCAGTTTCTTCTGGTATAATCCTGCCAATGTAATATGCCATTGGATATCTCATTACACCACAGTTCATAACTTTACATTTACTAACATTGAACGGACAGCCATTTCTGCATGTCCTCAATTCCAGCTTATTCAAACCACTCTGCAAGTTGCATTCCTGCCTATCTTTGCATCATCAGCAAACAGGTCTATGTCACCTGTTAAATCCTTCCCAATATAATTTAAAGTAAAGGTTGAATAATAATGAAACAAGGACAGATCCCTCGGGTTTATCACTGGTCACCTTAAATCTTGTATATTGACGTCCTCCAGACACCACTTTTTGATATTTGTCATTCAGCCATCCATCCTCTTATTATTATACGGGTACCTTCATGGAGTTCAAAGACTCATCGATAGAGACCCAATCTATCGTACCTCCACTTGAACCCATTAACAGACAAAGCATTCACAACTGACTCTGGCAACCATTTCACTCATTCACCACTCTCCAAGCAAAAAATCTAGTCCTCACACCCCTACTAACCATATCTTTATTCAACTTCCAGGGATGATCACTTGTTCTAGTCCCTCTAGTCAAGTGCTGAAACATTTCCTCTGCATCTATCCCATAAAATCCTTAAAGCAACTTAAATGTTTCTATCATACCCCTTCTTTTTTTCCTATCAACCAACTTCTGCAATCTACACACTTTCAATCTATCCTCATAGGGAACATTCCACAGGCCACTCTCCCCCATCTTGGTCACTTGCCTCTGAATCCTCTCCACCACTTCATCATCCCCAAGAAACCCAGGGGACCAGACTTGAGCACAGTGATCCAGATGTGGGCATATCAAGGCCTTATAAAGAGGAATGACAACTTCCTTATCTCTACTTGTTTATGTGTTCTTCAATAGCCAAGTAATCTTATGGACTAATTTAGCAACTTTAGCAATATGTTCTCTAAACTTTAACTCTCTGTCTACTACCACCCCTAAATCTCTAGCTTCATCTATTTCCTGGAGAACAGTGTATCACATTGATGGCATGGCTTGTAATCTATTTATCCCAAAATGCATACCTTTACATTTCTCGACATTAAACTGACACCCATCAACTTTTGCCCATACTGACAGCCTATTTAAATCATCCTGCAAGCTCTCCACATTGCCTCGATTAACTATTATTCTACCTAATTTTGCATCAATCAGCAAACAATTGAATATTTCCTTTCAGGTTATTTCTTATATCATTTATGCACAAATTAAACAGCAATGGTCCCAGCACTGAACCTTGTGGCACACCACTAGTCACCTGTTTTCGCCTTGATTCTGCCACTCCATATACCACTTTTTGATATCTGTCCAGCAGCCTGTTATCCTTCTTCTCTTATCCACTTAATCAGTGTCATATCCATTTGCTCTAATTTGTGTAACAGAGTTCCTTGTGGTTTTCTATCAAATGCCTTTGCAAAATCATCATGTAGCCATTTCCTTTATCCAACTCAGATGTTACTCTATTATAAAATGTTAGTAAATTACTAAGGCATGACCGACCTTTCACAAAGCCATGGTGACCCTCATACAGTATCATGCTTTTATCTACCCATTCTTGAATTCTCTTTTTTATCAATTTTTCTAGTACTTATTCAATACCATATCCTCGAACTTATACAACAGTCTTCCATGCTGTATCCTGTCAAAAGCTCTAGCATGAGAAGTATCATGGTGAATCAATTCCTCTCTTCTAACTCAGCCTTGACCTTATTATAAATGTTAGCAAGTTAGTCAAACATGACCTTCCCTTAGCAAACCCATGCTGTTCATTGCAAATTATAGATTTTCTGTCAACCCATTACTATACATGATCTCTTACCAACTTTTCCAAAATCTCCATCACAACTCCAGAGATACTGATAGGTCAACAGACACTTCAGTCCTTGTACCACCCTTGCAATGAGATAATTATACATTCTTTCCACTCCTGTGGGATCTTCCCTGTGCTAGACTCAAATTATACAGTCAGGTTAAAGGAAAGCCAGTTCAGCTGAACACTCTTTTACCATCTGTGCTGATAGCTTTGATATCTTATTAGTCACTATTACCAAATTCATATTCAGTTGATGCAACAGCTCTAGTATCTCCTCATAAACTCATGTTCTTCCCCAGTATACAGATAGCATTGAGCCTCTATATTGCATATATCAGGTTCACAGTTTTCAGCAAAATGGGAACTCATTAGTTGAACAATCCCTTCTGCCTACCATCCACAATGACAAGTTATTCTTTCACATTCATTCTTTCTTTTATTTCCAACATAACAATATAATTCTTTTGGAGTGGTCTTTAGCTTGCAGAGTCAGTTTCTTTTTATGTTCACACTTAGCTTTCCATACAACAAATGCAATTTTTCTGGTGCGAGCTTTATAATTTTCATAACTGACATCATCGTTATACACATGATATTCCTCCCACATCATCTTCACTTCAATTTCGCTCCCATTTTGTTTATTCTTTAGACTCTAGAACCACATTCCAATATTGCATCACTGGTGTATTTTTTAAATACTTCACATGAACTGCCAATGTTCTTCCCATCTAGCAATGATAAAATAGGATGAAACCTAGTATTCTCCTCAGTTTATAATAATTTCTTGCTTTAAACATCAGCATGTAACCTTTCTGAATGGAATATCCATAAACTTAGCTACTTCTCACATGAGTATAGCATGATCACTGGCACCAAAAAAGGTGAAAAGTCATGTCCTTTACTGAACCTATTTCAAGCAGAGCAGAGAAAGTGAGAGTGACCTTGATTTACCAGATTTTTGAAATTATGATGGTGTGGAAGAAACAGAAATGCTGCTCTCTCTCTCAGGAAATAAATTACATCAAGTCAACCTTCCTTGCTATGATTTTAAGAGGAACCTGTGGCATAGTAAATTAAATAATAAAGAAACACGTAAAAACCACAGTGATATCTTTAATTAGTAAAAGGACAAATATTTCGTACTAAAATTAATAGTACATCTTCAGTGTCTGTTACAGTAATATGAATGGAATACAAGCAAAACGTTCAGTGGATCATCTATTAAAATACAATTGTTACCACGTGCTAGGAAATAATAGAAAATAAATTTAATCTATTAAGATAAATGGTTTTTTACATAAAAGTCTCCCAGATCTTTGAGAGAGAAAGACAGTCATGTCTATTTAAATTTGGTCGGTGTAAGATAGTTTCACAACTTTCTTTGAATAAGCGTTCATATTTGAATCTGCATCTATGGAGGAGAACAGCTTTATCCCACTGGACACTATGAGTAGAGTCAATACTGTGCTGTGCCAGACCAGACTTCAGAGGTCTGTTATAATCAATATAATATTGATGTTCTTTTATTCTTTTTTCCAAAGAATGGCCAGTTTGTCCAAAATAAGAGACATCGCATTTTTGGCTGGCATTTCCCAAATACCTTGCGAATGCAAGGTATTTGGGAAATGCCAGATTATTTAGGATATACACTACTCAGTGTCCAGTGGGCTAAAACTGTTCTTGATAAGGTATCTTGCTTCTTTGGCTAGTCTGTCTGCTCTTTCATTGCCTTCGATATTTACATGGACTGGTATCCATTGCAGCATGCAGTTCTTATTTTTCGAATTTAAGATTGTTAGTAGTTCATGAATTTCCTGTGTGAGTTTTGTTTTTCCATTTTTTAATGCCTCAAGTGCAGATTTTGAGTCGCTGCAGATGGTTATTCCTTCTGTAATGTTTATTACTGGATTTGAGAGCTGTTTGTATGGTTGTTAATTCACAAGTGAAGTTTGAAGCTATTTTGTCAGTTGTGGTTTTGATTTACATTTCCTCGCCTCCAGGTAGAGTTAGAAAAAACCCTGAACCTCCTTGGTTGAGTGCTTCATAAGATGATCCATCAGTGTAGGCAATGACATGGTTTGGATTATTTAAGTGATGTATAGTGTCTAGTCCTTTTCTTTTATTTTCTTGCTGTGAATCCTTTTTTGAACAAGGTTCGAGGAGATTTGAGTTTATCATTGTGTTTTGTTGGTAGAATAGTGGAAAACAATGGCTCTTTGCTTATTTCAATGGATAGGTGCTGCTCTAAGAGACAGAAGCTCTAAGTCAATCTGTTTCTAATTTCTTGATCATATTGTAACATAGATGATATCTTTAGTCTAGAATTTCTTGTCCAGGCAATGAAAATCCTGAGTGAGATGTGATCCTGTTGGTGGCACCTGATTCCGTTAGTGAATTTAACTGTGGAGAGTTTTCTTCTGTCTTCTAGTATGTGAAGCCCACGCTCTTGTTGAGCTTTTAAATTATTTGTGGTCGAGACTGCACCCTATGATAATTTTTGCTGCTCTTGATTGTACTCTGTCAAGTTTTTCTTTTGAGTTAGTAGAAACTGGAGCCAAGATTGATGAGGCATATTCCATAGTGGGTCGTATGAGTGCCGTATATGTAGTTCTGAGTGTCTTCAATTTTGCACCCCCACTTTGCTCCACAAAGTCTTTTGATGATATTAAGCTTTTTAAGAGCTTTATTAGATAGATTTGCAATATGAGTTGGAAATCTCGGTTCAGTGTCTAGGGTTAGGCCTAAGTATTTTGGAGACTGTTCTTTCTATTTTGGTATTATATATTTTGATTTGAGGGTTGTAATTGTGTCTATTTTTTCTATCAGTGGAGAAGATGCTCAGTTTTGTTTTTTCTGGGTTTATCTGTAGTTTAAGATCCTTTGACCATCGTTCTAAGCCTTTTATTGAATTATTTAGGACTTTTTCAGATTGTTGAGGATTACTGCTTGTGTGCCAGATTGCTATATCGTCTGCATAGCATGCTATTTTTGCTTCATTTATTATTGAGTGAGATGGTGGCCCCTGATTCTGTTAGTGAATTCAATTGTGGAGAGTTTTCTTGTGTCTTCTAGTACGTGAAGCCCACACTCTTGTTGAGCTTTTAAATTATGATATAGCTAGAGCCAGGGCTCAATAAATTATGAAAACTCTACTTGCCACTCAAAAACATTTACTCACCCAAGTCTCCCATTTTTTTTTAATGATATATTGCAATAAGTCAATAGGAGTTCCACACTCCAGTCTGTAACTACTCATCAGCTAGCAAAATCTACTCGCCACAGGCAAGTGTGTTTGTGGATATAGCCATACAAAACAACAATATTACCAATACAGAGGAAATCCACACTGAGAATCTTGAAAAAAACAGAGAGAGAGAGAATTTTGAAAAATGAAAACTATGCCCTAATGCTATCAAAACACAGAAATTTGTTATTTCCCATTTGAATTCCAGAATGGCAAATGCAAGAATTTCAGTCAGTTTTAATTATGTAGAACAGGGGTCGGCAACCAGCGGCGGCCCGCAGCCCATAAAAGGTTGACCATACTTACATGCCATGTGGCCCGTATGTTGAATTATTTAAATAATATATTTTATAATATGAATAATATAAATTAAAAATAATTTTATACCTATACTTGGTGATATTGCTGTGCAACTTAGCACGAGTCAACTGTGTGAGTCATCATGAGTGGGGATAACAAAGGTGACTTCATTTGACGACAACAAAAATTGTGACTCACTTTTGCAGTTGCATTCCCTGGTCTGACTTTTAATATAATTCAATAATAGTGACTATTATTTTCAGAGGATATATATTTGCTAAAAATAATTTCAAAAATGGATTCAAGAAAACGTAAAATTGCAGATGAAGGAAGAAGGTTTAATGATGAATGGAACAGCAAGTATTTCTTTATTGAAAATGAGGGTAAGCTCCTTTGTCTTATTTGTCATAAAAGTGTTGTGGTTATGATAGAATATAATATCAGACATCATTATGAGAATGAACACGAAAGCCAATGAAAGGATTTGAACTGTGAACTTATAAAAATCAAATTAACCCTTTCACGACCATGGGACATATGTGTCCCCACATAAAATCTTGATTGTGCACGTAAACCAAAATAATATCAATTTTTTTTTCCAGCAAATGCGTTATCTGGAACGTATTTTTGATAATTTTATTACTGGAAACCCTACATTAGCACCACCTGTCAAAAGACAGTTTCGTGGCAAATCATATGTTCAGAGCGCAGTGTATTCAGAACTTTTCATAAGTGTTTCTGCATAGAATATTGTTTGTTATATGTTTATGGTGTAATATTTTCATTTGATGGTAAGTAAATAATATTCCATAAAAACTAGTAAAAAACATAAAGGGACACCGTTGTCCTTGTGGACGTAAAGGGGTGCATTTTATAAGTAAATTAGTCGTTATTGTAATCGGTGTTTTTTTATTTATTTTACCTACTTTTGTATTTTATTTGTCTTCTTTTTATCATTACAGACATGTCGAGAAAAGGGTGTAAGCAGTTTGAACTGAAAGATAATGAAATTTTGCAGTGTTTAGTAGCAGAAAATAGCGATGATGAAGATGCGCTAGAACTTGATGAGGAAGACCAGGTATTTATAACTCAGGATGTGGATGCAGGGGTTTCTATGGTTGAAATCAAAGACTCTGCACAAAACACGTTGGAATTATCAGCAAAAGAACCTGAAACAGAAAAGAGACTGCAAGTAAGTGGCCCTACATTCATATGGATAAAAAATATATGTACCAAATAGCTTTCCTGAGGTTGATTATATCTTCGGAGAAGTTCAGATTTGTGGAGACAGAGATGAAGATTTGTTATCGACACCCATTGGAATTTCATGACCACACCATACCATGTTACTTTTTTCCCCTTGCATTCTAATTGACTTATTGTCTCATTCATTGTTATCTTAACTACAATGATTTCCTGCCTCTTCTTGTTCTGCACATTTTTCTTATCCTGTATGAGTTTTTGTTTTAATCTGGATTTCAAATATCAAGTTTTGTTACTTATATCATCAACATCGGTGCTGTAATGCTCAGCAGGATATAGGTTCTTATCTCCATTCTCTGCTAGCTTGTGCTTTTGCCACTCTCTGTTCTGACAGTTTTAAAATGATGCCAAAAGCCTATCTTAAATTAACAAAATAGTTATAGCTATATTAGTAAATGCATTAAATATAATAAATCCACTAAAAACTACAATTATATATTAAAAATACACCAATTAATCTAAAAAAAAATGAATGAATAAAAAACATCAATCTTACAGGAACTTCATAATAACACATCCACACTCAAAAGAGCCTTGAACCAGACTTCAATTAAGGCTTTGTGGATTTAATAATGTATGCCCTGCTCTTATATTGTATGAAAACAATCATATGCTAAATAAATAAATAAACCCTGGATGACAACTATTTTGAAATCCCAATCATAATCATACTGTTAATTATGCAGTAATTTCTATCACAGGATATCCAACTAACTTATTTTTCATTTCAAAGAAATGGTAAACTGTAACAGATTTTGGGTATGCTGGATATTTCAAACAGCTATATTCCTATAACATGCACAGTTAAATCAAAAATTAATTTCCTTTTAAAAGAATCTGATTAACAACATAAACAGAGCATACCTCATCTGACATCAAGGTGGCCATGGCTCGGCCAATTTCATGGTATCGACCTAAATTACCCTGAGGACCTAACAAAATAAACAGGAAGCGTGTGGGGACTGGAACTTCTGTAAGATCACCTAGATTGCAGGCTTGACCAAGGCGAACAAATGATATAATGGCACGGTCTAAAAAGTCAACTTCTCCTACCAAAATATTTGAGGCTTCGGCACCAGGAGGAATTTTTCTCATGAAGGCTTGATTAAGCTGGAGGGAAATAAAAACTTAACTTAAAACTAACTCAATTCAGAATGGTATGGTTTGAGTCAATATAACAGTAAAAGTAATCTTTATGATTCTGGTTTATTTACTATAAACATACACAATTTACTAGAACACATGCAATTTACAGACAAAAAAAAAATACTGTTGTGGTTGTTGGTGGTGGGTGATAGATGGTGTTGATTGTAGTTGTGTGTAGTGGAAGAATTAAGCTGCAGGGGAGACTGTGAGATGTGTGTAGCAGAGTTGAGTAGAGCACCCTCCTACAATAAGTCCTTGGAGGTGTCACATAATAATAATATAAAAAAATGGAGGATAAATTAATTTGATTTCTAAACTCAAAACAACATAACTCTTTCATTTAGGGTTATATATAATGTTGCCTAAAATGACTGATATAAATTTTATAACAATGCAGCCTGGTTGACCAAGCATGTCCACTCTCCTTCCAACCAGGAGGCAGTGGGGGTTGAATCCCACCATGGGCATTAATGTTTGTGATTGTCTTTAAATGGGAAATGAATTTCATCATCCAATGTGAGAGCACTTCCCTGCTTATTGGAGTCCTGAAGTGGCTTTTGAGTTTCATATTTTAGTCTCTAAAGCAAAGTTTCAGGACTATGTAAAAAATAATTAAAAATACAAAAATATATATAAAAAACTTAGCCTGCCCATGGTATAAATGTAATATAGGTTAATATCTTAACTTTTTGTACATGAGTATCATCAATAGGTTAAGGTTAATCTAGAAACCTTGGAAACCAAACACAAAACTTTTACAAGCTATAAATTAAAGATACCAAGAAATTATATACTTGGTTTAATCCTTTATCCAAGTGTAAGCAAACAAAGTTTGCACCTGAAGTATATTTTCAGGACTAGGGAAACTCATATAAGGAAGCTAAGATTTCACATCACTTGCTTTAGTATCCCATAATGCAAAGCACATTTCCTTGGGGACATGTATAATGCTATACATTATGGGAAGGGTCACTACCCAGACTGGTTTCAACCTTTAATGAGGTCCCTTCGGTGGGAGCCAGACCCAGAGGTGATACCAAGGACATTTAACATTTATGTCTTTAGGGATGTAGCAAGATGCTTTTCATATTCCCTGCTATCTGTTGTGGTTACAGTGAGGGTAAAATTTATGAGCAGTTTGCTCGCCCTGAATGGGCATGGGATTATGCGTCGCTATAGGTGGATAATATAGCTTTTGGTCTTCTATGTTTGAATATGTCCGTTGCCTCGTATGCTGCAACTTGCTGAACCAAATCGTTGGGGTGTATGGATGTCTTTAGGAAGAACTTAGATGCTAAGGATTGTAGGAAAGAGAAAATATAGGGAATATTTGTATCTCTATGTTTCTAACATACCATGGGGCATTCAGAATCATTCTCAAGCACTTGTTCTGTACTCGTATTTTGATAATGTTAGTATTAGAGATGTGGCTCCATGCTGGAGAGGAATAGGTGATTATAGGACGAATCGTCATCTGGTATAGCTGCAATTTGATTCTGCTGCTGTGCTTGCTATTTCTATTAATTAGCAGATAAATCTGTGTGATGGCTTTAGATGCCTGTGTGCATGTAAACTTGATGTGTTGGTTGAAAGATAGCTTTTGTCGAGAATTACACCCAGGTATTTTGTTTCTGCCAGGGAATTTTAGTATTGAATAGTAACACATCTCCTGCAGGAGATATTGGCCTTTTTGAGAAAAGAATGGCTGAGCTTTTCTGGGGGCTGACTTCCAATCTCCATTTGGAGAACCAACCCTCCAGCTTTAGAAGGTTTTCTTGAAGCTTTCTGGTAATGAAATGGGGTCGGAGAGATCTGGTTAGTATCGCTGTATCATTTACATACAGGGCCAAAATGGAAGACATCGAATTGTGCGGGATGTCCGACATGTATATAGAAAACAGCAATGGAGTTAGTAGGGATCCCTGTGGCACTCCAGTGAAGATATGGCGCTAGGATGAGGTAGAACCGTTGATTTTGACTTTTATTGATCTATTCTGAAGATATGAATGGATTAGATGAACCATTTTTAGTGAGATACTGGCTTACATAAGTTTGTGCAGGAGTCCGAAATGCCAGATTTTGTCAAATGCTTTGGATAGGTCTAGGAAAACAGCTCCTGTGCAATGGAGTCAGTTATAGCTGGTGGTGATGTATTCCACAATTCTGTGGATTTGCTGGGTAGTACTATGGTGTTGCCGAAAACCAGACTGTTCTTTAGGGAAGATGTTTAGGTCATTTACTGAGGTTTGAAGTCGTGAGAGGATGACCTTCTCTGCAACCTTACCCAGATTGGAGATGAGACTGATTGTGGATGATAATTTTGCAGTAGGTGTGGGTCCTTGCCTGGCTTATGTATAGGGATTACATCAGTCAGTTTCCAGGTGGAAGGAAAATAGTGAAGTCTTAAGATTGCATTTATTATAGTGGTCAGGTGCACTACAGCTTTTCGAGGCAACAGCTTGATCACCCTATTTGAAATGCATCTGGTCCAGGAGCTTTATTGTTCTTTAGTTTTTTGATAATATCATATAATTCAACAGGCGATGTGGGTGCAATATGGTCAGCACTGGTATCTGGGAGTTTTAATGCGTGTCTGACGTGTCTGTGGATTTTGTATAAGTGATTGAAATCTAAATTGTTATATGAAGGTTTGCACTGCACCTCTAGATTCTTTACTGTGGCTTCTGTCTTATCTACATGTGTGTAGATAAGGCATAACTAGGCCCTGGTTAGAGATTATGGGAGGGGGGGGGATCTGTTTTTATTTCTGATGTTTCTCAGTAATTTTCTCAGATCACCTATTGATCATTCACTGCCCCGTTCAATCTATTAAGAACTGTTTTGTCCTGAGAAGCGTGAGTGTTACAAAATCTCTTCCTATCTCTGTTCTTCTCTCTGATCAGGTCCATAATATCCTTGGACAAACGACCAGGCTTGGGAACAGGTTTGTGGAAGGTTGCAACCGTTATAGCAGAATTAATCTGTTGGGTGAGGCTAGTCACTGCAGATTCCACATCTTCTTCTGTGCATATGTGAGGAACAGGTCCAATTTGATCCCTAAGTGCTTTAAACAATCTGTCCCACGATATGCATGAGTGAGAGGGAGGAGACAGGTATTCTTGTTCTCCCAATTGTAGTAGAATTGGGTTGTGATCCGATGACAGCTTGTTTAGTGATTTAAGGCTGTACTGAAGTTTAATGTCTTGCGGGATAGCTATATCCAGGATGTCAGCAGTGTCAAACTTACTGAGATGAGCTGGTTCGGTAGGTCCAACCACGACAGCATAGTTTGATCCTATGTAGTTGGAAAGGATGCAGCCATTCTTGTTTGTGGTTCTACTATTCCAGGCAGGGTGCTTGGAGTTTAAATCCCTACCAATAATGATGGGTATCTAACTCCTAAAATGGCATTTAGATCAGTCTGCAGCAGAGGTTTTAAGGGTGGATTGTAAGCTAAATAGATTTTCAATCTGCCGGCAATTGGTGAAAACTTCCACACCTGTAATTTCAAGGTTAGTGGTTGGTGGGTTGTTCACAGAATGGTGCTTAATGTAATTTTTAATGAAGATGGCAGTGCCACCACCTCTGTAGTTGGATCTATCATTTCTGTACATGAGATAACCCCGTATATTGGGACTGTCAGAGGGTCTAAGGTGTGTTTCACTGATTAGTAAAATATCAGGTTGGTATCTGTAAGTGAAATCTTGTAGCTCCAAAATTTTGTTCCTTAAGTCATTAACATTCCATGCAATGATCTGAAGAGAGGCAGGAATGAGTTTGTTTTTATTCATTTATGATTGCAGTGAGGATGGCCTGTGTTTTCTGTAGGAATCTTTTAGTGGTGGTTGCTGAAGGGTTAGACAGGCTGAAATCTTGTAGCATGTTAGCTAAAGAGGCCGTAATAACTGCTGTCAGATTAGTAAGTGCTATTGGCTGATTTTCTTCTGATATTGGTTTGTTAGTACGGGCCACATCAGCATAACTTCTTGTTTGCCTTCGGCTTCCACTGTCTTTGAAGGTCACCGACTGTTGCTGCCGAGTCTCAGGCTGTGGAGCAGGGGCCTCAGGTGTTCTTTTACTATATGAAGAGGGTGGTTTAGCTGTCTCCATTCCTCTGTTTTTTGGGTGCCAAGTACATTCCTTGTAGTTTGCTGGATGAAGACCACCACAGTTGGCACATTTAGCCAAAGTGGTTTTTGGCTTTGTGCAGGTGTTAGTGGGGTGGTTCTTAGCACATTTCAGGCATTTATACTCTGCCTTGCAGAGTCTTTGAGCATGGCCAAACTTCTGGCATCTATGGTATTTACCAGTAGATGCCTTTTTACAGAGTGGCACTGGGGTGATCTAGAGTCCACAAACAGATGTTAAATCATAGATGTTCATATAGGCTTTGTGGATCTCCACCAAGACCAGAGGCATAGCAAATTTGTCCGCTCTAGTCATTCTGCTGATCTTAATAGGTGGCAGGTCCTGGAGGTCAGCCTCAATTTCATCTGTAGTTATACCCCGCAGTACTACCTTCAGATTTTTCTCCTAACTAAGAGAAAAGGTGTGGTATTGAATATTGCTAGAGTCTAACACTTTGGTCAGTTTCCTGTAATCAGTCACAGTAGCCGGCTGAATTTTTATACCATCATCAGTGTTCTTGGCTAAGAGATACTGTATCTGTGAGTTTATCATGGTGGACCTTAATTGCGTCCATCTTTTCTTTTCCCGGAGGACTATCGGTGAAACCATCTCTTGCGTGGCGGTCGAGGGATTGGAACTGGGTGTATCATCTTCCATACCAAAATCTATGGGAGGTTCTGTGTCAGTGGTTTTGCACACACGAACTTTTTTCAAAGTCTGGGGGAGACTGCAACTGAGTAATGAGCTCCTCACTTGTATCGTCCAAGTTATCTTCTGTGACTGCAGAAGGTGGGAATGAGTCAAAAAGCTTTTAACTTTTCCTGGCCAACTATCACTCAGAAGTTTTCCTAATCTGAGGAATTCATTATAAACCTCCTCGAAAATGGTCTTGTTCAGAGGTTTTGCCATAGCAAATTCTGTAGACACAATCTGGTGTTTTCCAGCAGTATGACATATAGTTTAGTATGCCCTGGGATTAGGCTTAGAAGATGGTTTCCGACGGAACTAAAAACTGAAATTAAAGTATTTAGTCACCTGTAACTTACAAAAACTTTTCGTAATCAAAAAGCTTGATCAATACATGTGAACAAAATACTCGACACGAAAACATAAATCGCTAAAAAACATATCAATTAAATTTGCAATTCACCATCAATAATACACGAAACACTAACATGCGAGCCACCATCTTTTTCTTCCAAAATCTTTTCTTGATACCAAGGTTTGAAGTAATGCAGAAGTCATATTTTCATATACGAGTTGCCAAAAGGTATCACACCTTATTATTAAAATACTCTGGATTGGAGATAGTTTTTGGAAGAAGTTTTTCCACTTGATTATGCTATAAATTAAAGATACTGAGAAATTATATACTTGGTTTAATCCGTTATCCAAGTGTAAGCAAACAAATTTGCTTACACTTGGATAACGTGTAACTTGTATGAATGTGGATAACGTGCAACTCGTATACAGAAGCTTATAACTTCACATTACTTGCATTAGTAGTAGTTCAAAATATGACTTCTGCAGTACTTCAACCTTGGTATAACCTCTGGGTCTGGCTCCCACTGATGAGACCTCAATAAAGGTCAAAACCGGTTTGGATAGTGACCCTTTCCATAATGCATAGCATTATACATACCCATAAGGATATGTGCTTTACATTATGGGACACTAAGGCAAGTAATGTGAAGTTATAAGCTTCTATATATGAGTTGCCCCACTCCTGAAAATAGTTCAGGTGCAAACTTGTTTGCTTGCACTTGAATAAAGGATTAAACCAAGTATATTGTGAGCAAAAGGGTGAGGAGTGGTTTGGTGGTTGGTTTGAAGACCACTCTGATGTTGTGGGCTCTTAGTATTCTTGCTATTTGATAAGAAATTAATCGTGTATTTAAGGAAGCCACAATAGTACTAATAACCGGCAGAAACCTCAACAGAAATCAGGGAGTAATTCTAAACAGTTCGTGGAAAAACTTGATCCTCTCTCTCAATCAATCTGAACTACAGCTAGCCAGTAATCACATTACAAGTCTACAACAAACACGCATGCGTGATAATGAATAAGAACAATAAGTCATCTCTGTCACGTGAAACGTGTAGCCATAGATACTAGTTTGGTTTACAACGTTTTTTATGTTCCTTTTAATTTGCATTTACTAACTTTCATATCTCCGTAATGCCTTGAAAAAGCCAGACAGTTTGCTGGCGAAACTGGTAGGTTTGAATAAATGTTTTTATTGTAAAATACTGGTCTGTATTAATAAAATTGTATTTCTATTATAAAACGACCAAAAATGTATAATTTAAATATCTAAAGGCATTATTCACAAACATCCATGCCAGGTAGCATTTGAAGCTACAGCCTGTTCGTTGTGGGGAGGGGGATATCTATCCACTTGGCCAACAAGGACAGCAAATATATTAAATCACATGGCACATGATATCAGATCACTCATTAACAACTTTCTATCCAAGCTATACTCCAAACCAGTCATCAATGTGATCAGTTGCAGAGATAACTGATTTGGAATACAAGCCAAATATTAAATTCCTATTGAGTAGCTGGATATTTCAGTTTTTACTTTCCTTTAAAGGAAAATGGGAATTTTGTTTTGTTTTTGAAAATGCACGAGATTCGGATGAGGAACATATTAATATAAAATTGAATAGAAACATGGCAAAATACATAAATTCTACATACTGTAGTCTGCATATATAGCAAGCATAAAGGCTGTGTATTAAATAGTTACTAAAATTTAATAATAATAATAAAATGCCACAGAGAGAGATTTATATATATACATGTATATATATATATATATAAATCATATCTATATATCAAAGGTGATATATATATATATCAGAAAAAAAGATAAATGATATACTGCAGTAACAATTTCAAGAAATTATTATGAAATGAGGTAACTAATACCAAAACAACAGCAGTTGAACATATTTCAATACTCGAGTTGACAATAAAAAGTATTAGCAACTTGAAATGTCTATGTGAAATGGGCCTTCACATAGCAGCTCTACATAATTAAAAGGACTAATCACTAATTCTTCAGATGTTATTATGGAATCCAAACTACTAATATTCTTCTTTAGTAAGCCTATGTATGTTACTTCAGATTTCAGTGGCAATTTTCATTGTCCTGTGCAAGATCAACCTGTTTACAGAAGTTACAGCACTAGGAAAGGATTAAAAACTAATTTTAATGCTTCCAATATTTCACTCAGTCACTGAGACATCTTCAGGGAGTACAAATAACACTTGTAACACACACACACACACACACACACACACACACACACACACACACACACACACACACACACACACACACAATACCTAATGAAACACATGGGTAACTCTAAAGTCATATCTAGGTGGTGTGCCCTCTATACGCTTTGTAGGTGGCCTACGATATAAACTGGGGTCACTGATGATTATTGTTTCCCAAATTGTGAAAAGTTTTATGCATCCATATTTGTTTAAATTAGGTTGATTTCTGAATGCTGCTGCTGCAGATTTCAAAGACGTCTTTCCTTTTTGAATTTACTACTACTATTATTATTATTCAGGCCTCCATGGAGTCAAAAGACTCATCGTGGGAGGTCCTTCCTAAGAACATAAAGCCTGTCAAGACTCATCGAGGGGAGGTACCCCCCCCCCCTAAGAAACACAAAGTCTATCATACCACTCTTTAAACTCATTGACCGTTCTTGCTCCCACCACTCCATCAGGCAATGCATTCCACGGTTCAACCACCCTCCACGCAAAGAAACCACTCCTTACCCTCTTGCTCACAGTTTCCTTTTGTAACTTCCAGGGATGGCCTCTTGTCATCACTCCTTCTCACTGTTCAACCAAGCAAAAGAACTCCCCAGTGTCAACCCTGGTGGAGTATGGTGGTTTCTTTCAGAAAATCCTGTGGGTTGTATCCAATATATATAGTCTGCAAGGCTGGATTGACCATAGTCGTGATTGCATATGTACAATTTGTGCTTATCTAAATGGATAACGAACCTACTATGGACAGATAGGAATATCAGCCAACATCTGAATGGAAGAACACAAAAAATACATCTGCAGTCATGACTACAGTCAATCAGGCCTTGTGGACCATGCTTCAGATATGGCTCATATGAATCAATTGGAAAAAGACCAGGCTCCATCGCAGTAAATTTAGAAGAGAAAGACTATTTCTGAAAAGTGCAGCTGTACTCAGAAATCAGTCTAATTTAAATAAATATGGTTGCATTAAACTTTGCAAAATATGGGAAGCACTAATATTTCAAGATCCCACTTTACATCCCAGGCTGCCAAAGGTGCCCTCCTAGTTAGGACTAGTCCTTTTTTCCATGTGTTTCACTTAGTTTTGTGTTGCCTTTTGTGTGTGTGTTAAGTTTCATATTGTACTCCCTGATGACATTTCAGTGACAGATGAAATATTGGAGAATTAAATAATATTTTTAATCCTCTTTCCCTGCTGTTTCACTATATTAAGCCTCCAACATTAGTTTCTCTCAGCACTTAAACCTTAACACATGGAAAATGAAATTATATAAGCGCCTCCATAGCGCAATTGGAAGAACGACAGTATGTTGTGCCATTCGATTAGAAAGGCCCAAGTTTGATTCTCATCATAAAGGGAGGAATCTTTATATGGACTTTTTCAATTGAAGGTGAGTTAGCCGATCTCACACGGAGGTAGCAGGAGTTTTTCTCCTGGAAACTCGGGTTTTTCATCCCACATACAGAATCAGCCCTTCAGAACACACGCAATTTACAGACAAAAAATACTAGCTGTGGTGGTGGTGGTTGTGGGTAGTGGATGGTGTTGATGTAGCTGATTGATAGTAGGTTCTGTGTAGTGGTGGAGATGGAGAGTTGTACAGTGGGTGTCCTCCAGCGATGAGTCTTTGGACTCCTTGGGGATGTCACGAATAGTAATAATAATAATATATATATATATAATATATATATAATACACCAATGCAGGACTGAGATGACTAGTAACAGAATTTTATTATAAAATAAAATGTTTACAGATGTATAATACAGAAGAAACCAATAATTTGAATTCCAATGTGGTATGGTAGATATTTGAAATAGCTATCATCTGATCAAGGAGGGGGGGGGGACAGAAAAACATCAGAAATAAACAAGATCATTCAAACCCAACACAGCAAATTATGGGAGATCTTTTGCCTGAAAATGAGTGCTACCATTACACTGAAGAAAATCTCAAAACCAAAAGAACAGAAATAATGGCAGATGTTAAAGCAGATGACTTCTATCATCTGACAGATGATTTTAAGGGAACCTCTAGCACTCCTTTTGCTTGCAGGGAGTTTGAGGTCTGAGTGTAATTTCAAGAATGACGTATAAGCAACTTTTTCTTAGTTTCTGTGATGTTTAGGACAAAGCCATTATCATACAAGATAGCATAATAATTTCAACAAAAATGATCCATAGGACAAAGAAATTACTTTTAACATCATACAATCAAGGCACCGTTAGCATGTTACATTTAGCATTTATACTGAATTATAAGATATATTCAATAACTGTCACCAATTCCTACCCAATGATCATTTAGGTGATATACATCTTTTTTTTTTTTTTTTTTTTTTTTTTTTTTTGTTCTGTTGCACAAATACCATCACTTTTTTAAAAGATGATTTGCCTATTCTTCCATTGCATATTCCATTTGTGATGAGAAGATATATGTTCTTCGTACATGTGACACTCCTGGGTATTTCAGCCAGACAGCAGTAGAATATATGAATGCCAACAAACTTGTAAATGGATTTGTCTCACCCACTCAATGGATCTTAATCAACCTGACTTTTGTTTACAGGGATCATTTGAAGTCACTAGTTTATTTCACTTGAGATCACAACCTTGAAGTTGGTTTTCTTCCAGAAAATCCTGTGAGTAATCCAGAGGGGGAAGGTATAATCAATTCATGGAACTATAGGCAAGACAAACACAGAGGTG
Source organism: Typopeltis vanoorti (assembly GCF_054136105.1). NCBI lineage: Eukaryota > Metazoa > Arthropoda > Arachnida > Uropygi > Thelyphonidae > Typopeltis > Typopeltis vanoorti. The sequence continues at coordinate 136,132,847 of NC_143550.1, read as the reverse complement.
TAATGCAAGCTTAATGAAGTTATTTTTAATACTTCTTTAAAAGTAATGTGCAGATTACCATTTGATTTTAATATAAATAATTCACTGCTCTGATTTCCTCTCACTGGAAGGCATTTTTATCACGTTTTTCTTTCAACGTAAACTTAATCTGAAAGCAGCATCCTACTTTCATTATTACTTGTGATAAATGAAACTTGTTATAGTTGCACCAAACAAGTGTGTGACCCAAAAAACTCATACCCAAAGGTGGGTCACACACTTGAAAACATCTGCTTTCAGAAAAATCTGCTGCAGATTTCAAAAACAGTCTCTCCTTTTTAAATTTACTATGGTGGAGTATGGTGGTTTTCTTCCAGAAAATCCTGTGAGTTGTATCCAATACATGGTCTGCAAGACTGGATTGACCATAGGCATGATTGCAGATGTAGAATTTGTGTTCATCTAAATGGATAGTGGCTGATCTACCAGTCTGTCCAAAGTAAACCAACTTGTAGGAACAGGGTACATTATATACTCCAGGCAATGAGAAATGGGAAGGCTGTTTCCGATGCAGCTTAAAACCTGTGTAGAGGTCGTACTTTTTTTTTTTTTTTTTTTTTAAACACCTGGCTATTTTTTTCTGATTTGCCACAGACCATAGGGGACAATGATTGCAGTTCTGATATCCTTCTGAAGCGATGGCTGAGGAATTGGGGAGGAACTGATTTTTTTTAATTCTGTAATCACTGTAGACATTGGATAGGAAGGTGTTGTGTATATGATTTAGTTCAGTTGAAAGAGGGGTTCCACTGGAACAAAGACTATAGGCTCTATTGGTTAGAGTTTTAATGATGTCATATTGTTGAGAGGGATGGTGGTGGGAAAGTTTGTGAATGTACCTGCCTGTCTGAGTGGGTTTTCTATATATAAAGTACCCTGTTCCTGCAAGTTGGCTTACTTCGGATGACAGACTGGAGTTTATTAAAAATAAACAATTAAAACCTTTTAATTGGCATGCTTAATATATTATATGCCCTGTCTTGTAAAGTTTTAAATTATGCCTATCTATGAAAGCAGACCATACATCAAGTATGGTCTGCTTTCATCAAAAATTTAACTATTACAGACCTGGGATATAGCAACAACTAGCAATGTTCTAACACGCATACAGTAACAAATGTATCATTTGTATTCTGGTTTATCAATTATTTAACAGTTGTGAAGTTATCAAAAACATCTAATATGTGTAATTAATCGTTAATAGGCTTTTGTTGTGTAAAACTTATGTACCATTACCCCTGATGATGTAAGTCTTAATGCACAAAACTTGTGTTTTAGCAACAACTAGCAATGTTCTAACACACACACAGTAACGAATGTATCATTTGTATTCTGATTTATCAATCACACCAAATTCTCCATTTACAAGGTAGATTGGTTCCAGAAAAAACTGTCTAAAAAAAGGATACAGTACATATGAAAAAGCAGAAGAATGGTTCCAGGTGTGAAAACCCGATATGAACAATAAGTTATTTTCAAACAAAACATATGAAAATCATTGAATAAAACTATTTAATTTTAATGGAATATTTTTTATTTTAAATACTTATTTAAAGTATATACATATGTATCTTTCTTAAAGAAAATTGCTGGCCTGGTTGGCCAAGTGGTTAGCGTATTCGCTCTCCAGTCAAAAGGCCATGGGCATGGATGTTTGTGATTATCAGTGAAAACAGTGGTAGTAGTCAGCGGTAGATGGCACTGGTGTAGATAATGAAGGTAGTTGCAGTTAGTGGAGTGGTGAAGATGGAGAGCTGGAGAGTAGGTGCCCTCCCTCGATGAGTCCTTGGACTCCCTGGAGGTGTTATGTAATAATAATAATAATAAAATAGTGTGTCACTAATAAAACAGAAATTCGAAAAGGCCTAATACACCCACACATATAGATATTGGTTAAATTTTAATCGCCATCACTTTTTTGACAGTAGCCACATTCTTTTGTGTGAGACTAGAATTAAATCACTTCCATCACTTGAAACACTTTGGCCATGGCATTTTGGCATACTGCAATAGTGAAACATTTTCTTCAGTAAAAGGAACTAAATTAGCCCTAATTTCCAATAATTCTGACGGTTCATTTTTTACCATGAACTCTGTAATTAATAGTTGAGATCCTGTTTTGACTAGATCTTTGTATAATTCTTCATATCGCACCACACGACTTAAGTTCATGTTTAAACTGTTCAGGTTGTTCAGTATTTGGATCATGTGTAAGAAAATGACTTTGCAATTTTAGTCATTTGAAGTCCTTTTTTAATTAATCCTGCAGTGAGTGGACTCTCTTCATCATCATCACTTTTTTCTTTTTCATCTGCGAAAAATCATCAAATCCTTCTCTGCCAAATGTATGTGATAAGCTGATGATATTGGGATATTCAGTTGTATGCAAAGGTACAGGGTTTTTCTTTTTCACACACTCTGGCCAAGTAGCTTTCCAGCATGCATTGAAAAATTTGATGGTTTCAATTCTGATAATGCCAACTTAGCAGGTTTGATGCAATCCAAAATAGAAAATTTCTCCTACACATCAACACCTGTCAGTAAATTATTCATTTCTAGTTTATCCAAAATATATTGGAATATTCTTCTTATGCAATAAGTTTTAAAAGTAGCAATCACACTCTGGTCTAGTGGTTGTGTTAAGGATGTTGAATTAGATGGCAGAAAACAAAATTCCACATTCGGGTGTTCGAAAACAGGATGGCCAGGTGCACTGTCTGTAATCAATAAAACTTTAAAGTTCAAATTGTTTTTTCCCCCATCAAATAGCATTTAACTTCTGGAACAAAATATTGATGGAACCATTCATTAAAAATTTATTTTGTAACCCAATCTTTTGTATTTGTCTTCCAGTGCACTGATAACTTTTTAAAATCCGCACCTTTCATTGCCCACAGTTTTAAGGATCGATTAATGAGTAACGGTTTTAATATACGATCTCTTGAAGCATTTGCTGCAAAATAGAATCGCACAATCCTGTAACAGACCAACTTAACTTCGAGGAATCAGCATAGCACATATCTGCTTCCAGTAACCAATGGCAAGTAAATATGATGCATCATTTGTTGGCTTAACTTAGGTGAATCATAATTATAAAAATTGATTTTTTTTTGTTGTCGGCACAATTGTCTACATTCTGTAGCATACAGTAATCCCTGATATTTAAAATATTGAGAGGGTTTCCCCAAAATTCAAGTTCATCATCATAATCAACTTACTGCCATGTACACTCAAGGGGTGTACAGGATATGATAGTACCAAATGAAATATTTACATCATTACTAACTTCCTATCTACAATTTTCCTCCAAATCAGTCTGTCACCTGTCAAGACTCCAACATTATCAGATCTTATATTTCTATCGTCTAAGGCACTTTGTACCGTATCAATCCACCTATATCTTGGTCTTCCTCTGGGTCGTTTTCCTGCCAACCTGGCAGAAAACACTTGTTTTGCTAATCTTTCCTCTCCCATTCTATTTAAGTGACCATACCACCTGAGATTAGCTCTGCTAACGCATTCCTGGATGCTGACAATGTCAAGTTCTTTCCTAATATCCTCATTTTTAATATGATATTGCCATTGATGCCATCTGTTCACCCCTATAATCTTTCTCAGGACTCTCATATCTGTGGTCTCTGGTCTTTGGTCAAGTGTTTTACTTCTGACCCAGCTCTCAAATCAATAAGTTAAAACTGGTTTGAACACTGTCTTGTATACAGCTAATTTAGTGTTCCGACTAATTTCTCTCTTATTCCATATGAATTTATTCCATTGACTTCCCACCATACCAACTTTGTTGATTCTGTTGTCTATTTCTATATTTAATTTACCATCTTCACTAAAAATCGTGCCTAAGTAGCAAATGTTCTACTTGTTCCACAGGTTCTCCATTCACAACACAGTTGACATTTTCAATGATTCTGCCTATTTTCATTGTCTTTGTCTTTTTAATGCTGACCTTCATACCATATCTATTACAACAGTTATTCAATTTAGTCAGAGAATCTTGCAGACTTGTAGCGGATTTATTTAGAAGTATAACATCATCCGCATAAAGCAAAGAGCTGACATTAACATCTCCCATATTTATATCATGTTTAATACCACTTAGCTTCAAAATGTGATCCATATAGATAATGAATAACAGAGGGGATAATGTATATCGTTGTGTGACACCAGATTTAACATTAAACCATCTTCCTGTACTCCCTTCAATTCTAACTGCTGACTTACAACTCAAATAAAGACTAAGTATTGTGTAATATAATGCCCCATTGGTGTCAATGGGGCATTATATCAAGCTTTTCAATACGCTACATAACTGTAGCATATTGAAAAGCTTCTCTCTTGGCACCTTGTCATATGCCTTTTCCAAATCGACAAAACTTAAATACAGATCTTTGTTATATTCCCATGATTTCTCCACTATTTGTCGTAAAGTGAAGATCTAATCCTGACAGTCTCTATTTGACCTGAATCCAGCTTGTTCTTCACCAAGCTTTTCTTCCACAATTCTTCTCAGCCGTTTCTCAAGTATACTTGCATATATATGTAGTCAGGAATACATATCCATACATGTAGTAGATATTTCGATATGTAGCCAGCAAAAGAAAGAATGATTATGGAAGGATGACATTGATTGGAGGAAATGGTATAAAGACAGCTGTTGCAGAATGTGTGGTGGAGATACTTAATGAGCAGTTCATAAAGATCTTTCAATCTTGTGAATGTGACTTCATGGAGAGATTAAGAGCAGTTGATGATGGGGAGGAGAGACTGACTGTAAGTGAGCAAGAGGTGTTTGGGGAGTTGAGTAAACTAGATGTAAATAAGGCTGTGGGACTTGATAATATATCACCGCGTATTCTGAAGGAATGTGCCAGAGAGTTGACACCTGCCTTGACTATCCACTTCATAAAGGAGGTGATCGAACTCAAGACTCAAACTATAGGCCTATCTGTGTGTTAGGTGTTGTGGTTAAGTTGGAGAAGCTTGTGAGAACTAGGATCCAGAGTTGGGTTGACAACAATGGTATAATCTTTGATGGACAGCATGGATTTGCTAAAGGGAGGTCGTGTTTTAGTAATCTACTTACTTATTACAATAAAGTGACTGCTTCCTTGGACAGAGGAGAAGGATGCACAGTAATATACTTCGATTTCACAAAAGCTTTTGATAGAGTACCTCATGATAAGTTGACAGTCAACCTAGAGCAGATGGGGTTGGATATTAGATTAGTGTATTGGATTGGAGACTGGCTATCTGATAGGTATCAACAAGTTGTGTATGGGGGTGCAATATCCAGGAAAAGGAAAGTCACTAGTGGAGTGCCTCAGGGATCTGTTTTAGGGCCGTTACTATTTAACTTGTATATTAATGATATTGGCGAAGATTTGGATGGAGATATTCAGTTGTTTGCAGATGATGCAAAGTTGGGACGAACCATAAAGAGTAGTGAAGATGTTGTGGCCTTGCAAGAAGACTTGAATAAATTGAGTGATTGGGCAAGCAAATGGGGATGTGAGTTCAATGTTGCAAAATGTAAGGTTTTAAAATTTGGAAAACAAAGATGGGATGCAGAATTTATGCTTGGTGAGAATATATTGTTGGAAGTAGAGGAAATAAGAGATCTTGGGGTGATAGTGGATAAGGATCTCAAATTTAGGGGACACATGGGATGCAGAATTTATGCTTGGTGAGAATATATTGTTGGAAGTAGAGGAAATAAGAGATCTTGGGGTGATAGTGGATAAGGATCTCAAATTTAGGGGACACATTGCCAAAATTGTGAAGACAACAGAAAGACTTCTGGGAATGATGCGGAGGACACTGACGTGTAGAAGTAGGGAGATTCTTGTTCCATTGTATAAGGCTTTGATTAGGCCACACATGGACTATTGCGCCCAGATTGGGTCACCTGGTTTTCAGAAGGATGAAGAGATGTTGGAAAGGGTCCAAAGGCGACTGACTAAGGTAGTTTCTGATCTCTGGAATGTCGAGTATGAGGAAAGATTGAAAAGATGTAATTTGCAGAGTCTAGTGGAGAGAAGGAAGAAGGGAGATATGATAGAGACCTATAAGTTGGTAAGGGGTTGTTATAAGATCAATGGTGGAGAAGTTCTACAGAGAATAGTGGGAGATCAGGGGAGAACCAGAGGTCATCCCTGGAAACTGTATAAAGAGGGTGTGAGTAGGTGAGTGAGAGGCAGGTTTTTTTCGTGCAGAGTTGTGAGTGATTGGAATGCCTTGCCTGAGAGTGTGGTGTCTGCAAGGAGTTTGAATGTGTTTAAGACGCGGTATGATGAGATGTGTGTGAGATAAAAGGACCTCCTAGATGAGTCTTTGACTCCATGAGGTCTTGTTTAATAATAATAATAATAATAATAATAATAATAATAATAATAATATCTTACCAGGAACACTCAGTAGGGATATACCTCTGTAATTCTCACATTCAGTTTTATTCCCCTTTTTATATATGGGTACTATGAAAGCTCTACTCCAATCATCGGGAATTCGTCCCTCTGTCCAGGCATTCTGAACTATGCAGTGCAGCCACTGTAAGACTCTTATACCACCATACTTCAGCATTTCTGGTCGAATACCATCTACTCCTGCTGCCTTTCCACATTTCAAGCCTTTGATGGCTTTTTCTACTACATGTATGGATATGTATTCCTGACTGCACGCCTCGTCAGTGATTTTTATCACTGTGCTGTCATCACTGCTTGTTTCATTTAGCAGTTTTTCAAAGTAATTACTCCATACTTCAAGGATATCTTTTTTTCTCCCATTTTCATGTAACCTTTATCATCTCTAACTCCTTTTACGGCACTCTTTCCTCCATTCCAAAATTTCTTCAACAACCTCCAGAATATTTTGCCACTTCCTTGATATTTTTTTCTATGTTCTTGCCAAAATCCTCGCATGACATTTGTTTAGTTAGTTTTACACACTGTTTAGCTTTCTTACATTTGTCTCTGTATTCTCTAAGAGCACAAGCTGACTTATTTGCCAGGAACTTTTGATATGCTTTCTTCTTTTCCTTCACTGCCTCTTTAACTTCCTGTGTCCACCATGGAGTTCTAATTTTTCTATCCTTGCAGACAACTTCACCACATGCCTCTCTAGCTTGAAGAAAACCCTGAATCAATCAGGGTTTTCTTCAAGGCTTGCCACTGAATCTCCAAGGTATGGTTCCTGTTCTCAAACTCTTTCATTTTTTCTTCAATAATCTTTGTGTATTTTAGTCTACAGTTCACATCTGAGAGATGCTCAACTTTCATTTGCTTTAAAACTTTCTTAGATGAAATTCAATTTTATCCTGCTCAAGACTAAATAGTGATCACTTCCAATTTCAAATCCTCTGTATACACTCTGGTTTCCTGCACCAGGGAGAAAACATCACTATCAACAATAACATAGTGAATGAGACTTTTCTTATTCCTTGCCTCTTCTCTTCATGTGAATTTGTGCACATTTTTAAGTTGGATCATGGTGTTAGTAATAGCCCGTCCATGTCCTGAGCAGAAATCCAACAGATATTTGCCATTATTATTAGCTTTGCTCTTTTCTCCAAATTTTCCCAAAATATTTTTGTATGTCTCACAATCATTTCCTACTCTGTTATTTAGATCCCCAACAAGGACCAACTTTTCCTTTTTCATTGTGTCAGTTGCTTTTTCTAAAGCCTCAAAAATTATTCCATTTCTACCTTAGTAGAACCTCTTCATAGGCACAAATAAGTCTCATTGTCCAGTTTCCCATTCTCGTATTTGCCTACATTACTCTATTTGAGACTGCCTGCCATTCAAGAAGATTAGTCTCGTATTTTGTGTTGAATACTATGGCTACTCTTTATTTTCCTTGATTGTCATTGCCTGAATATAACATTTTGTATTTATTGCTGAGAAAGATATCGCCAGTTCTTGTCTTTTTTGTTTCAGTCACCCCTATTATATCAATCTGGTACTTATCTAATTCCTCAGCTAGCTCCATTTCTTTGGCATTCAGGCTTCTTATGTTGATAGTACTGATCCTTAACTTTGGTGATATTGAGTTGGCGTGTGTTTTTAGATTTGTTCCAGTAGCTGACTTTTCGATGTTCGTCCTGGTTCTCTGGCGAAAACTACGGGGGCCTTGTTTAACACTTTCATTGCCAAGCTGAAAATTGGAATTTCGTGTGGTAGCTAAATTTTTTATATTTTTTTATTTAGTTAGCGACGTCCATGCGATAACGTGTGATCAGCCATTTGGTAAGAACTCGCATCACGCAATATCGCTTGATTGGCAATGAACATGTTAACCGGGTGACGCCCCAGCAGGCATGAAATTTTGTCATGTTGTACCATCATTTTATATTTTGGTTTAACCAATAAGAATACAATTTGGTCAGCTAAATCCCAAATTGGCAGTCCACCCTCGTTCGTTCAGTATCCAGGTAGATACCCAACAGGGTGCACCATGAGAAGGTGAGAATTGGACATTAGGTCAGAAGTCCTGGTCGGTTCTCTGCATTCCTTTAAAGGCTGTGTGGAGGTCTCCTCTCAGTTATACAATTTTGATCCTTAAGCACCCAAATTCAAGTTTAAGTACATATATACCATTCTAGGAAATGATAATTATAATGGAAATACCCTTTTTAACAGAATTGAATTCAAACAGAAATTTTAAAAATAAGCGTCATTACCATGTTATTTTGAATTCATGTAAAAAAAAAGCCGTGTAAAAAGAGAATTAGCTGTATTTAATAGTTGTGAAGTTATCAAAATCATTTAATATGTATAATTAATCGTTAATAAGCTTTTGTTGTGTAACACTTTTATGTACCATTACCTCTGATGATGTAAGTCTTACGACACATGAAACTTGTCGGGTTTTAATTGTTTAATTTTAATAAACTCCTTATATTACAATGTGGTCTCAATACCAAAAAAATGCCTACACAGAACTGCTTAACCACAGAAAACTACATGTGCAGACTGGTACACATAGGTTTCTGTATAGATCAGCCACTCTCCATTAGATGAACACAAATTGTACATCTGCAATCATAAATATGGTCAATTTATGATCTGGAAGAAATCCACCATGCTCCACCATAGTAAATTTAAAAAGGAAAGACTGTTTTTGGAATCTGCAGTGGCACTCAATAATCAACCTAATTTAAACAAATACGGCTGCATAAAACTTCCCAAAATTTGGGAAACAATAATCATCAGAGGTCCCAGTTCATATCCTAAGCTGCAGCATTAAAATTACTTTATAATCCTTTCATAGTGCTGTTAATACTCCATTAAACTTCCAGCACTTAAGCCTCAACACACAGAAGTTTGAAAGGACTTGAAAAAGTGTCATATTTTGATGTCTAGACCACAGAAAATGGGTTATCTTATTCTTACCTCCATCCATAATATAAGAATATATGATACACTTACAAACTTTAATGGGTGGGATTCACTTAAAAATAAAAACAAAAAACATTAATAATTAAGCTGTTTCAAAATTTACTACCAGTTGCATTATAAGCCGTTTGATTGTTTCAGTCTCTCTCTCTCTCTCTCTCTCTCTCTCATATTGAAATTGTCCATTAATAATAATACTCTGCTTTCCTTATCACCAAGTTTATAAACAGGTCCATAATATGACTACAGTAATTCCTCTATTAACATAATTCATATGTCAGAGAAACCAGCATGTTAAATGAAATCCATACTAATCAAATATAATATTCAATGAAAAAAAATAATAACAAATTATAATTGGTCCATAGACTTTAAAAATATTTGCTAAACTTTTCAAACCATTTTTTTTAGCATTTTTAAATTGCAATATAACTGAAGGAGAATAAAAATAATTGCAATAATTAAAAGTCTATAGCTTACAATAGAAAAGTACATGCATTTGTTTGAGAAATATTTTCATGAGGTAGGTTGCTTTTCTTCGCATACATCTGACAATAGCTGGTAAAAGCTTTCTCTAAGTTTTAGTAGACTTGCATACTTTTTGCTCAGTGTTAGGATGAATATCCATAAGTTGCTGTTCAGGAATTTTTAAAGCATGAAACATCACATCAATTTTTTTACTGTTACCTCCCTTCACCTGGACATTTGCATCTACTTCACAATCTATGGCATCTGTATCTTCATTTGCATGCAATTCAAATATTTAAGTTAAGGAGGCCATTATTACTAACCTCTTCTGCACATGATTCAAGTGGTGAATATTTGCAGTGTCTATTTTGTCTAAACCAACTCTCTTCCAGTGTAAATTATTTCTTCAGTAATATTATCCACTTGCTTGGGGAGCCAACAAAATCATTTACACAATCTAGCAAAAGATCTTTTTCAAACTGTTCTCATATTGCTTGATGAATTCACATCATGATTTGTGAATATTTTCATGGCATGAAGTAAGATCAAGCAACGTGAGTGGTTTGGAAACATCTTTTGAGTATCTCATAGTATAAATATATCTCTTATAGTATAAATTTTTCAGAATTCTGGATATGAAATTGCATTATTTTCCATTGCAGCTTTAATTGTCCACACAAAAGTTCTTCAAAAAGTTTTAAAAGTTATGATCATTTTTTGGTGCACATGTTGAAATAACGATGTTGTATTTGCCAGTAAAAAAATACCACCGTACATTTTCACAAAATGTCACCAAGTCCAGTGGGATAGCCAGTGACATTATCCAAAATCAAATGTTTAAAATTATTATTAGAATAATTTTCAAATGAAAGACAAAAATAGTTTGCCAACTAGTCTTCAAAAAGGGCTTTGTTAACCCATGATGTCTTACTGCATGCCAAATGACTGGTAATGATTGTTGGCTATAACCTCTCAGAGCCCTAGAAACCAATACTAGTTGAATCTGGTATTGGTTTCAATTTGAATTCACCCTAGCATTACCCCCTAATAGGTGTTACTCAATCTTTTGATACTTTACAATATCCAAGATGATATATTTCTTTAGCAAGAAAAGTTTTGGAAGGCATTAATTTCCAGAATAATTCTGTTTCACCAACATTAAATATTTGTATTTCTTTCAAACTATCTAGAAATTTTGCTGCATTATCCTTATCTGCACTTGTAAATAAACTACTATTCAAACATTATGCAGTCTTGTTTGATTTTTAAAATGCATGAATGAACCATAACTAGCAATAAATGTTTTAGTTCCTGCTTGAATAGTTTTCCATTCCATTTTCTTTCACTGCGCTAAAGAGGTATAATGCTTTAATTTTAATACATGCTATACTAAGAGGAATTCATTTATGATGCTCTGTTATCAATCACTGCTTATTACTTACTTATACTAATTAGTGAAATCGATACAACTTAACCTTTTTCCAAATATTCAGCTGCTTTATTCAAAGAAATAGTTCATTCTGCTGACTTTTTTTATTCCCTTTCTTTACTATGATCATGTTCCAATAATAATAATAATAATTATTATTATTATTATTCGTGACACCTCCAAGGAGTCCAAAGACTCATCGCAGGAGGACACCCACTATTATACAACTGTTTCCACCGAACCTCTACCACCAATCATCTCTATCAATGCCATCTACTGCACTCCTCCACCACCACCATAACTAGTATTTTTTGTCTGTAAATTGCGTGCGTTCTGAAGGGCCGATTTGTCTGTATGCGGGATGAAAAACCTGAGTTTCCGGGAGAAAAAACCCTGCTACCTCCTTTGATGTAATAATCTTATTACATCAAATTTTTCTTCTCAATTAATAACCTTTCACTTCTGTTTAACACAGGTACAGATTTATTTTATCATTTCTTTCATCCACAGCTAATATGGGACATTATTAAGTTTTTAATTTAAAATGTAATGTATAAATAACAGAGGAGACAAGCAAACATGCAGCACAAGTTCACTCAATGACAGTTGAAACAAACTGAAATGGTTTCAATGGTGTATGGATGTTTGTGTACACAAATGAAAACACAGAATAATTCATTTTGCAGAAATTCTTTGAACTTCTTGTCAGACAATATTTTAATGGATTTTAGACTCCAATTATTGATACTTAGGATCAATTTATAAACAGTGTTAATTTGAGATACACACTAATCAAACCCACATCAATTCAAGCATGCTAATCAAAAGATTACTATACTTCAACTACCGTAACATTCCACTCTCAACTATACAGTTCCTATGGTTATAGACATAGTACTGTCTTGAACTCTTTCTTCAAATAGGAATTCGATGTTTTGTTGATCTAATGCTCCAATATATATCTTTTGCTCCATTAGATTCTTCATCTGGTCTATTCTGATAACATTATTAACACTAGTATACGCCGTAATATAATCTTTAAAGGTACCCTGTGGCATGATTATAAATAATAAATTACATGATAACAACAATAATTAATCCATTTCATTAAAGTTAATTACTGCGGTTATCGTGTAATTTATTATTTACTGTAATATGAGTCACTCGTTGTGAACCAGAAAGTCACAGCATGTAAATTCTCCAGTTCATAATATAAATCACAAGCTTAAGTATAAAGAGCTAATAAGCTTCATTTCGGCAATGAAAACATTACTTAAATTAAGGGAATATTAAATCCCGCATAGTTTTAAAACCGAATAAGAAACTCAAAGATCGGAATCAGAGAGTTTCTTGCCGATTATAGTAAACTATAAAGTATCGGTGACACTAGCGTTAGCCAATGCAAGTGATCCTAGTACGTAGTACAGTACCGGGCAACTCGTGGCAGAAGTGGAGGAAGTTCACTGAAACTCTCTGATTCCGATCTTTGAGTTTCTTATTCAGTTTTAAAACTATGTGGGATTTAATATCCCCTTAATTTAAGTAATGTTTTCATTGCCGAAATGAAGCTTATTAGCTCTTTATACTTAAGTAACTTAATGGTTGCACCTGTTTGGAAAACTCGTTCGCAGAGTACATAAGTTCTTTTCGCTATACACTTTGGTATTAGGTCTAGCTACTCACTGATGAAGCCTCAAAAAAGGCTGAAACCGGTCTGGGTAGTGACCTCCCTCCATAATGTAATAACAGCATACATTTCCTAGGAAATGTGTTTTTACATTATGGAAAATACCTAAGAATAGCGATCTGAACTTCCTCCACTTCTGCCACGAGTTGCCCGGTACTGTACTACGTACTAGGATCACTTGCATTGGCTAACGCTAGTGTCGCCGATACTTTATAGTTTACTATAATCGGCAAGAAACTCTCTGATTCCGATCTTTGAGTTTCTTATTCAGTTTTAAAACTATGCGGGATTTAATATCCCCTTAATTTAAGTAAATCACAAGCACTTGTTAAGCTTCATCATCATCATCGTTATTATTATTACATGACATCTCCAGGGAGTCCAAAGACTCGTCGAGGGAGGGGTTACTCTACAACTCTCTGTCTCCACCACTCAATCCACCAACTACAACGAACCGCAACTACACCAATGCTATCTACTGCCAACCACCACCACTAGTATTTTCACAGACAATCACAAACATCCATGCCCACAGTGGGATTCGAACCAGCAGCCTTTTGGCTGGAGAGCGGATATGCTAACCACTCGGCCAAGCAGGTCGGCATTATAAAAAAATGCAATACCCCTTTCCCATTATTACTTGTTATATCCTTCATTCCTACTTCTTCCAGTCAATTACCATAAATTTAATTTAGTTTCATTCTTAAATCTTAAAAAAAAAAAAAAGTTACACATTTTATAACTTTATTACACTCGACAGATTCACTAGTACACAATAAATTAGCAAAATTTGTTCTTGGTATAAGGGTTTTTTGAAGCTTTCAATTGGAAACTGATCACTTCCTATTAGTCTCACCAATGTGTATTTCCTCTACAATGGTTGAGAATAATGAAAGCAGAACTATAGAGGATTTCTTCACAGTTATTCTTAAAAGACCCCAATTATAAATAGTGGCTTTTTTCAACAAAGCGAAAAAAAATTAACAGAAGATATCTAAATCAGTGAACTGATTAAACAGGAATGGTTAAACATTTGTGGGATGTTAAAACAAGAGGCAGCATTGGAAATCATAAGCAAAAAGAAGAGATGGCACAATAAAAGAGGTATTAGATAGTGGGATGATATTTCTAGGATTATAAACAAAAGAAATGCTTTCAAGAAGTATTATGAATATAACAGAAAGTAAACCAAATAGGAGCAAATAATTGTTGGGACCACTAATGGAAGGGATGCACAATAAGCCTCTCTCTCTGTCAAGTCAACCCCACCTTCCCATGGTGTAGAGTGTTTCGATAAAAGAAAGGGGCTCTGGCATCTGCAGTGACATTCCCGCTGTAAAAGGGATATCTACTTAGTTGAAGGAAATGCCAACTAGACTACTAGGTGATAAATGACCTTCATTGCCCAGCGAAACACCACCACCCTGCTTACTGAGGAACTGAAATGACAAATACTATGTTTGGTCTCCAGAGCAGGGGTTCTGGCCTCCATTCCCTGCTAGATAGTACACAGACTTGAAAAGGCCAGTAATGAGTCGGGAAGTTTCTCGGTCAACTGGCACATAATCCCACTGCCACATACTCTGCTAGGTCATGCCTGTTGAGGGAGTCCGAGGAGTGGTATGTGAGAGGCACTGTCAAAGCCAGGGAATGGCAAGGAGACTGGTCACTCTCTATATGGGTGTCATTTCATGAGTCTATCTCCCCACACTGCATGTCTCCACTCTTTCATCTGATAACAAACAAAAAATGAAAACCGAAAGAGACAAACAATGATGGCAACACCACAAACATATAACTCTCCCTCAAGAAGTAGTTCATCTAAACAGTTCAAACCAAACACAATATTCCAAACTTACCAGGATCCCTCAAAAAAAATCATTTCCACATCCAATATAAATTATGTTTATCATCACTTACAGACATCCAAACCAGATCTCATTTTCTTAACAGAAACCCAAATTACAGCTACATCAACCACAATTCACCTTCAATGCCCAAATTATACTCTTCATGGCCCATTTTACGACAAAGGTGGCACTCGTACCCTTGTACATTCAACATTGCCTACCAGAAAATTCCAAATTTAGAATACCCTGCTTTTGACCTCCTCTGGCTGAATGTTTCCTTGCTCCACTTAGTAACATTCATCTGCTGCATTTACAAGTTCTAATGCTGAAAACCACAAAGATCTCTTCACCTTCCTTTCCATGAAACTTGACCCTACAATCCAGATATGAAAGCAACGAAGTCATCATTCTAGGTGACCTGAACGTCCACAACCCCAACTGGCTCCCCTTCTCCAACACTACAAATCAAGCTGGATTGTGATGAGGAAGTCTTTCATATAAGCAACAATCTAATGCAAATCATGCAGCTACCTACCCGAATTCCAAATAATCCCATCCACTCTCCCAATGACTGATCCTTTTTTTTTTAATCAGTTCTCCTTGCAGACACACTGGAGAAGTTATCTCTCACCTCTCTGCAACTCAGACCACAATCTAGTGCAAGTTTCCAATCTCATGGAACATCCCTCCTTTAACCACATCCAATATCGTGGCCTTTGGCACTACAAAATGTGATGATCTCCAAAACTACTACTCTTCTTTCTGATGGCATGGCTATCACTTCTGCTTTTTTGACCAAGACACCTGCACTAAGTGAATCATAGAAATCATCTTCAGTGGCATGAAGGCATTCATCCCTCATTCCTCACATTCTTCACTCCAAAATTACTGTCCACTTGCCAAGCCTTGGTTCAACAGAAGATGTATGAAGGCAGGTGAAGAAAAAAAACAGTTTACCACAGTTGGCTTGCATCAAGAACCTAAGCTTCATACTCAACCTATGAAGAAGCACGCAATAAATGTAAATCAATTATCAGAAAATCCAAATCCAACTTCATAAAAGCCACTAGCAGAAAACTCATCTCTGTCCAAATGGCAGCATTGTCTTCTGGTCTTTTGCAAAAGCCAGTGAACACAACTTCTGCTCACCTGCACTCCCACTTCTCTCCCATCCAGATGGCACCGCTTAGAGCACCCAAAGAAAAAGCTGACCTCCTAGCATCCCTCTTTTCCTTAACTCCTGCATAGATGATGAAGACAAATCACCTCCTTCCATATCAGCAATTGAGCACCATATGCTTCTTGTGGCCTTTTGGCAGAAAGACATAACAAGAATACCAAACAACCAGAATACTTAAGTTGTCTGGTCCCAATGGCATATCTCCTATTGTACTCAGACATTGTGCTCCAGAGCTAACACTTGTCTTCTATCATCTCTTCAATCTTCTATATTCAGCTGACACCCATCCCAGCTCAAATATTGTGAGAATATGAGTGAGAGGAGTTATGAAATATATAAAGCGCAGGCTAGAAAATTAATGAGTATTGTGCAGAAAGCTAAATTGGGGTATGAAAAGAAATTGGCCATGCAAGCTAAAGGAAATGCAAAAGAATTTTATCATTATGCTGCAAGTAAAAGAAAGAATGAATGTGGAAGAATAACTTTAGTGAATATAGGTGGTACCCTTGTGTCAGAAGGAGATTGTTCAAATAATGAGTGCTCCCTTTGCTAAGAAGTATCAACCAGGTGCATACAACATGAGACACAGTGATACCACTATGTTTGATGAAGAGATAGAGGTGCATGAGAAGGTTCAAGATCTATTGCATAACTCTGAGAATTCAACAATAAGGACAGATGGGATATTAGCATGTATGCTAAATGAATGTTCAGCCAAACTGGCTAGTCTCTTGATATTTTGTATGTTTGTATAACTGGCTCAGGAAAGATCCAGGAATGGAAAGAATGCATGATAGTTCAATTACAGAAGGATGGTGGAAAAAAAAAAAATTGTGTCTAAATGCAAAACTATCAATATCTCTGGAGGAGGAGGGGGGGGGGGAATGATGATTTTAGAGAAGTTAATAAGAACTTGCATTCTTTGCTAAGAACAGCATGGGTTTATGAAAGGGAAGTCATGGTTGAGCAATCTGCTCATATTTTATAATAATGTTATGGGTGAGTTAGATAAAGGAAGAATGGATTTTCTATGATACTGTTGGACTATGCTAAGGAATTTGATAGGACACAACATGAATGGATGTGATATAAACTGCTGTACTCCAAGAATCAGTCCTTGGACCACTGTTGTTCAATCTATACATTAATGATACTGGGAAGGACCCGACTGAAGATGTTTACTTTTTTGCTCATGATGCAAAGATAGGCAAGGCAATCAGAGATACTACTGAGATATAGCAATTAAAAAATTATTTGAAAAGACTGGAAATGTGAGCAAATGATAATTATTATGAATTCACTGGTAGCTATTGTAAATGCAAATACTGGCGATTTCAAGTGGCAAATTATATTGGTGATATTATGTATGGAGAAATTGATGAGGTTAGATATCTTGGAGTTATGGTGGAGAGGAATTTGAAATTCAAAGGTCACATAGCAAATGTTACAAATACAACTCAGAGGATAGCTGTTATGCTGAAACAAACATGGACATGTAAGGATAATGAAGTCATTTTACCCCTTTACAAGGCAAAGCCTGGACTACTGGGCACTTCATCTAGATTCTGAGGGATGAAGAAACTAAGGGTGCAAAGAACAGTTAAGGATGATTTTAAGATTATGGAATGTAGATTAAGAGGAGTAATATCAATTGAAGCTTTCCATTATATGGAAGGTGAGGGGAGAACAATAGGGTGTCCATGAAAAGTAAGTTAGTGTGCAGTTAAGAAAGGGGTCAGAAATAGATTTTTCTCTTAGAGCAGTGAGCACATCTAGTGTGAATGAGTTTTAAGAAAAGGTATGACAGATGTGTAGCCTCCTTTGATGAGTCCTTGACTTTCTGGAGATCTCTAATGACAATACCAAAAAGAGAAATTAAAGATAAGGAGAATGCTGGGATAATTTGATATCTAATTTAGAAAGATTTCTCAAAATTCAATCCATAATTAATAAAATTTTAAATAATTTGAATCAAGAAACCAAAGAGAGAATGTAAGAATGTGATTGGCAAAACCACATGGTAACAGTATTTTCAAGGTCACATGCTATGAAAGAATTACAAATACTACAATCCAAAAATAACATGGTAGAATACATTTGCATACAAGGATTGAAAGATTTATTAACTTCACAAACAATAAATTATCTGCAGAACATTAACATAGATATGTTGATGAAACTTTTAAATAAGAACTTACAGATTTCCTGAATAGAATATGGTATAGTGAAGAACCACTAGAATCATGACAGAAGTGCATTGTTATTTCCCTTTTTAAAAAAAGGAAAACTGCAAAGACTTCATATCATGCAATAAGTCTTCTGAATGGTAGGTACAAAATATTTACAAAAATTATAAAAAACAAAATAGAGGGTCATTACAGTGATAAGACAGGTAAAAAGGGAATTTTGCAAAGACCAATCCTGAGTGGATGTTACTTTTCTTTGAAATGACTAAGTGAAAACCACAAAGAATTCAATAAATCAACTTATGTAGCGTTTATAAGCTACTGGATGGCCTCTGACTGTGTGAATGGAAATGAACTTTTAGAAAAACACTCCTTGATGATAATAAATTACATGATAACCACAGTAATTAACATTAATGAAATGAAAGTACAGATATTTTGTACTGAAAATAACAGTATAACATCAGTGTGTAGAAACAAGCAAATCAAAGGAACAGGAACACAAAGTACATACAGCAGTTGGTGGTTTACAATTAAAAACTGTTGCCACGTGCAAGAAATTAATATTAATAAATATTATTAAAAACTATTTTTGATAGTTATATAAGATTAGAATCTCCCAAACTTTTAGGAGAGAGAGAGAAGCAATCATTCCGATTCAGATTTGGCTGATGTAAAAGGGCTTCGCAACTTTCTCTGAAAAGGCGTTCATATTTAAACCTGCCTCTATAGAGAAGACGAGTTTCATCCCACTGGATACTGCGTTTAGTGTCAATACTATGTTGTGCCAGACTAGACTTTTGAGGTTTCATGTATTCGAAATAATATTGATGTTCATTAATTCTTTTTTCCACAGATCGGCCTGTTTTCCTTACAGTAGGTTAAGTATGTTAGATTACATTCACATGGTATCTGGTAGATGCCAGCTAATGATAGAGGTGCTAGTTTTATCCTTCACAGGGACGAATTCACTAAACAAACAGGCAAGTTAGGAAAATTATCAGTTTTACAAGGTAAGCTTCATGTTCAGATTGCCTTTCTCAAAAAAATGTTGCGATAGAAAAGTTGTTCCTATGTTTGCTAGATTTAGAGAAACTATTCGGTCGTCTGAGATCATGCAATTTATATTCACGTAAGTTTTTCCTTGATATGGAACCAACTTCGAGCAACTAAAAAAGATTTAGTATTTAATATTCAATCTATTTTAGATCTTGAAAGAAGGATTTCAGCTACCCCCCTGGATGACAAGTTACTGGATATATATCGTTCTTTGTGTTTCTAAACAATTTTTAGCCTGTTCTAAAAAAAAAAAAAAAAGGAAAATAGTGAGCATTGTACTATCATCAAATATTTCATAAAAAAAGCATGATTTCAATAGAAATTAAAACCAACATAGATAATCCTTTAAGGGAATCTGCTGCTTTGTTTTCAATGGTAAAAAAAGTAGGTAGTTGCATTTAAAGACAGTACAGAGCTTGGAAGATGACCCACACAGTGACATTCAACCATGGCAAGAAATTAAAAAAACAATGGAAAAAATCTATGCTATAACATAGATATCATGCTAGAATGCCAAATTAAGGTGTGCAAGATTGATGAGGATATGGTTGTCTCAATGGAACAGGTGCACCATATCCTAACCAAAGAATTGGGTACATCAAAGGTGTCTGCAGGGGGTACCGCATTTTTGGACACCAGAACAAAAAACAAATTTGATGACATATTTCAAATGTTTAGAGCATTTTATGAAGAATCCATCCAATTTTGGAGGAGGCACTCCACTACTCCAAAGAAGGCAAAGGCAGGCTCATCAGTTCAGCATTAGTCTTCGGGGATTCATAATCATCAAATTCCTGCCATGTACCCTCAAGGGGTGTACAGGATATGACAGTACTACATGAAAAAATTACATCATTACTAACTTTCTATCTACAATTTTCCTCCAAATCAGTCTGTTACTTGTCAAGACTCCAACATTATCAGATCTTATATTTCTATCGTCTAAGGCACTTTGTACCGTATCAATCCACCTATATCTTGGTCTTCCTCTGGGTCGTTTTCCTGCCAACCTGGCAGAAAACACTTGTTTTGCTAATCTTTCCTCTCCCATTCTATTTAAGTGACCATACCACCTGAGATTAGCTCTGCTAACGCATTCCTGGATGCTGACAATGTCAAGTTCTTTCCTAATATCCTCATTTTTAATATGATATTGCCATTGATGCCATCTGTTCATGCCTCTAATCTTTCTCAGGACTCTCATATCTGTGGTCTCTAGTCTTTGGTCAAGTGTTTTACTTCTGACCCAGCTCTCAGATCCATAAGTTAAAACTGGTTTGAACACTGTCTTGTATACAGCTAATTTAGTGTTCTGACTAATTTCTCTCTTATTCCATATGAATTTATTCAATTGACTTCCCACCATACCAGCTTTGCTGATTCTGTTGTCTATTTCTATATTTAATTTACCATCTTCAGTAAAAATCGTGCCTAAGTAGCTGAAATGTTTTACTTGTTCCACAAGTTCTCCATTCACAACACAGTTGACATTTTCAATGATTCTGCCTATTTCGGGGATTCAAAGAGGATAATAATGATTAATTATCTTCCAAAGAACCAAACTATACAAATGCAGAGTATTATGCTAACCTAGATCCATTGCATGGAGAAAAACTCATGAGAAAAGGCCTAAAGGCTTAAAGCAGTACCATTTTTCTTGGCCAGGAATGGCCAAGAAAAATGGTACCGCTTTATCACAACAATGTAGTAGCTCACAATGCAAGACTACGACATACCATGACAATGTACCAACTCATACATCTGCAATTGCAGTGGCCACACTAGTAAGTTTTGAACTGTTGCTGCCCTCCCACCCATATTCATCTGATACGGTCCTTTGTATTTCTTTACTATTCCTAAAACTCAAAAGTTTCTTGGTTGGGAAGAAATTTTTGTTGGATGAAGAGGTTATTGCAGCAGTAATAGACTGTTCTGCAGACCTTAATAAATCAGCTTAAATGGATGGTGAAACCACATTTCAGCACTGTTGGACCAAGTGCATTAGACTAAGAAGAGGTTAAAAAAAAAAAATTAATTCAAACTTATCTGTAGTTTGTTTCTATGTCAGGTCATGAACTTTTCGCTCTATGTAAAGTGTAAGCACACGCACACATGCACGCAATCACCTATGCTACAGCGCAAATATCCCAGGGTTAACTACTCATACTAAGCACTACTTTTAAAAACAGACCCAAACTATATTACCTGTTTTAGAGGAAGTTTTATATGAATAGTTTTATTTATGGATATCAACTGTACATTTTACTATTTATATTATAAATGTTATAACTGTAATTTGAATTAAGTGACATTCTTCTTCTTATACTGTGTCTAGAATTGTGAATCATCAAAAGGACAAGGTTTGTCTCAGTGCCTATCTTCTGATATTGCTATATCTCAGGTATGAGAAATTGCTTTTATTTATTCTGTACATAAAAATGCATGCCTGTGAGTCATTATTATTGTTTTTTTAAAATTCTTTGGCCTAAATAATTAATTTTGCACAGTTTCAAGTTTGTAATCCAATTTCTATTCTCTGGATACAATGCAACTTAATTCCTTAGGATGACGTTGAATAACACTTTTGAAAGATGCTGGATTTTGTTTGAGCCCAGTTATATTTTAAATTGCTTGAAATTGACTGTTGCCAAATGAGAGATAAATGGCATTTAATCAAGATATATGATCTGTTCCCGTATAAATAATAATAAAAAAAATAGTTTACAGTTATAAAAGTACATAACTATATATTAACATTGGATTAACAAAAGTATATGTTTCATTGACAACAATTTACATTAATGCATATGAATAGTAATTTTATATGCCACTCAACACAATTATCGGCTCCAACTTTCATTAACTTCTTTTAAGATCAAATTCCCACCTAGAATTTGATTTTAAAAGAAGGTACTTTAAATTACTACAGTGATTCTTATTTATCAGATACCCTGCCAAATTAATTAATATTTTAGACTGGAAGAACACATTAACAATATCAGTTACAATTTCCATCCGGCTCTCTCTCTATGAGATAGAGAGAGCAAACTATTGCTAGTCTTTGAGTTCAACTTAATACACACTAATAAAAAATAACGAATAAAAATATAAATTTACCCTATGCTGAAGGTCTGCAGAACTGGAATTAACAGTAGTAACATCCGTGAGAGTAGAACCTACATGGGCCAACTGTGAATGAGGAGCATGAATATGAAGGGAATTGCAACTAGGACTTTGAGTCATACCTTCATGGTGATTATTTGCTGGTGAACCTAAATTAAAATTTTTTTAAGAAATCAAAACTAAAAAAAAAATAATACAGATGCTGAAGGGAAAAAATGATGTATATTTAATATATATTAAAGATACAAAATGTATCTTGTCCTTGACAAAACTCATACCTTTATGGTGATTATTCACTGGGGAACCTGAATTAGAATTTTATTTTTTTAAATCAAAACTGAAGAGAATAAATACAATGCTGAATGAAAAAAAAATCATCTTTTTATTTAATATATCTTATGATCTTATGATACAAAAGTAAACTTATTCTTCCTCTATTACTATCATTTAGCAAAATCAAATTATACCATCTATAAATGCATTAGATAAACGACATTCATATACAGAAAGATTATAGTTATTTCATCAGATTTGGAAAATACATCTCCAATGCTCAGGAATGCCTAGGTAAAATGTGTTATATAATTAACAGAGATTTTCCTCTCTCACAATCTATTTGTTTTATAGTCCCTATGTATTAATCCAATAAAATCCTCTCACTCGCTTAAATGTCTCTATCATATTATTATGCAAGACTGTACTTAGTATGGGTCTGTAGACTTTTTATTTTTTGCTTGGAGAATGGAATGGATTGACAGAAGTGTAGCTATGAGTGTCCTGACAGTAAATAAGTTTAGGAGAAGTATGATAGACACTGTGTGTGTGTAATAATTAATGTTAGTCTCCTGACTTCATGGAGATAAACTAATTTACATTCCTTTATTCTCTCTCTCCATGACCAACATTAGAGAGTCCTGATGTTACCTTAGCCAAATGTTTCTAGACCTTCTCCAATGTTTCCATATCACAATGAAAACTGATGACTAAATCTAAGCACAACAGTCTAAGTGTGATCTGATCAGTGCTTTATACAGATATAGACTGGTCCATAATTGGAAACTTCTGTTTTAGAACAATGTTCGTGGAGTGATACTATTTTGTCTTCTTTCTTCTGCTTAGGAACCTTTCTCATGGAAAGATTTTTCAATAAATAATCAGGTCAAGTACATAGCTTTGCACATTCTTTAAAAATAAGTGGTGATATGCCATCCATTCATGCAGCCTTATTAACATTTAACCCAATCAACACCAAATATCTTTAATACTCTTAATCACTTACCTCCCCTCTACATGTTGCAGAACATCATTTATACCAATCTTTATACCAGTGTGACATTTAATGAACACTTCATCACTGTATAACTCCACTAAATCCTTTTCACTGACCACCATTACCATAACTATGACCAGTGTCAACTTGCCAGTTATTCTCTTTCTTGCCATATAGCAGAATTAATTTGAATTATCCTTAACTCAACTGGCCAATCTCCTCTCATACTGCTGCCCCTTTCCTTTCTTTATCATGCTTGTCACTTTCCTAACTTCTCATGCATTTTTTAATGTCACTGCCTTCCTACTTTTCCGTAGCATCTCCTTTTCCAACAATGCTTTTTACTCCTACTCTATTTTAATTCCATATACTTTCTTTCTCCACACACACACACATACACAAGTTCTTCAGAAGAAGAATGCACAAAAAGAAGAATGCACAATCAGTGCATACAAATTTTAACAAATTTACCCAATAAACTTTTTAAAACAGCAAAACATCATACACTGAATAACATCATACTCTCCTAAGCACAGTGACATGTATAAGAAGAGCTCCTGATTTGGATCAGTTTTCTAGGAATAATTAAATATATATATGTGTAATTTTTTGAGTAAGAGAGGCTGTAAATATTGTGCGCTACCAGTTTTATTAGTGTGGGGAATTTTTTTCCCAAAACTTAATCACGAAAGTCATGGCATTATCATTCCATGACTTTAATTGAGATTTCAGTCATTTCGTTAAGTGTGAGGTCTGTTATATGTATACTTTCGATTACATAAATGATTTGTGGATATTTGGTGAGGATGGAAGGAGGGTGTGTGTGCAAAATGTGACCTGAACGAGGAATTGATGAATGCAAATATGAAATTGATGACAGAAAGTGTTAGTAACGAGATTGTCGCGGGGGAAAATGGGTGCACGATTGAAAGAGAAGTGAAAAAATATTAAAAAATCAGTAAAAAAGAAAAAGAGCGATTTGAAAACCGTAACGGATGTTAAAAGGGACAAAAGTGAGGTGAGAGTGGCAGAAGTAAATGAAATTGAGAGAATGAATGAAACTAGAAATGGCGTGATGCAGACATCGAAAGTGAAAAAAATCGAAAGAATGGATGACTGCAAAAAAAGAATGAATGATAGCGAAAGTTCGACGCATGTTGGACTGAAAGAACAGAAACAAAGAAAGATGAATGAGTGTGAAAATGGGAAGAATGATAGCGAAAGTTGGACGCATGTTGGACCAAAAGTACGGAAACAAAGAAGGATGAATGAGAGTGAAAGTGAGAAGAGGGGGGTTGAAAAGTAGAAAGAGTGAATGACAGAGAGAATGTGTGGCGAGATTCAGAAGTTGAATTGGATTGGATGAGGCAAGAAATGAAATGGATGCGGAATGAAATTAAGAAAATTCAGGTAAAAACTATTAAAATAAATAATGATGGAATGAAAGAGTTAACGAAAGATGAGGGAGTGGCGTTGTATAGCGACTCCATTATTAAAGGTGTGTTGGAGGATAGAATGCACAACGTACGTTTTCCAGGCGCTAAAATGAGTAGAGTGATTGAGGCAGGAGCAAGCAAAAGAGTTAATAGTATTAATAGGTACGAATGATTTGAGAGAGGACAAAGAGTGTGTCAGAATGGATATCAGGAGGCTGCTTAGAAGGATAAAAGAAAATAGTGTGACAGGAAAGGTAGTTAGCATGTTCCCTAGGTATGACTGTGGTGAAATGAGGCGGAGAGCAAGATGCTGGCTGAAATGTGTGAGGAGATGGGAGTACAGTTTGTTAATGTGTGGAATGAGTTTGAGGGACGAAGTGAGTTGTATGGGAGCGATGGACTGCATTTGAGTGGTTATGGTGTGAGTCGAATGGAGAGACTGCTGCTGGAAGGTAGAGAAGTGAATAGAGAGAATGAATCAGATTGAGTGGGAAGTGATGTGGAACAGCAGGAGAGTAAGATAGGAGAGATTGAAGAGGTGGTTATGAATGGGGAAGTGAGTGGTATGAGTATAGAAAATGAGAGAATGTGTGTGCAAGAGGAGCAGGGAAATGAGGAGGCTCAGGGTGGACAAGGGTACACAGCATGAGAAAGGTGGATGCTCCAAGAGGAGGTGAGCATGTGTAGGCGTGAAAGGAATAGGATGAGCAGGGATCAAGAGGAAAGAGTTGGAATTGAAAAGGGTTTTAAAATGAAGAAGCAGAAAGGAAAATGGCCACAGTCGAGCATGGAGAGATCACATTGAGTGAGTAGTAGTATCAGTTGAACTAGCTGTAGATCCAGAAATGAGCTGTTGTGTTTGTATACAAATGCTAGAAGTATAAGAAACAAGGCAGATGAAATGGTTGCACTAATTGAGTCTGTTCACCCAAAAATTGTTGGGATAAGTGAGATATGGTTAGATGAGGATGACATCCTGACAGGAACAGAGATGGAACGGTATGATGTGTTTTGTGAGGACAGAGGGAGTAAAAAGGGAGGGGGACTACTATTGATGATAGAGAAAGAGTTATGTCCATATAAAGTGGAGATGCAAGAGGGAAATGGTGCCAGTGGTTCTGAGGCAGTATGGTGTGAGATAGAGGTGAATGGAATGAAATACTTGGTGGGATGTTGTTATAGACCAGGTAATGTGGATGGTGGTGATAATGAAATGTACAATCAAATTAGCAAAGTAAATAAGAAAAGAGTGATCATTATGGGTGATTTTAATTATGGCAATATAGACGGGAATGATGAGATTGCAATTGGAAGTAAAGAAAATGAGTTTGAGTTTTTGAGGGATAACTACCTCAGACAGTATGTAATAGAGGGCATACAAGGATTGAGGGTGTTGGATTTGGTCATCTCATCAGAGGATATAATTGTAAATGAGGTGTCAAATCATCCACCAATTGGTGAGAGTGACCATGAGGTGATTACCTGGGTGGTTGCCAGCAGTGTGAGGACCTCTGTGAGGAACTACAAGCGGGCGTGATTATGAAGAGCTCAGGAGAGAGCTTGCGGGTGTAGAGTGGAATGCAGAGTTAGCTGGAAAAGAGAACGATGCAGCTTGGGAGATTTTCAAAAACTGTTTAGTAGATGCAATGTCTAAATGTATTCCAAGGGTGAGAAGGTTAAATACGGTGGGCGTGAGATGGATGAATAAAGAGAATAAGCATGTGATATAGAGAAAAAGTGCATTGTGGAGTTAGCATAAGAGAAGTGGAAATAACCAATTCCATGAAGTCTACAAAGACCAAGCAAGGAGGGTGACTTGGTTGGTGAGGGTAGCTAAAGAGAGGTATGAACAGCAGTTGGCTAATGAAGCCAAAAAAAATCCCAAGGAGTTCTTTCGATATGTAGCCAGCAAAAGAAAGAATGATTATGGAAGGATGACACTGATTGGAGAAAATGGTATAAAGACAGCTGATGCAGAATGTGGTGGAGATATTTAATGAGCAGTTCATAAAGATCTTTCAATCTTGTGAATGTGACTTCATGGAAGGATTTAGAGCAGTTGATGATGGGAAGGAGAGACTGACTGTAGGTGAGCAAGAGGTGTATGGGGAGTTGAGTAAACTAGATGTTAATAAGGCTGTGGGACTTGATAATATATCACCACGTATTCTGAAGGAATGTGCCAGGGAGTTGACATCTGCCTTGACATATTTTTTTTTAATACGAGTCTTGCAGTCGGTCAAGTTCCTAAGGAGTAGAAGGAGGGCAAGATTGTGCCACTTTATAAAGGAGGGTGATCGAACTCAAGCATCAAACTATAGCCCTATCTGTGTGTCAGGTGTTGTGGTTTGTTGGAGAAGCTTGTGAGAACTAGGATCCAGAGTTGGGTTGATAACAATGGCATTATCTTTGATAGTCAGCATGGATTTGCTAAAGGGAGGTCATGTTTTAATCTATTTACTTATTACAATAAAGTGACTGCTTCCTTGGACACAGGAAAATGATACACAGTAATATACTTGGATTTCGCAAAGGCTTTTGATAGAGTACCTCATGATAGGTTGACAGTCAAACTAGAGCAGATGGGGTTGGATATTAGATTGGTGCATTGGATTGGAGACTGGCTATCTGATAGGTATCAACAAGTTTTGTATGGGGGAGCGATATCCAGGAAAAGGAAAGTCACTAGTGGAGTGCCTCAGAGGTCTGTTTTAGGTCCATTGCTGTTTAACTTGTATATTAATGATGGTATATGAATGATGGAAATATAGATGAAGATTTGGATGGAGATATTCAGTTGTTTGCAGATGATGCAATGTTGGGACGAACCATGGAGTGTAGTGAAGATGTTGTGGCCTTACAGGAAGACTTGAATAGATTGAGTGATTGGGCACGGAAATGGGGATGAGAGTTAAATGTTGCAAAATGTAAGGTTTTAAAATTTGGAAAACAAAGATGGGATGCAGAATTTATGCTTGGTGAGAATATATTGTTGGAGGTAGAGGAAATAAGAGATCTGGGCGTAATAGTGGATAAGGATCTAAAATTTAGGGGACACATCACCAAAATTGTGAAGACAACACAAATGCTTCTGGGAATGATGCAGAGGACACTGTCGTGTAGAAGTAGGGAGATTCTTGTTCTGTTGTATACTATTGTGCCCAGATTTGGTCACTGGGTTTTCAGAAAGATGAAGAGATGTTGGAAAGGGTCCAAAGGCAATTGACTAAGGTAGTTTCTGACCTCTGGAATGTCGAGTATGAGGAAAGATTGAGAAGATGTAATTTTTAGAGTCTGGTGGACAGGAGGAAGAGGGGGAGATATGATAGAGACCTAGAAGTTAGTAAGGGGTTGTTATAGGATCAATGCTGAAGAAGTTTTACAGAGAATAGTGGGAGATGAGGGGAGAACCAGAGGTCATCCCTGGAAACTGTATAAAGAGGGTGTGAGTAGGGGAGTGAGAGGCAGGTTTTTTTTCATGTAGAGTTGTGAATGCCTTGCCTGAGAATGTAGTGTCTGCAAAGAGTTTGAATGTGTTTAAAACATGGTATGATGAGCTGTGTGTGCGTGTGTGTGATAAAAGGACCTCCCAGATGAGTCTTTGACTCCATGAGGTCTTGGGGTGGTAATAATAATAATAATAAAACAATAATAATAATAAAAATAAAAATTTTAAGCTAAAGATTGATTTCATGGTTTTCAACAGTACACTTCTAACCAAGCCAGTTCTAGAAATCAGATGTAGCCAACATCACTAAATTGTAAACTAACGTATATTAAATTAAAATCTTTAACAAGAAGACCTGATTAGCAGTTAAAGGAGGCAAAATTGTGTTAATGATATATTAAAAGTATGTTGGTTCCTGTTGCCTTTATCTTAAAACCCCTCTGGGCAGACAACACAAATTACATGAGAATAAGCTTAAAGAATACTATAAATTACTTCCCTCAAATTAGTTTATAGCTTCCATAAAGCACACACAAAATAAAGCTGCATTCTGCAGACAAAATTAATTCAACCTAATTAAATGTAGTTAAACAACTAGTTTAACTACATTTAATTAGGTCTCTAGATTACTTTAAAGCAAGACAGCAATTGCAGCTATGATATCACTTCTTTATTCAACGACTATTTCATTAAAATAAATCCTGTCCATTTTGCTTTTCATCCTAATGCTTCCAAACTCACTGATCCTAAGATCAATACTTGTTTCAGTAAAGAAATACCGTGTGTAGACATATTCATTAAAATTATAATAATGGAATTAACTGACGTAAAATATTATTTATTAGTAGAATTTTCACATGAGTATCGCAGGCATCTTCAGTACATGTATAAAGCTAATTAAACAATAACTGATAATTCCAAAAGATAACTAAAAAAGGTCAATAAATTTCATAACTTATTTAAAAAAAAACACATAAATAAATAAATTATATATATATATATATATATATATATATATATATATATATATATATATATATATATATATATATATATAAATACACAATTTAAAAAAGTTAGGAAAGATTAGCTGATTTATAAAGTACTATCTCCCACAAAGGGGATAAACGTAGATCATCGGATCTGTTTCATTAGGAGAGATAATAAAGTTTCGCGTTTCTTTATAAAGCTGTTCCATTAGGAAACAACTTTTGTGAAGGACTCTTGTCTTGTTCCAATGAACTATGTCTAATATTGATGACATGTTCTGCAAGTCCAGACTGTTCAGGTTCAAGGTACTGAATATAAGATTGCTGTTCTTCTAGCTGAATAAATGCAGACCTTGAGCATGAATTTTTCATCCTCAAATGTTTCAGAGGCCCTAACGAAGTCCCAACCAAGTACTGATACTATAGATACATAATTTGATAACAGAAGTAAGAAATAAAAGATATATGATACTAGTATAAATATACCAGTGTTTTTGGTCATCCACACAATAGGTGAAAAGCCAATAGGAAAACTGATGTGACCCTTCTTTATTCAAAAGAGTTTAGGAGGACTGGTGGGATTTCCCATAACTCAAGAAATTACATTCTGTGATATTTTGTGGAAACAACATCATGTCAGCAACATTCCAAGAAACTACTGGAAGCAATATCAATGGGTGGAATACCAATCATAGTAACACCTAATAAAACACTCAATTCTCGAAGAGGAGTATCAGAATGGGATCTCCTTGATGTTCTGATAAGGAGATACATTCAGAGTTTACAGATCAGGTAGTGACAGGTGTGAGGTGCATCCTGATATGTAGGGATGGTCACCTGGTTCCAACCAGGAACATCATCTCCTTACTTTTGATACACTGAAGCGTCCAACATCTGTAAAAGTAGGGTATTTCAACTGTCCTGTTAGAGCATTGATCCCTAATCACTAAGATGCTTTAAATGTCAGAAATATGGGCATGCCCAAACTGCCTGCCATGGCTCTATCGCCTGTGCCCGACGTGGTAATAAAGAGCACGATAACAAATCTTGTTCTGCAAAAAGAGCTACATGTATCAATTGTCAGGAGTGCATGTAAGAAGTGGAAAGATGAAAAATTAAAAGTGAACAAAATATATCATATCAGGATGCAAAAAGGAAGTTAACCACCATTATACCTGTTCTGAGACCCTCTTATGCTGAGAAGGTGGCAACTAAGAAAATGTCAACATCTCAAACACATATGTCTGTTCCACCATCTGATAACTTCACAATACCTGAACTTTATGATCAGGAGTGATCATAAATTATGAGTCATGCAATTGAGCACATCAATTGCATGACTTATAATTTGCTTTAGAGACAACTCCCAAAATGGTTCCATTCAATGAGAACCCACTAGTCAATTATGGCAAAGAAATCACTTAAAGATAAACTACCAGACCCCCCCCCCTCCACAAACATAAAACAAAATGGATACATCAACATCAGTATCCACTGAAAGTAAATTAAACTTGCCAACTGACCCTGACACATCAGATGTATTGAATATTTTACCAGAGGAAGAGATGGACAATGGCCATCCATACTTCCCAAAAACAACTGATAAATGTAAGTCCTTATTTCCCAAAAACCAGACAAGTCTATAAAGCCAAAACAATAGGAAACGTTTTGCAATGGAACTGTCATGGGTTTCACCAGGCTATCGATGATATCAAGAGTTTGCTGTAGAAACCATACTTTTCTGTTTCTGTCTACAGGAAACATACTTAAGACCCAATGAGGACCTACCTTAAGGAATTTCACTGTTGTATGCAACGACAGAACTGGACGTGGTCCTGCTCATGGAGGAGTAGCTATCTTAGTGGGCAGTCATACTTCTTTTCATCATGTCTAGCTTAACACTGCTCTGGAAGCAATAATGATTTGCCTATCTGTGGGATTTCTTATTACAGTATGTTCAATTTACCACCTGGAGTGCTGAATTAAATGAAATCGATCTTCATAATTTTATCTTGCAACTGCCTGGACCGATTTAGTTCCTCCTTAACAAATGGGCTCAATTTTTAGTTCCCATTTGTTAAGGAGGAACTAAAAACACTCTTTTACTGTCTCACCCTAGTGCAGTAGGACATGATATCCATTATGAAATGATAAAACATCTACCATCATCTTCTATTGATCCCCTTCTCTAAATATACAACAGAATACTTGCAGAGGAAGAGTTCCCAGATTCTTGGCATGTCAGGTGTCATTGCTATCCCAAAACCAGGAAAGCATTCAACAAGCAAATAATTATCAACCTATTGCTCTGACCAGCTGTCTTTGGAAGATATTAGAGAAAATGGTTAATGTCAGACTTCTCTGGTACTTAGAAAGCAATTATCTTCTCTCCAATACACAATGTGGTTTTCATAGACATCGTTCAACTTTAGACCATTTGATCCATTTAGAATCTTGTGTAAGAGATGCATTCCTGAAGTAAGAACATCTGGTTTCAGTTTTCTTTGACATTGAAAAATCTTATGACACAGCCTGGAGATAGAGAACATTAAAAGAACTTTTTAAACCTAGGTCTCAGAGGAAACCTTCCTGTATTATTAAAAACTTTCTGTACAGGCAAACTTTTCAGAGTGGGAAGTACAATATCTTGGCCAATAAGTACAATAGTGTTATACAATATAACACTCTTTCAGAAGTTCATAGGCATTTATTATATCGTTCTCCTTTCTTCTGTTTACCAGTGTCTGCAACTTACATCATCTTAATATATCTCAATCTACATGCCATAATCCTGATATTATTGTAACTTGTCTTTCAACCCTTTCAACAGCTTCTTCATCCCCTTTGAACTCAAGAGACCAAATCTGTGGACAGTAGTCTAGGTGTAGTTGTATCAAGGCCTTGCAAAGAGGCAAAATGACTTCCTTATCCTTACACATCAATGTTTCATTTTAGCATCACACTTATTCCCTTATGTGACCTTTGAACTTCAAATTCCTATCCACCATAATTCCAAGAGCCTTAGTCTCATCAGTTTCTCCACACAATTCTGTCATTGAAAATCTCCATGCAAAAGTGCATTACTTTACACTTAATAACAATGAATTAATAACCATTATCACATGCCCACAGTTCCAGCCTAATCCAGACTATATATCAGTAGCATCCCTGATTGCCCTGCTTATCAGCATCTCCTGCCACGTTCTTTGCAGTCTTGTAATGTATAGAATAAACAATAGTGGTTGAAGGACTGATCCCTGGAGTACAGCAGTGGGAATCTTAAATCTGACAGATTCATCCCCCCTCCTCCATATACCACTTTCCAATACCTGTCCATCAGCCAACCCACTTATCCAAGTCAATATTCGAATCTCCATGCTTCAATTCCAAGTTTATATTCCAATCTCATATTCTCCAGCTTATGTAACAGCCTTTCATGTGGTGCCCTATCAAATGCCTTAGCAAAGTTCAAAGTATCATAGCATATCAATTTTCCCTTTATCCAACTTACCCATAATATTATAAAATATAAGCAAATTGCTCAGACATGACCTCCATTTAGTAAACCCATTTCTGTATGCAAGTTGTAACCAAATTCTCTGAAATCTTCTACATCATCCCAGAGATTCTGACAAATTAGTAGTTACATATATTAGTTTTTACTCCACCCTTGTATAGCAGGTCTACATTGTATTCTTTCCATTCCTGTGAAATCTTTCCTGAACTAAGATTCAAATTATACAAACATGTCAAGAGCCTAACTGGTCTGGCTGAACAGTAATTTAGCATACATGCAGATATCTCACCTGTCTTATTGCTGAATTCATATCCAGTTATGCAAAAGCTCTATAATCATTTTTCTCATGCACCTTAATCTGTTCATCCAAAACAGTGGTAGCACTGTATGCCATGTTAATATACACCAGGTTGATAGACCTTAGCAAAGTGAGCACTCATTATTTGAACATTCACATGTGCTTCTAGCACAGTGGTACCATCTGAATTTATTAAATAAAATTATTCTTATACATTCATTCTTTCTTTTACTTGCATCATAAGGATAAAATTATTTGGGGCTGCCTATATAGCCAATCTTTTTATACTCCAGATTAGCTTTCCATACAATGCTAGCAATTTTTTTAGCATGTGTACTTTATATATTGCACAACTCCTCTTATCCTTATTTTCACAATATTTCTTCCACATCATATTCTTATGGATCACCTGCTTAAGGCTGGAGACCCATTTCACTCCTACCCTATTTATTCTTCAAACTCCAGGGATGGACAAATTCAGATACTGCATCATTTGAATTACATGATGCAGAATCTTAAATGATTCAGAATCTTAAATGATTCAGATACTGCATCATTTAATCATCTTAAAAGCTTCCTATGCAATGCTGATATCCTTCCCAATTAGAAGTTTTTTCACTTGGTTATACTATAAATTAAATGTACCAAAATATTATATACTTGGATATATGTTTGTATATGTTTGCTTACACTTGAATAAAGGATTAGGATTAAACTAAGTATATAATTTCTTGGTATCTTTAATTAATTAATCCCTTCCACTTAGTAAATGATATAAATGATACCAATGGGACTGAACAGTTTTGAGCTGAGCTGGTCATAATTTTCAATAGCTTTTGTAGTTCAGTATGCAACCTTTCCTAATTTGAACATCCATATACTTTAGGGTGACCAACTTTCCCGTATTTCTCAGGAACTCCCGTATTTTAGCTAATTTTTTTGGGTCATCCCGGCTCTCGTATTGATTATGAAAAATACGGGCGTATTTGAATATCAATCATTGTCGTATATTTTTCAATGTATATTATAACCACCAAATACAATTTGATACTAAAATCGATAGTTTGGAAAATTCTAATCGATACAATTCTGTTACAGCCAACGAATATACATCGGTGTTCCAGCAAAGATGTTATATCATTGTGTTGATCTTGTAACCCTTTCGTGCCATTTTAATAATCGATACCCATTCGGAATAATCAAATCGTTTGTAGCGATTTTCTATATATGCTACCAGATTTTGTTTGTCTGTTTCCTATCTTGCGTTCTTACCAGCCGTTGTGTCTGCATTCATTCTCAAAGTATTTTCAGTATCCTTGAACATGAAGTGCCATAGTATATTTTCATGATGGATAGTGGCGGTGAAACAGAAAGTAATAATGTAAAAAGGCAACCAAAAAAGAAAGGTAAATATTTGTGTAAAAATTATTTGTATCAAAAATCAAATATTTGTGTTTATCTGAAGAAATGGGAAGAAGAGTACTCGTGGCTAAAATCCGTGCCATCCAACATTCCCAAAGCTAATTGTATATTATGTAAATGTGACTTTAGTATCACCCATGGGGGTAATAATGACTGCAAGTAACAAGTGCCATTGTATATTTTCGTGATGGATAGTGAAGGTCTCCCTTATTTTCATGTTCGAAAGTTGGTCACCCCAATGCTACATGATTTCATTAGTCCAGTGATTGATAATTAATTTAAATATAATTTTATATTTGTCAACATGCCACACCATACTAATACTCTTTATGATTATGCCATAATTAATTATTAATACAATTGGAAAGGTATTTGTACAAGTAAATTTGTTCGGACAGGGCCCTCATCTTATAAGAAAATAATTTACCAGGCCGCAGTCTCACAACTGACAACCACTGAACAACACTTTCGGTTTGGACATATTTGAGCAGGAGAGGAAGAAAGTTGCCCAACCAGGCCAAGCAGACCATAGATTTAAGTATAAGAAAAAGTGAAGAGTGACCAACTCTCCCGTATTTCCCAGGAAGCCACGTGATGGATACTGACGGCCTCCCTTATTTTGATGTTCAAAAGTTGGTCACCCTAATATACTTTGCTACTTCTCAGGTTAGTACAGCATGATTCACTGTCACCAACTGGTAGCAAAACAGTCAGATTCTTAACAGATACCCCCCCCCCCTTCTGATGGTACAATCAAACCTAACACTCTTTCGTACTCACGTGTGCTGCTTGAGAAAGTAGTCTTGCAACAGCTCAATAAATTTTCCGTAATAAATTCTTGATGACATTCATTCTCAGCTTCCAAATATGTGCTATTGTCTCCTTTCCCTACCATCCATAATGAAAAATTCCAACTGAAATTCTGTATGATCCTTTCAGAAGTTTGTGAGTTTCAATCATATCCCCCTTTTCTCCTTTATTAGTGTCTACAGTCTAAAAATTTTCAATTTGTCTTCAAAATCAGTATTCTACAATCCTGATATCATTTTTAACAAGAATGCATTCTCTCTCTCACCCCCGCCACAGTATCAGAATCACCATGGAAACAAAAGAGACCAAATCTGCATGCAATAGTCTAAGTGAGGTCTTATCAAGGCCTTGTATAGAGGCAAAATGACATCCTGATATGTCATAGTTTGTTTCAGCACTGCAATTATGCTCTGAGTTGTATTTACAGTCTATATGGCCCTTGAGCTTCCTATCTACAAATTTAAAACTCCAAGAATCCTAAGCCTGATCAGTTTCTTCTAGCATAATCCAACCAATATAATAATAAACAACAATAATCAGCTAACGTCTTTTATTCCCTTATAGGGAGTAGGTGAGGCCTTTTAACCCTATGTAGCTTTAGGAGACTGAGTGGGCAGTTCAATCTCCACTGATAGCCAATCAGAGAAAGCTGGTCCATGACTATCACTAATTATAGGCAGCCGATGAAGAGACAGGCAAACAAGTGCTGCCATCTCTTGGTACCTAACCCTAACGGAATGTGTTACTGCCTGAAATAACATAAGTTCTATGGTCGATTTTCTTGATTTTATAGGATGGAAAAAAAAAACAAAAAAACTCGTTTTCTCGCTGTCAATCTCTGCCAGAGATTGACAAACTCAAGAATCAGTTGAAGAAAGGCTTAGAAAAAGTTCCTCCAGTTAGTGACTAGACTTGAACTTAAGTCTCTATCTTTGGGTGGTTTAGTGCAGAAGATGCAAGTACCACTTATATTGATCTACAGGCTCACCAATATCATATGACATTGGATATCCAATCTGACTGAAGTGCATGACTTTACATTTACTAACATTAAACTGACAGCCATTTTCCAATGCCCACAATTCCAGCCTATTCAAGTCATTTTGCAAGTACTACATATCAATCGCATTTCTGATTATCCTTGCCTATCTTTGTATCATTAGCAAATAGCTGTATGTCACCGTCAAATACTTCCCAATGTCACTAATGTACAGATTGAATAGCAAAGGACCAAAGACTGATCCTTGTGGTACACCACTGGCTGCCATAAATCTTGCAGAATCACATCCCACTTTTTGATATCTGTCAGTCAGCCATCCTCTTATCCACAGTAATATTTTATAATCCAAACCCATATTCTCCAATTTATGCAACAGTCTTCCATGCTGTATTCTGCCAAAAGCCTCAGCAAAATCCAAAAGTATCATGATGTATCCATTTCCCATGTGCCGTTCGTTGTCAAGTAGAGATTCACTGTCAACCCATGTCTGAATACGAACCCTAACCAACTTCACCACCACCCCAGATACTAACAGGTTGATAGTGAACACATCAGTTTTTGCACCCACCCTTGTGCAATGGGATTACCACACATTCTTTCTACTCTTCTACTCCTGTGGAATCTTTCCTGTTCTGAGACTCAAATTATATAGCTTGGTCACAGGAATAGCCAATTCAGCTGAACATTATTTTAGCATCCATGCTGATATCCCATCAATCCCTATTGCTGAAGTCTTATTCAGTTTATGCAACATTACGCTCACTGCTTCCTCTTCACTGAATGAATGAAGAAATTCAGTGAAGAGGAAGCAGTGAGCGTAATGTTACATTCTACATCTGTCACCCTCATGTCGTATGTATCTAGTATCTAGTAGAGTTATTCTTTCATATTTATTCTTTCTTTTACTTGCAACCAAACAATAGAATTCTTTGGAGTTGTCTTTAGTTTGAAGAGACAGTTTCTTTTCATATTCAGACTTTGCTTACCATACAAAGCCTGCTGTATGGTAAGCAAAGTCTGCTGCTCATAATTTTCATAACGTACATCATCCTTATGTGCATGGTATTCCATCCACATCATCCTTTTTTTATAAATAGCTTGTTTGATAACATTACATATCCATTTCACTCCTACTCTGTTTATTCTTTGAATAAACAGAGCAGAACAGAAACGTTATCTATTTATTATTATTATAATTATCACCCAAGACCTCATGGAGTCAAAGACTCATCTGGGAGGTCCTTTTATCACACACACAGCTCATCATACCGTGTTTTGAACACATTCAGACTCCCTGCAGACACCACACTCTCAGCAAAGGCATTCCAATCATTTACAACTCTGCACGAAAAAAAACATTCCCTCTCTCTCCCCTATTCACACCTTTATACAGTTTCCAGGGATGACCTCTGGTTCTCCCTGATCTCCACTATTTTCTGTAGAAATTCTCCAGCACTGATCCTATAACAATCCTTTACCAACTTGTAGGTCTCTATCATATCTCCCTCTCTTCCTCCTGTCCACCAAACTCTGCAAATTGCATCTCCTCAATCTTTCCTCATACTCAACATTCCAAAGGCAACTGGAATGTTAAACAAATTCCCTTTTCAACATCTCTTCATCCTTCTGAAAACCAGGTGACCAAATCTGGGCACAATAGTCCATGTGTGGCCTAATCAAAGCCTTATACAATGGAACAAGAATCTCATAACTTCTACACGGCAGAGTACTCTGCATCATTCCCAGAAGTCTTTGTGTTGTCTTCACAATTTTGGTGATGTGTCCCCTAAATTTTAGATCCTTATCCACTATCACCCCCAGATCTCTTATTTCCTCTACCTCCAACAATATATTCTCACCAAGCATAATTTCGGCATCCCATCTTTGTTTTACAAATTTTAAAACCTTACATTTTGCAACATTGAACTCACATCCCCATTTGCTTGCCCAATCACTCAATCTATTCAAGTCTTCCTGCAAGGTCACAACATCCTCACTACTCTTCATGGTTTGTCCCAACTTTGCATCATCTGCAAACAACTAAATATCTCCATCCAAATCTTCACCTATATCGTTAACATACAAGTTAAATGTTAATGGCCCTAAAACAGACTCTTGAGGCACTCCACTAGTGACTTTCCTGGAAATCGCTCCCCCATACACAACTTGTTGATACCTATCAGACAGCCAATCTCCAATCCAATGCACTAATCTAATATCCAACCCCATCCGCTCCAGTTTAACTATCAATTTATCATGAGGTACTTTATCAAAAGCTTTTGCGAAATCCAAGTATATATATCACTGTGTATCCTTCTCCTCTGTCCAAGGAAGCAGTCACTTTATTGTAATAAGAAAGTAGATTACTAAAACATGACATCCCTTTAGCAAATCCATGCTGTCCATCAAAGATGATACCATTGTTGTCAACCCAACTCTGGATTCTAGTTCTCACAAGCTTCCTCCAACAACTTAACCACAACACCTGACACACAGATAGGCCTATAGTTTAATGCTCGAGTTCGATCACCTCCTTTATGAAGTGGCATAATCTTGCCCTCCTTCCACTCCTTAGGGATTTGACCGAGTGCAAGACTCATATTAAAAAAAATATGTCAAGACAGGTGTCAACTCCTTGGCACATTCCTTCAGAATACATGGCGATATATTATCAAGTCCCACAGCCTTATTAACATCTAGTTTACTCAACTCCACATACACCTCTTGCTCACCTACAGTCAGTCTCTCCTCCCCATCATCTATTGCTCTCAATCTCTCCATGAAGTCACATTCACAAGATTGAAAGACTTGTATGAACTGCTCATTAAGTATCTTCACCACACATTCTGCAACAGTTGTCTTTATACCATTTTCTCCAATCAATGTCATCCTTCCATAATCATTCTTTCTTTTGCTGGCTACATATCGAAAGAACTCCTTAGGATTCTTTTTGGCTTCATTAGCCAACTGCTGTTCATACCTCTCTTTAGCTACCCTGACTAACCAAGTTGTCCTCCTTGCCTGGTCTTTGTAGACCTCATGGAATTGGTTATTTCCACTTCGCTTATACTCCTCCACAATGCCCTCTTTCTCTGTATCGCATGCTTAATCTCTTTATTCATCCATCTCACACCTACTTTATTTAACCTTCTCACCCTTGGAATATATTTAGACATTGCATCTACTATAGATTTAGACATTGCATCTACTATATAAAATCACCCAAGCTGCATTGATCTCTTTTCCAGCTAACTCTTCATTCCATGCTACACCTGCAAGCTGTCTCCTGAGCTCTTCATAATCCCCTCCCCCCCCCCTTGTAGTTCCACATATACCCTTTTTTCACAGAGGTCCTCACACTGCTGGCAACCACCCAGGTAATCACCTCATGGTCACTCTCACCAATTGGTGGATGATTTGACACCTCAATTATAATTACATCCTCTGATGAGATGACCAACACCCTCAATCCTCACGTGTCCTCTGTTACATACTGTCTGAGGTAGTTATCCCTCAAAAACTCAAGAAACTCATTTTCTTTACTTCGAGTTGCTATTGAAATGGATGATATTAATTCTGGATGATTCTGATAATATTGCATCAGTTAAGTATTTTTTTTAAACACTGCCCATGCACTGTCAATATTCTTCCCATTCCAACAACTGATATCATGGCACAGAATCCAGCATACTCCTCAGTTGGTCATAATTTCCCGTTTTGTAGTTGAGCATGTAACCTTTTTCTGAATGGAATATTCATAAACTTCACTTCTCAATGGAGCATGGTCATGTCACCAACTGGAGGCAGAATAGCCTCATCTTTAAATGAAATCCCCTCTGACACTATAATCAATTCTAACACTCTGACACCAATTAAATTATGATTACTATTTTTGCACCCATTGTCTTTATTTGGTAATAGATGTTTTTGTCACTAGCAACCCGATCCATTAGGTCTGTAACAACACCCCACTATGCATTTGATTTTGTTAAACTCCATCTCACACCAGATGGCTTGAAACTCAATGCCAGATGAAAAACTGTTACTAATATTACTGCCAATGGTCTCAACACTAACTGGATTCAAGTCATCCAATATCACATTGTTATTGAAAAGAATATCATACTGTTATATATGAAAAAAAATATGACTTCTGCATTACTTCAACCTTAGTATCACCTCTGGGTCTGGGTAGTGACCCCTTCTCATAATGCATAGCATTATACATGTCAGCAATCACTAAAGTCTACTATTTGTCAGTGCCAATGTCATTTCTAGATTATGAAAGCACCCATCACACGGGTGCTTTCATAATCTAGAAAACTGAAGTGTATACTTATGTTTTGCATTGCAGTTCACAACATTCTCATGTATATATCATGTAAGTCAAAAAATATTTGCTGGAAAAAATTCTCTGATAATATACATACAGTATATATACACACAAAATACAGGGTGTTTCTAAAGAGGGTATACAACTTTGAATGGCAATAGAAGGTAAATAGCGATAGACGAACCAATTTTTATTACCATGTAAATGTAATGTAATACTAGAAGTTTCAACACAGAGAGTTAAAGTTTGATATGACTGCCTCCAGTAATTCTGCAGATGTTCCATCTGTATTCAATTTCCTGCCACACGTGGTAGAGCATATCTGGCATAACTTCAGCAATGGCAACAGTAATTCTGGAATGCAGCTCATCCAAATTGGCTGGTGGTGATACAAAAACTCGATCTATCACAAAGCCCCACAAGAAAAAATCTAACTGTGTAAGATTGGGGGAACACGGTGGGAGTGTAAAGGCCCATCTACTAATCCATCTGCCTGGAAAATGGGTGTCAAGGTACAACCTTACATCTGTCAGGTAATGAGGAGGTGCTCCATTTTGCTGGAAATGCGTCTGTCATTGTCATCATCATCTAATTGCGGTATTAAGTATTCTTGTAGCATGTCCAGATACACCCCACCAGTGGGTATTTTTTTTTAAAAAAGAAGGGTCCACACACTTTCTTCTTGCTTATGGCGCAAAAAACATTAGCTTTTGGGGTGCAGCGAACATGCTTTAAATTTGTAGGACCTTAAATGTAGATGCTGTCGTAAAACATGCCACACAGTCACATGTGGAATTCCAATTTGACAAGATGCAGGTCTGGTTGACTTTCCAGGGCTCTCTGGAAACTTTTCCAAACTTCTTTCAGCACACAGCCTTCCTGTTGACCTTGAATGATGCACAGAACAGTCTGTTTCCATAAAATTCTTGTGTCAGGTGTAGATCACGCACCTATTAGGAGGTTGTTTGCCATAGTGCATGCAAAAATTCCTCTCGACTTGTGTTGCACTTTGTTTCCTCAAACCAAAACACACAACATGCTCACTTTGCACCATCAAAAGTTGCCATTTTCAAATGGTTGATGTATTACGCCATCTGGTATTGCCATTTGATTTGATGTGTTTCACTACATTATGACACTCACGCGGCTTTTGTACATCTTCTGAGTTATTCTCTGCTCTCCTGCAAAGTTGTATACACCCTTTTGAAACATCCTGTGTGTGTGCGTGTGTATTCCAAACTCACATCTTAAAGCTCAGTTCTTCCTTGACTTCCAAGAATGTTTATAAGCCAAGAGTAACCACTCTCAATGCCATCATCTGTAAACTAAGAAAATTAAATTAATCTAAAAAGCACAGTATAATGTTCAGAACTGTCAACTGTAACATTTCATTTGGCAGCAGTTCTTAATGTTTCTGCATTCCATAAAACATTCTCACAACTGAGCAGTGAAATGCACTTCAGTTTTATATACAGATAATGGTGAAGCAATATCACAACTGATAACAGCAACTGGGGAGCATTCATCTTAGCTTACGAAGAAAATGCAAAAATGCATGCATAAGCCTACGAACATTTTTATCTCATCTCATCTTCCTTATACCCTCTTTTCCCTTGCGGTGTCGAGGGTCCATTGATCATCGGGCCTCACTCCGTTTACAGGATAAGGTGGTCAGCCTTATGCCCCGGTGTATCCTATGGCCTGTAGTGTTGAGTTCTCAAGGCCAGTTTGCCTGCTTTGTGGGATGAAAAACCCCAGAATAAACTGGGGAAAAAACCCTGCTGTCCACACCCATGACTGGCTAACTTGGCTATGGCTGAGGAAGATCCTTCAGCTCCTCACGTCACCGACAGGAATCGAACCTAGGACACTCCTTCCCCAGGCATATGGTTGCAAAGCACATAGCCACTAGGCTAACCGCGCGGACAAAGAACATTTTTATAAATAGGTTTTTTTTGGAAATGTTTATTATTATTATGTGACAACTC
This sequence comes from Typopeltis vanoorti, assembly GCF_054136105.1. Classification (NCBI taxonomy): domain Eukaryota; kingdom Metazoa; phylum Arthropoda; class Arachnida; order Uropygi; family Thelyphonidae; genus Typopeltis; species Typopeltis vanoorti. Next base: position 136,089,908 of record NC_143550.1, on the reverse strand, counting down.
CAGGGAGTACAAGGATTCATTGAGGGAGGGCACCTACTCTAACTCTCCATCTCCACCATTCAAATCCATCAACTACAGCAAACTGCATCATCTACATCAACACCATCTTGCCCACCATCACCACTAGTATTTCCACAGACAATCACAAACATCTATGCCCATGGTGGGATTCGAACCCATATTTAGAATTTAAATGAATCAGAAAAATCACGAAGAAGAGAAAACTGAGTGAAGCAAGCAAGAAATACATGCAAGATACAAATTAGTTTACTGGTATATAATATTAAAAGGAATGGACAAAAAAAAAAGAATCTTTAACTGAATTAAAAACTTTCGAGATCAAGCAATCATGAATAATTGAAGGTAATTCAAAAATGCATTCTCACTTGGGCTAATGATAAAGTATCTAATGAAGAGAATGTTGAAGAGAACATAAAGATGCAACTAACTGATTACTTACAACCAACAGTTGTAAGATTTTAATGGATGATGTAATAAATGCTGAAACCAATATAATTATTTAACAGATAATTACTGACATAATCATAAATCATATATAATAATTTTTTTTTTCCTGTGAGAGAGGGATGGCATGGCATACAGCAATAGTGTAACATCTATCTAAATATAATCATGGGTAAAATTAATACAACAAAATAGGTATAAACACCAGCATATTAGTTATATAACAAATTTGAAAAAAAAATGCTGAAGTGTATAACTTTTAATCATATGTCATGAAAATATGTAGAGAAAGTAGTCATTTACACTAGCAACATGTTTAAGAGAAAAAAAAAACTTAATTTTTTCCCTTGAATAATTAAGGAAAAACAATTATGCAATATTCTTTATAACTATAATCTTTAATTATCAACTGTAACAAACTGGTTTTCATGTATTTGCAACATGTGGTGAATATCAGACATTAACAGATTAAATATACACAAACTCTTCTGCATGGAAGAACAATACAACTTTTACTTTATGAATCTTTTACTTTATGTCATTACAGCACTATAAAATTTTACTACCTAAAGCACAACTGAATTTATTCCTACCCTACAAAAATGAGTGTAATCTTAACTGATATCAGGCCACTGTTGAACAAGACATTAATTCTATGCCAAATTTTTCAACACTAATAATATTAAATAATCAATCAATATATACAGCAAGAAACATTCCTCTCTGTTATTAGAAATTTAGTATAATAAAACTGAACCATTAATTTCCTATCAAAACACTGCAAAGGATAGAAGAAATGTAGTCTCATCCTCTAAAGCAGGGCTGTCCAAAGCACTGCCCACGGTGCGATTTTGTGTGGCCCACCTGTGTGTTTTGATTTTCACGAGCAAAAAAATAAGATAATTTGAATCTAATGAGTATTAGATATTTTAATTCTATCAATAATTGATAATTTCAATATTGATAATTTTATTTGGTGTTTTTACATCACTATATACCCACGTGTTTTTCAAATATTAGATGTGTCGAAGTGTTCTTACACTGTTTTGTTCCAACGTGCATGCTCCAGGCACTCATGGGAAATGTGAGTGCGCGATTAGTGTTGTTCGTTTGTTCAGCTTTCGAGATTGTGTCACTGCTGCTCACCAAATTACTAGATATGCATTGTGATGCGGCCCTCTGATAAAATTTTTTTTCTAATGCAGCCCTCGGAATACCTAAGGTTGGATAGCCCTGCTGTAAAGGAATCAATTTTACCATAACCATTTATGATGATACAACTAGCTTGGAAAGAAGTCAACAGACACTCCCATAGGCAAGGTGCACTAAGAGGTGTTGCGATAGGATGCCATGTTGTAGGCTTAGCTGTTCGGCAAATTTTTCTTATTGACAAATTGGGCCATCTCAGGTCAACAAACTGAGATGGCAGCGCAAGGAAACAATTGCAAATGTTACCTGCAGTGGACGACCCACCACACTCACCAAATGTAACCATAGGGTACTATGAAGGATAATGTAAAAACTGTTATTCGTCAACCAACACTTTGAATGCAGAATTCTGGCCATCAACTGGAACACAAATTCGCACAAAAACATTCAGAACCGAGGCTTACAACATGGGTTTCCGTGGCAGGACCACAATATGCAAGCTCCATATTACCTGAACTAACATGCAGGGTCATCTTTAGTAGTATAAAGAGCATGTATAGTGGGACGTGGAAGCTTGGAAGGCTGTGTTATGGAGCAACAAATCATGCTATATCCTTTACCGAGCAGATGGACAGGTGTAGATGTTCAGTGCACTTCTCTTACATAATGCATAACCCAACTATAAAAAATTCGGAGGTGGTGGTGGTGTGATGGTATGATCTTGATTTTCCTGGTTTGGCCTCAGACTTCTGTTTGCGGTACCACGAATACTAAACTCTAAGAGGTATCTGAACATCCTGGACTATGCAATGATTCCTACTTTGTGACATTCCTATGAAACTGACTACTGTCTTTTTCAGCAAGACAATGCACTGTGTCATAAGACTACTGCTGCTGCTGTAACTGCATGGTTTGTGGACATGAACATTACCACACTTGACTGGCCTCCACACAGCTCTGATCTCAACCCTATTGAACATATGTGGTATGAACTGGAGCACTGAGTGAGGTCTAGGGATGTCTTCCCCAAAACAGTCCAGGACCTCACTATATGCCTACAGGAAGAATGATCAAAAATTCCCAATGATCGTTACTGTACGCTTGTGGAAAGTATGCCCTGCAGGGTTGTTGCAGTCACTGCAGCAAAAGGAGGTCCTACATATTATTAAGGTGGGCACCATGACTATTTGTTCCTCACACTATGATGTCCATTGACTTCTTTCCAAATAGTATATATCCATTACAATTAGGTCATTAATAGCCAAGTGACAATATACAGCCCCTCTCACTGTCAACTCCCACTTTCTTCTGGTGTGCTTCTTTCCAGAAAAGAGGATCTGGCATATACCTAGTGAACATTCCTGCTATAAAAGGATAACTTTCTAGTTGGAGTAAATGCTAACATATTATCTACCACCTAGCCACTAGATTTGGGATGGTCTTTATTGCCAAACACTACCATCCTGCTTATTGAAGACCTAAAGTAGTCAAAGCAATAAAGCAATATTTAGTCTCCAGAGAAAGAGTTGTAGTTTCTGTTCCTCTTATCCATGCAGTGTGAATGATACCCTTCAAGGATATGTGTGAAATGAAAATAAAATATGATATGTATTTATTTTTTATATATATATTTTCTTTTGTTTTGTTCCACACCTAAAGAAAGTTCATACTATGAATATTTTTTTTTTGTCGTTTCTTTCTAATCTCTAAATATTTACTTTAAAATATTACTAGTTTTCCCCAAACCTTTAAATTAAAACACATATACTACATTAACTTATCTTAGTCCCATAAAATAACACAAGACAAATATAACACAATAAATAGTTTAATAAAAAAAACATATATAAAAATAATTATTTACATAAAATTTAGTTAAAAAGATTTTTCATGAGATATACTTTCTCTCTTCCCCCCTCCCCCCACAGATTTTTTTTTTTAATTCTTAAAATTAAACTTAAAAGTTTTCTACTAACAAAATGAAGAAAACAAATTTCTTTGCTAATCCTTTCTAGGAGTAACAACTTTGTTTTTCAATATTTAATAAAACCAGTTCCAAACTGCAGAGCCATCTCACTCTGATTCAAAATTAATATTCTTAAATATTTCTCTTTCCTTTAAAATGAAAGAAATATTCTTGTCCTACATTTCTAGCCTTCAATGCAAACAACTTACCAGAAAAAGTACTCTACTTCAGAAAATTAATCATGAGAGAAAATACTTAGAATAAACTGAGCTTGCAAGTTCTCTAACCAATCCTTTTGTATACTATGTACTAAAGAAATCTGCCCCCCCCCCCCCGTTTGAATACAGTTTCCTTCTTGTCTACAGTATTAGAAGAGTCCTACATCTCTAGCCTTCAATGCAAACAACTTACCAGAAAAAGTACCCTACTTCAGAAAATTAATCACAAGATGAAATACTTAGAATAAACTGAGCTTGAAAGTTCTCTAACCAATCCTGTTGTACTAAAGAAATCTGTCCATCCCCCCCATCTGAATACAGTTTCCTTCTTGTCTACAGTATTAGAAGAAAACTCCTCGTCTTGCAGCAAATAGAATCTTCAGTCTTCAATCTCATCTAATAACTGAAGCAAAAACAGGGTTTAGAAAAATGGCAGACTAAAGGAAATACCATGTTTTCCAAACTGAACTGCTCTTTTATCCTTTTAAAGCATCAGAAGCTCTAGATTTGTATTTTCCGGTGGCTGTTTACCAGTTGAAAGAAACTCTTTCAGATAAATCTATAGGTCTGCAAATGCATACACACACTCCAAAATGCTGGTTAAACTTAATGGTGCTCAACTTGTATGGGTAGGATGAAACAACATGTAAAATAAATTTTCACCAAATTGGAGGTAATTGACATGTTAAATACCAATGTGAATACAGCAGTAGGTCTGTATTCACATTGATATGTCATGTTCAGCCCATGTGCTATGTGAAAGTGCAAAAAAAAAAAAAAAAAGGACAGTGCCTCTGACTAAGCTAAATCTCAGCTCTGGCAAGATCCTGAGGAAGTGAAAAAAAAAAAAAAAAACTACCATTACATAAAGGAGGCTCCAAGACAGAAGTAGCAAACTGCAGACCATTTAGTATCTCAGGAGAGTAGCAGTTAAGGTACTGAAAAAAGTTGGTTAAAACTGAATTCAGGAATGGGTGGATAGGAATATGATACTCTATGGCGAGTACACAACTGTGAAAGGGTGTCCTGCTTGGTATAATCACATTTTATAATAGTTACAGTTGATATATGAGAAATTGCTACACCATTATACTACTAGACTCTGCAATGGTATTTGACAGAATACTACATGAAAAAATATTGCATAAATCTGAGTAAATAGGAATAAATAAGAAGCTAGTGGCATGGATATTGGGATAGCTGACCAACAAATGCCAGAGAGTAGCATACAGTGGAGCAAAATCCAGGAGAATAAGGATGACGACCTTGCAGCTTGTACTGGGGCCACTAATGTTTTATCTGTATATTAAAGATCTAGAGAATAATTCAAGGAAAAGTATATGCTTGCTGATGCAAACAGGGTGGGAGGGGACAATACTTAATAAAGGTGATGTCAAAATAATGCCAGATGATTTAAATAAAATAGCAGTGTGACAAAAAATAATGGTCATCAGGTTAATGTGGCAAAATATAAAGCTATGCACTATGGGATGAAGATTATAAACTGTTTTACACTGATGGTACTGGATTTCAGAAAATTGATGAGGCTAAGAATTTGAGGGTGATGGTGGACAGAGTTGAAGTTTAGAAAGTATATAGCAAGCGTTGACATGAAGGATTAGCCATGACATAGGGAATTTGTGACCTCTTTTTATAAATATATGATACAGACACATCTTGAGTATTATGCAGATTGTCACCTGGGTTTCTTAGAGATGAGAAGATTGGGAGCATTTAGAAACAAGTGACCGAAATTGGAAACATATGTAAAATGCCTCTATGAAGATGAGTATGTGGAGTACAAAGCTCAGCTGACAGACAGAAGAGCAGGACATGATAGAAACTGTAAATTTCCAATCAGAAGGGACTACATCCAATCTCTGCTGTTCACTAAAAATGATCAAAAGCAAACTGATTAACTGTGACCAATGTCTGCTCATTATCAAAGGGGATATAATCCTTCCTTCCAAATTTATTGGCAAATGATTTAAGATATCAACAGTGTCTTTCCTTTGTATTGTCCTTAGAAAAATGTTAATAGGCAGGCCAGATTTCTCTAACTGACCAGTGTTCACACATGTACAAAATAATTACTCATATCCTCCACTACCATAGCTGGAATCATTCCACAATATTCCCAAGGAATCCTGAGAACAAATTAAACAATATCATTCTCATGGAAAGGCTTAGACGTTGGTTATGCATTTTTTACTAAGTAATTTAAGGAAATTACAACGTCAACTAGGATATATATTAAAATAAATTTTAATATACTTCAATATTTCGGCAACGTCACGTTGCCATTTTCAAGAAACTTAAGAACAAGACACGTGCAAGCAGGCACAACAAACAGTAAATGAGGAAGAAGCAGGAAGCTATTATTTCTCCTAAAGTCCTGATGGTGCCCCCTAGCAGACAATGTTGGTATTCTTGGGAGATTGGGTTGAAGGTCTTCTGATGTAGGTTTCCCAAATTTGAGGCAGTTTCATGCAGCCAAATTTGTTGAGGTTTGGATTGTTTCTTAGGGCTGAAGCTGATTCCATGAAAAGCCTTTCATATTTGTATTTACTACGGTGTACTATCGTGGCTTTCTTCCACTGTATTCTATGGCAGGCATCCAGCACATGGTCAGTAGGACCAGAGTGGCTGTATTGGTGAAACTGGATATAGTCCTTGTGTTCTGAAATTCTGATATTGGCTGTCCTGCCTGTTTGGCCAAAGTATGACAGCTTACAGCTGCAAGGGACCTGGTATACACCAGGTAGGTTGGGGGGGGGGGGGGGTCGCTCTTTAGTAGAGCGGATAAGGGATGCCAATTTTTTATATGGTCTGTAACAAGAAGTTAAGTCATTTGTTTTTTTAGGATTTTTGTAATTTTTTCTGAGGTGCCTCGGATATAGGGTATGGTGATGGATTTAGAGTAATCCTTGTTGTGAAGGGGGTTGTGGTTTACTGGTTTCAATATTTTTTGGATTTTTTTTGGGGGGGGGGGGGGATAGCCATTGGCTGAGAAAGTGTTGAGATTGTGGTTAGGGCATTGTCATTTGAACAGATAAGTTTAGCCCTGTTGTGTAGTGTCTTAATGACTCCATATTGTTGTGAGGAGGGGTGATGGGATTGTTGGTGAATGTATCTGCCTGTATGGGTGGGTTTTCTATAGACTGAGAAAACCAAGGTTCCATCAGGTTGGCGGGTGACTAGCATGTCTAAGAAAGGAAGGCAGTTGTTTTTTTCCTTCTTCACAACTCCCACTCATCCCCCTCACAACAAGCATTACTTTAAATCCATCACCATACCCTATATCCGAGGCACCTCGGAAAAAATTACAAAAATCCTAAAAAAACATGACTTAACTTCTTGTTACATACCATATAAAAAATTGGCATCCCTTATCCGCTCTACTAAAGAGCGACCCCCCCCCCCAGACCTATCTGGTATATACTAGGTCCCTTGCAGCTGTAAGCTCTCCTACTTTGGCCAAACAGGCAGGACAGCCAATATCAGAATTTCAGAACACAAGGACTACATCCGGTTTCACCAATACAGCCACTCTGGTCTTGCTGACCATGTGCTGGATGCCTGCCATAGAATACGGTGGAAGAAAGTCATGATAGTACAATGTAGTAAATACAAATATGAAAGGCTTTTCATGGAATCAGCTTCAGCCCTAAGAAACAATCCAAACCTCAACAAATTTGGCTGCATGAAACTGCCTCAAATTTGGGAAACCTACATCAGAAGACCTTCAGCCCAATCTCCCAAGAATACCAACATTGCCCGCTAGGGGGCACCATCAGGACTTTAGGAGAAATAATAGCTTCCTGCTTCTTCCTCATTTACTGTTTGTTGTGCCTGCATGCACGTGTCTTGTTCTTAAGTTTCTTGAACATGGCAACGTGACGTTGCCGAAATATTGAAGTATATTAAAATTTATTTTAATATATATCCTAGTTGACGTTGTAATTTCCTTAAATTACTTAGTAAAAAATAAACAATATCATGTTATGTTTGTTTCTAAGATTCATACTCCTTTTTGCATAACTAATCTATAAAAATTTTTAGGAATACTCTCGATTTCTAGCTAGTTGTATATATTTAACAACACAGTCTATCATGTTTAACAACTGATTTATGAGACTTATATGGCAGACTTTTAATGCAGCAAAATGTAAAGGTTTGAAGTTTGGGATCCATCGATGGGAGGATACATACTCGATTGGAAGAGCTATACTGGAGGAAGTAGGGGAGACAAGAGATCTGGGGGGGGATGATTGATAGAAAACTGAAATTCAGAGAGCATATTGCAAAGGTGGTGAAGGTAATCCAGAGGATGGCTGCAATACTGAGAAGGACGCTAACCTGCAGAGATAAAAGAGTTATCATTCCGTTGTATAAGACTCTGATCAGACCACACTTAGATTATTTTTCTCAAATTTGGTTCCCAGGATTTGAAGGGGATAAATTAACTGTGGAAAGGAATACAGAGGCATATAACAAAGATGGTTTCAGGACTGTACAATGTCAGTTATGAGGATCGACTGAGAGAATGTGGACTGCAGAGTTTGGTGGATAGAAGGAGAGGCGATATGATTGAGACTTTTAAACTGTTGAGAGGCAGTTACAGGTAGACATTGAGGAGTTCTTTCACTTGGTGGAATGGCAGGAAGGAGAGATGACAAGGGGCCATCCCTGGAAGTTATGAAAAGAAGATGTGAGCAAGAGGGTGAGGAGTGGTTTCTTTGCATGGAGGGTGGCTGAACCGTGGAATGCATTGCCTGAAAGAGAGTGGTCAATGAGTTCAAGGAATGGTGTGATAGACTTCGTGTTTCCTAAGAAGGACCTCCCACGGTGAGTCTTTTGACTCCATGAAGGCCTGAATAATAATAATAATAATAATATTCATCATGTTGCTTTTCTGAAAAGGTATTTCTTTGAGAATTTTATTATTCAGTCAACCACTTCCAACTTTATTATGAAATTTACTTCTAAGAATAAACCTGGACATTAAATTATACTTTTTAGATGTTTTTTAATGTCCAGGAAGGCACATAAGTAACAGGGCAGTCAGAGAATCTATGCTAATTGGGGATTCTGAAATCAAAATAATTATCAGTTAATAACACAAACAAAACTCAATTCTTAATTGAGTTTTGTTTGTCATAATAAGTTATCAAATAATAATGAAATTATAGTAGTTGTCGTTTTATGGTAACTGCCCAGTTATTTCTGGGCAACCCTGTATATTCAGTGTGCATTAATGTCTCCTCAATTAAACAAGTCTCCTAGTTAATACTTCTTACTTCTACTTACACCACACTGTTAGCTTTCTTGATCCACTCTTGATGTTTCTTATCAATTCTCTCCTTACTTCCTCTTCCAAGGTCAAATATCACTATTACACATATCTAGCAATGTTCCCATAAGCTGTGCACATACACAATGATCAAAAAGGTTATGCCTGGTAATTGCGTGCACACAGTTTTCGCTTTCAGAATTTCTAATTTACACTCAATAATTTTTAATGTATCATAAAAATACATTACATGATAAATCATACTTGCCACTTATTTCCAATTTATTAATTTCTCTACTGTCTCCACTCCAATATTACTCTAACCCATTCCAACTTAATACACTCTAAAAAAAATCTTTTAGTTTGAAGCATAGAGGTGAAATTGATGCAGACATCAGCAAATTGCAGAGGCAAGGCATATTTGTTCAGTGTCTACTCCCTAGACCAGTGTTTTTCAACCTTTTTGCCCTTGTGGAACCCTTGAAATAATATCTATGTTGTAGGGAACCCCTACATAATAATTATTATATATCATTTTTAGTATCCTTCTTCATTAATTATGAATTTAAAGATCACGAGGAAAACAAATAATAAGTGCTATAATAGCTTTAGCGTTTATTTGTAATTTTCAAAATAAGATAAATCAAAGTAAAATGTCATATAAACAAAAATATGTGCCAAAGAATTGTTATTTTTGAAACAAATATGAATAATAAAGTTTAATTTTCTAATGGGGAAACCTGTGCTTGTTGTTTGGTACACAAATACTTAATTCGGGGTCGGATTTTAGATAAACAAATATGGATTTAATCTTCAACAGAAAGGAGATGATTGTCTTTACTCTTAATACTTGTCAAAAAAGAAAAAGCTTGCTCACACATGTAAAACAATTTTCAATGTCGTACATGTGTGAGCTGCAGCAATATATTTATTGCTTTCCTATGAATAGTAGGATACTCTTCTTTAACAGAAATCCAGAACTTGTCCAGGGATAGGTCAGTAAATCTCATGTTGAATGTACGATCAGATTGCAGCCCACAAAGTTCTTCCTCATCTCTTAAAGTCAAGTTCTCAGGATTAGCAGAAGATTCCAAGTATGGATCTCTCACCCAATCATACAATTGTGTTGGAAGGGATGGAAAATAATGTTTGTTTTTTATCATCAGTTTTTCTAGGTGGGTTAACTTGAAATTTGAAGATATTCTTCTTTACTTTTAAACCCCACCAGTAACTGAAACATATCAAGATTCCCTTTTGCAACATGATTTTTCCAAAGATTCAGCCTTCTTTTAAATCCAAGAATCTTGTCACTTGAAGTTAATATATTTTCTCCAGGGTCCTGCAGTGACTTGTTCAGCATATTAATGTAATGAAAAATGTCGGCTAAATAGGCTAGCATCTGTACCCACTTTTGATCTTCGAAACACTTGGCAAAATCTTGTTTATTGTTTTCTTGAAAATATTTTTGCAATTCATCTTTTAGCTCAAACACTCGATTTAGAACTTTTCCTCTACTTAGCCACCAGATTTCTGTATGCTCTTTGTCCAGGTTTTCACACAGATTTTTAAACATTCTGGAGTGAACTGGCCTTTGTTTAATGAAGAACAATTTTTGTGGCATCATCAAAAACTTTTTTCAGTTCATCTCCAAGAGATTTTGACATCAATTCTCTGTGAATAAAACAGAGACAACATCAGCATTTTCTTCTTTTACATGAGAAATAAAACCTCTTATGGAGCCAACCATGGATGGAGCACCATCAGTACAGATGCCAATACAGTTCTTCCAAGAAAGATCTTTTGTTTTCAGATGAGGATAAAATATTGAATATATATCTATTCCTCTGCTTGTCTTAGGTAATTCTTTACAACAGAGAACGTTTTCTTAAATTTCACCCTCATTAACAAATCTTACAAAAGCTGCAATGTAACATTTATTGGTAAGATCTGATGACTCATCAACTTGGATAGAAAAACTGCTATTTTTCAGTTTATCACACAAAACCTCCTCGACATCATTTGACATATCATGGATACGTCCACTTATCGTACTGTTTGAAATTCACCAACTGGTGAAAGTGACCATTAGGTGATTACCTGGGTGGTTGCCAGCAGTGCAAGGACCCACTGTGAAAAAAGGGTATATGTGGAACTACAAGGGAGGTGATTATGAAGAGCTCAGGAGACAGCTTGCAGGTGTAGCATGGAATGAGGATTTAGCTGGAAAAGAGATCAATGCAGCTTGGGGGATTTTCAAAAACTATTTAGTAGATGCAATGTCTAAATGTATACCATGGATGAGAAGGTTAAATAAGGTAGGTGTGAGATGGATGAATAAAGAGATTAAGCATGCAATACAGAGAAAAGGGCATTGTGGAGACAGCATAAGAGAAGTGGAAGTAACCAATTTCATGAGGTCTACAAGACCAGGCAAGGAGGTTGATTTGGTTGGTGAGAGTAGCTAAAGAGAGGTATGAACAGCAGTTAGCTAATGAAGCCAAAAAGAATCCTGGGGAGTTCTTTCGATATGTAGCCAGCAAAAGAAAGAATGATTATGGAAGGATGACATTGATTGGAGGAAATGGTATAAAGACAGCTGTTGCAGAATGTGTGGTGGAGATACTTAATGAGCAGTTCATAAAGATCTTTCAATCTTGTGAATGTGACTTCATGGAGAGATTAAGAGCAGTTGATGATGGGGAGGAGAGACTGACTGTAAGTGAGCAAGAGGTGTTTGGGGAGCTGAGTAAACTAGATGTAAATAAGGCTGTGGGACTTTATAATATATCACCGCATATTCTGAAGGAATGTGCCAGAGAGTTGACACCTGCCTTGACATATTTTTTTAATACAAGCACTTGGCTAAGTTCCTAAAGAGTGGAAGGAGGGCAAGATTGTGCCACTTCATAAAGGAGGTGATCGAACTCAAGCATCAAACTATAGGCCTATCTGTGTGTCAGGTGTTGTGGTTAAGTTGTTGGAGAAGCTTGTGAGAACTAGGATCCAGAGTTGGGGGTGACAACAATGGTATAATCTTTGATGGACAGATTGGATTTGCTAAACGGAGGTCATGTTTTAGTAATCTACTTATTTATTACAATAAAGTGACTGCTTCCTTGGACAGAGGAGAAGGATACACAGTAATATACTTGGATTTCACAAAAGCTTTTGATAGAGTACCTCATGATAAGTTGACAGTCAAACTAGAGCAGATGGGGTTGGATATTAGATTAGTGCATTGGAATGGAGACTGGCTATCTGATAGGTATCAACAAGTTGTGTATGGGGGTGCAATATCCAGGAAAAGGAAAGTCACTAGTGGAGTGCCTCAGGGGTTTGTTTTAGGGCCATTACTATTTAACTTGTATATTAATGATATTGGCGAAGATTTGGATGGAGATATTCAGTTGTTTGCAGATGATGCAAAGTTGGGACGAACCATAAAGAGTAGTGAAGATGTTGTGGCCTTGCAAGAAGACCTTGAATAAATTGAGTGATTGGGCAAGCAAATGGGGATGTGAGTTCAATGTTGCAAACTGTAAGGTTTTAAAATTTGGAAAACAAAGATGGGATGCAGAATTTATGCTTGGTGAGAATATATTGTTGGAAGAAGAGGAAATAACAGATCTGGGGGTGATAGTGGATAAGGATCTCAAATTTAGGGGACACATCGCCAAAATTGTGAAGACAACACAAAGACTTCTGAGAATGATGCGGAGGACACTGACGTGTAGAAGTAGGGAGATTCTTGTTCCATTGTATAAGGCTTTGATTCGGCCACACATGGACTATTGTGCCCAGATTTGGTCACCTGGTTTTCAGAAGGATGAAGAGATGTTGGAAAGGGTTCAAAGGCGACTGACTAAGGTAGTTTCTGACCTCTGGAATGTCGAGTATGAGGAAAGATTGAAAAGATGTAATTTGCAGAGTCTAGTGGAGAGAAGGAAGAGGGGAGATATGATAGAAACCTACAAGTTGGTAAGGGGTTGTTATAGGATCAATGGTGGAGAAGTTCCACAGAGAATAGTGGGAGATCAGGGGAGAACCAGAGGTCATCCCTGGAAACTGTATAAAGAGGGTGTGAGTAGGGGAATGAGAGGCAGGTTTTTTTCGTGCAGAGTTGTGAATGATTGGAATGCCTTGCCTGAGAGTGTAGTGTCTGCAAGGAGTTTGAATGTGTTTAAGACACGGTATGATGAGATGTGTGTGAGATAAAAGGACCTCCTAGATGAGTCTTTGACTCCATGAGGTCTTGTTTAATAATAATAATAATAATAATTTTACATGCTGGCATTATTAGGTTTCTCACCAACTGTGTGATGTTTCCTTTTTCTGTGCAATAATTTCTGCTACCAAATAACTTACTTCCTGAGACTTTTCACTGACACTGAATTTATTCCTAAAAACTGCACTATGTTTCTTTCGAGATTGCAATAGCATTTTAAAATAATCAGCACTTTTATATTCCATATCATTGTCATTTTTTGTGAAATGTCTTTCAAATTTTGCTGGGGCCATTGATGTATTTGAAAGTTGTTTGCCACAGACAAGACACAGTGGAAGAGGACAATCTGGATCACCAGTCAACGTAAAGGTCATCGATAAGTAATTTTCATTTTAAAGACGAATCTTTTTTGTATTTGTGTTTTGAAATTCGATATGAGATTCTAATTCTTCATCACTAGCCTCTTCAGAATTGTCTGGATTTTTTCTCTTCAAAAATTTTCACATTTTAATGGTTAGAAATTTCTATAAAATAAAAAATGTAAAAAAGATGATAAATCAAAATTAGACTAATAAAACTGAAGCACAAAACATAAATAAAGGAAAACAAAAGAAATAAAATGGGAAAACGGGGAGAGAGAGAGAAAAAAAATGGAACAACTCCAGTATACGGTGATCGTTGTTTACATCGCACAAAGCACTCATGTAACCTTATTCAACAAACAATCGATATATCAAATTGAAAGTGGGAATATATTTTCATGTAGGTTAGCTAACAGCGGTTACCGTGTAACTCAAATGAAATTGATCTTGAAACAATAAAAATACTTAATACATGCAAAACTATCATTAAAGGTATTATTTTTTTTTAAAAAATTTGGTTAAATTAAAGGATCGAGAAAATTAGTTTATAAAACAGATTCAGTTATGTTAGTAATATAATATTTAGTAAATTAATAAAAATAATAGAAAAAGTATAATAAAAAGAAATTAAACAATCATGAAAAATCAGATGCCCCCCGTTAATGCATAAGTACCAAATAATGTAATTAATAATATTATTTAAACATAATTATTATTTATTTGAATCTAACTTTCATAAATACATAGCACCTAAATGCACAATTTGTAACGATATAACTAATAAATTGATGAAATAACAAAAATTGATTGCAACCTGAAATAAAGGAGTAATCTTCCCAAAAATTACGATCACCGTAAAGTGGAGTTCAGCTGAGAAAACAAACAAACTTTTCATATTAATGAGTGAATACGTACCTACACGCTGGAAAACACATAGGATTGATAAGAGACCGACTGTGCTTCTCGCGTTTCTTGCTTGCCCTGACTCATAAGCAACACTAGCTCCAGTTGCCGTATAATAAGTGGATCACAGACAGCATTGCCCTGCATCCTAGTGGGAGTTAATACAACTAACGCAAACTTGAATTCATTCCTTTCAGAGAACATTCATTATTTTCTTCCACTGTTCAAGTTCATTTATTTGCCACTGCTATTCATTATTATTACTCGCAGAACCCCGGTTGAGAAATGCTGCTCTAGACAGTATAGTCATTTGAACTCATGTAAATTGCAATTATTGCGCCTATGCAGATTTAAGCAAATTAATTTAGTGCTCGCAATTTTACAGGTTGTAGCTAGATGGAAAAAAGGGCAACATTAATATGAGAAATATTACATTAGCACACATGAGCCTGCAAAAATTAGAGGGAATATTAGCATCTAGGTTATCATCATCATAAAATTTCTGCAATGTACCCTCAAGGGGCATACAGGATATGATAATACTACATGAAAACTTTACATCATTACTAACTTCCTACCCACAATTTTCCTCCAAATCAGTCTGTTAACTGTCACGACTTCAACATTATCAAATCTTATGTCTATCATATAAGGCACTTTTTACCATATCAATCCCCGTACATCTTGGTCTGGTCTTCCTCTGGGTCTTTTTCCTGTCAACCTGGCAAATAAACACTCGTTTTGCTAATCTTTTCTCACCATTCTGTTTAAGTGACCATACCACCTGAGATTAGCTCTGCTAACGCATTCCTGGATGCTGACAATGACAAATTCTTTCTTAATATCCTTGTTTTGGATATGATTGCCATTGATGCCATCTGTTCATGCCCCTAATCTTTCTCAGGACTCTCATATCTTCCATATTAAAATTCTCCATTAATACTACTTTGTTTCCTTCACATCAGTAGTCACTGCCCAAGATATTATTATTATTATTACTATTATTATTCAGGCCTCCATGGAGTCAAAAGACTCATCGTGGGACGTCCTTCCTAAGAACATAAAGCCTATCAAGACTCATCGAGGGGAGGTCCCCCCCCCCAAGAAACACAAAGTCTATCATACCAATCCTTAAACTCATTGACCGTTCTTGCTCTCACCACTCCATCAGGCAATGCATTCCACGGTTCAACCACCCTCCATGCAAGGAAACCACTCCTCACCCTCTTGCTTACAGTTTCCTTTCGTAACTTCCAGGGATGGCCTCTGGTCATCACTCCCTCCCGCTGTTCAACCAAGCGAAAAAACTCCCCAGTGTCAATCCTGTAACCACCTCTCAACAGTTTAAAAGTCTCAATCATATCACCTTTCCTTCTTCTATCCACCAAACTCTGCAGTCCACATTCCCTCAGCCGATCCTCATAACCAAAATTGTACAGTCCTGAAACCATCTTTGTCATCCGTCTCTGTACCCTTTCCACAGTTAATTTATCCCCTTCAAATCCTAGGGACCAAATCTGAGAACAATAGTCTAAGTGTGGTCTGATCAGAGACTTATATAACGGAATGATAACCCTTTTATCTCTGCAGGTCAGTGTCCTTCTCATAATTGCAGCAATCATCACTTCATCCATTAGAGTAACATACTCCCAAATTCAATTGTACAGTCTCCATACCAATGCTATACCTGAAATTCTAGTCTTTGGTCAAGTGTTTTATTTCTGACCCAGCTCTTGGATCCATATGTTGAAATTGGTTTGAACACTGTCTTGTATACAGCTAATTTAGTGTTTTGACTAATTTCTCTCTTATCCCATATAAATTTATTCAGTTGACTTCCTACCATACCAGCTTTGTTGATTCTGTTGTCTATTTCCATATTTAATTTACCATCTTCACATCTAGGTTATTAATATTCTAGTAGCAAGGCTTATACGTTGGTCAGACATAACTGGTGATTAGTTTACGGAATTAACAACGCATATAAAGTATATTAATTAAAGGTAACTTTAATGAATAACTTCTATATTTCGGCAACGTCACATTGCCATCTTCAGGAACATAAAGATATGGTATGTGCACGCAGGCACTAACACAAAGCAAATGAGGAAGAAAGCAAGAAACTAATATTGTTCCTAAAGTCCTAATGGTGCCCTCTGGCGGGCTAATTTGGTAGTCTTTGCAGTTGAGCTGAAGTTCTCATAATGTAAGTCTCCCAAATTTGGGGTAGTTTCATGCACCCAAATTTGTTGAGGTTAGGAACGTTTTTTAGAGCTGCTGAAGATTCTTTGAATAATCTTTCATATTTAAACTTGCTGCGATGAATTATTTTTGTTTTCTTCCAACGAATTTTATATCATTCCACCAGTACAGCCGCTCTGGGCTGGCAGACCATGCCTTAGATACCCACCATAAAATTCATTGGAAGAAAACAAAAATAATTCATTGCAGCAAGTTTAAATATGAAAGATTATTCAAAGAATCTTCAGCAGCTCTAAAAAACGTTCCTAACCTCAACAAATTTGGGTGCATGAAACTACCCCAAATTTGGGAGACTTACATTATGAGAACTTCAGCCCAACTGCCAAGACTACCAAATTAGCCCGCCAGAGGGCACCATTAGGACTTTAGGAACAATATTAGTTGCTTTCTTCCTCATTTGCTTTGTGTTAGTGCCTGAGTGCACATACCATATCTTTATGTTCCTGAAGATGGCAATGTGACGTTGCCGAAATATAGAAGTTATTCATTAAAGTTACCTTTAATTAATATACTTTATATGCGTTGTTAATTCCATAAACTAATCACCAGTTAGGTTATTAATATAATTAACATGATCCATCAATAATTCCTGTAATGTTATAAATTCCAGAGTACTCCTCCTTTAGCAAGTTAATATGCATGTTTCCTCATAACTATCGCAAAATTGCTCCAAATAATAACTTGCACTTTCAGCCATTCAATTTTTCCATATTGAAATTCTCCATTAATACTACTTTGCTTCCTTTACATCAGTAGTCACTGCCCAAGATATCACTTCATCCATTAGAGTAACATACTCCCAAAATCAATTGTACAGTCTCCATAACAATGATATATCTGAAATTCCTCCAATCAGGGCCGCGTCGTGCGGTTGTGCAGATTGTGCCCCGTACAATGGTGCTTGAAATGAGGGGTGCCATTTCACCATGGGAAATAATAATAAAAAATATATATATATAAATTTTCTTATTCTTGAATTATATCGTACTATATAAATTACACAATTACAAATTATAGTTAACGCAATAAAAATGAAATTTTAAATCAGTCAAATGAATTCTTAATAATCTAACAACATTTATAACTTAATACATCACCAGTTTTATTATAATTTGTTTGAAGATTTTATTTCACAGAGTAAGCATCGACTCAGCAAAAATTTTATAAATATTCTCGATTGTTTATTATATTTTTAGTGGAAATTGTTAGTTTAAGACAATTTCCACTAAAAGACTGTGAATTCATTCTTATGCTGTGCCCAGTACCGTCGACAGGATGTAGCATAGAGGCAGCCTGCCTCACGGCACTGCTTAATAAGGGCACTCGCTCAGCTGTATTACGGCAACAAGATATTTTACAAAAATACAGCGTTTAGTTAGCAAATAAAAAAAGGCGCCATTTCCCATTGACAGTTAAATATGTGCTTATTATATTTTATTAATAAAAAAATTACAGTCATACATACTAAAACTAAACATTTTAGAACCCATTTATTAGATACTTAAGGAAACAACCCATAAAGTATCATACAATGTGAATTTCATAAACTTTTATAGTCTATATATATATATATATATATATTAAATTATATTATGCATGAATTCTCCTACTCAAATTGCGAGTCTCTATCGCCCTGAATTTCACATTAGAGTGATAACCCGCAGTAAACAATATGCCATCCCAAACAGCCATACTGCAGAAACACGAAAACCGATTAGTTTTATCATGTCACTGAATAAGGTTCACAGATGTTTGCAGACTGTGTAATATATTAATCAACAAATAGTGAAATTAGAGACAACTGGGAATATAAACACTAACTAATGAATCACATCTTCCCTCCAACAGAAACTGCTATATACTCAAGCAAACCACATGTTGCAGGTGCAACACATGGTTTTGCTTGACACTTGACCCCCCCCCCCCCCCCATCATGAACATGTTAAAACTAAGAAATATATAGTGAATGCATTTCAGATATTATGGAAATCGGTTTAAGAGAATTAGCATTTCAATTCAATTGTCAGCTTGTTTTGTTTGGGTCACTCGATCTTTTGTTAATACCTCACCAATCATATGCATTTCTTAACAGCTTCTCTTTCTCTACTGGCCAACAATCGCCACACATCTTTCACTTCTCATTGGTAATTTGTCAAGGATTGTTAATTACGTATCTCAAGTCTTAAATTACTGGTAATTTTTGCTTGATATAATGGGAAAGAAGGTGACTCTATTTGGGTAGATAACTTTGATTACACACAAGGAAACCGCTCTCCAGGACAGAAGTGATGGAGAATAGAAGCTTCTTGGTAAGTCATACCCATTTTCAGTTTTTATTTTCTGAAAACTTTAGTTTCTGAAAATCCCCACATATATCTCGCAGCACGATTTTTTAGCTTTAATTTTGGAAAAAAAGTGCGAGTTATAGACGAGTAAATACGGTAATTTTTTTAGCTTTCAAATTCTTAAGTATACATCATTGGTTAAAGACTGGATTTATAAAACGCACAAACGAGAGCAATATAGCAGATATAGAAATAAGCAATTTCACTCCTCTCATTGATGAAAAATTATTTATATTAAGTAAAAATGTATGGTATCGTTATAAATTTTGTTCTATTAAAAATAAATCTTTTTTTGTTGTTGTTCAAATGCATCTAAATTCAAATAAAATCGATATTTACAATGAAATATATTTTTATTTATTATTATTATTTTCACAAGGGTATTTTGAAAAGATACTTGGTAATAATGAAAATTAAAGAAGGGGAACACAGATATGTCAAGTTTCAGAAACACACTGATATATTCAAAAATATTTAGTCTGAAACATAGGTGTATATTATGATGTTCGTTTTCTTCAAATTCTGCTACAAATTTGGATAGACGAAATAGCGTCTATCCAAATATGTACTTCTTACATTTTTTTCAGTGTCATTTCAATTTTGAATGTGAAACATATTGAGTGTATTGTGTATCCTGTGTTTAAGTGACTTTAGACAATTTTTGGCTTTGATTTTAATTTTGTACTTATTTTTGTATTTTTGATAGACAAATAAAATTTTAAAGATGAAGTTTATAAATTATAAACATATTAATCAGCTGAGGGACCATAGATAAAAATTCCATATATATATGCGGGGTAGACTATCGGCACGTCAGGCTGACATGGCTCGAATTAAATTAATAAACATAGGTTACTTATGAACTATAAAACTCTTTAGATGATCAAAGTTTGTTTACACATACTGCAATTGGCCCTTTCTTGATACTTTTTGGTGTATTTTTGCATTATTTCACTTTGTGCGTTACAGTAACTGTGTTACTGTGCAGCTGCCTTTTGTTTTATAAAATATATTTATTGTTGTTTAGTAAATTTTTTGTGAATTTGGATTATCATTCACATAAAGTAAGTACATCTATTATGGTTTTGTTAAGTTTGAAAATTAGTTAAATCGTTTCATTTTAGTTAATTATCTTATTTTGAAAAAAAAAAGATTTTTTGTTATGTTGGGTAGACGTCTAGAAAATAAATAATTTTCAATAAGAAATTTATTTATATATTTGTTCTTGTTCTGGTTGGAAGACATTGGGGTTGGGTCCTTTTATGAATTTCTTTAATAAATAATTTTAATATTCTAGAAATTTCTTAATTATTAAACAATTACCAGAATGTAAAAAATATTAAATATCAATCAGAAATCAATCAGTGGCTAATATCTCTACATGTTAATTTTCAAAAAATACCTAAAATGTAAGCATATTTAATATTTAAAACATCTGAAAAATCAAATTCTGTAATAAAAAAAAATAGTCAGTCTTGGGCCATTCACCTTAAAAATAATAGTCGGTTAAGGGGTTAAAAAATAAGTTTATGGGAAAATTTCAGAAATTATTATTTATTTTGGTGGACAACTTTTAACGCTCTTCTTATTTTAAAGTCTAACCAAGTGTGTTAACCCCTAGATATCGGAAAAAAAAAGCCAAAGAAGTTATCTGGTGCAAAAAACAGGAAAAGACAATTGCAACGAGTACATCTGGAACATATATTGGCTGGATTGCTGAATAAATTTTTAACTTCAGGACCACATAAAAAACGAAGAACAGAAAGTTCTGATGAAGCAAGTACTCCATGTAGCTCTACTACAGAAAAAGAGAGGACACAAGATAACTATGAAAAAACATGCAAATGTTATATGCAAAAATGAAACTGGCCTGTCTACAGAAGTTGCAGCAGAAGAAATATTGGATTCCGATTCAGCGAAACACGAAACTTCAAATTTTACTTTAAATTTTAATGTTAATGATCTAGGTACTTGGCTGAATCATATAACTACCAAAGTTAGAGAATGTTTAGTTGAGCATTGCCTGTGTCAAGTAGTTAATAAAGAATTTCTCAAAGATGAATCTGGCCACAAGTTTTCCGATTCATATTATTATCGAACTTTAGCAAATGGAGAAAAACGTTTGCTAAGTTATTTAGTTTATTCATAATCATGAAATTCGGTTTTCTGTTATTATTGCAAAATATTTGGTAGTCAAAATTCTTAACTTACTAACAAATATGGTTGTAACGATTGGCAACATTTGCGTCATACACTAAAAATACACGAGACAAGTTCCGTACACATTAAAAACTGTTCAAAATATAGCGAACTTAAAATGTTACTGATTAAGAAATGCACTATTGATTGCACACAACAAAGATTATATGAAACTGAGAAAAAATATTGGCAATCTGTTATAGAACAGTTAATCTACGTAATACAGTATTTATCAAGACAGTGTATAGCTTTTAGAGGTTCTTCACAAAAACATTTTGAAAATGATAACGGCAATTTTTTAAAGTTAGTAGAAACTGTCGCTAATTTGATTCGATAATGGCAGAACACTTGCATTGCATCCAAACATCACAATAAAGGAACATTGCTCATTATTTAGGTCAGGCGTGGCCGACTTCATTCTATACGAGGGCCAATATTTGATGAGTGGTATTGTCACGGGCCGCACACTTTTAGACAGAACTTAAATAACAATAAACTCTGCATTGATCAAGGCAATTTTTTTTCAAGGGAATAGTTATATGTATTGAATTACAATATATGTTAAATCATTTTACTACTGGGAGAAAATATAAAATACTTGATTGATTTAAATATAAGTTGTTAAATTAAATTTAATTACATATTTCTGTAACCAGAGCAGAGTAAGTGACTTTCAATGATGCATTACTCTGGAGTGCATAGAAATCTACCACTCCCACTACTACAACTTGCACAGAGAAACAGCAGATATTATAAATTGAGTAATCTTTTTAAAGCAATTTTGATTCAGTGTTGAGAAATTAATTGTTTCCGTTATCAGAAATAATGAATATAACTAGTATATTAAACAGAAAATCTGGGGTTGAAAAATAGCTAAATTGAAAAAAAAAAAGAAAAAAAAATCAGCTAACGCCTTTTTATTCCCGTATATGGGGAGTAGGCGAGGCCATTTAGCCCTATCTAACTTTTGGAGACTGAGTGGGCAGTTCAATCTCCACTGGTACCAATCAGAGACAGATGGCCCTAGGCTATCACTAATTAAGCGGTTCACAGTGAAGAGAGACGGCTCAAATGTGCCGCCATCTCGTGGTCCCTAACACAATATATTTAATGTCTGAAATAATGTGGGTTCTACGGTTGATTTTCTTGAGTTTACAGGACGAAAAACCCGAGTTTCCGGGAGGAAAAACCTGCTTGCCCGTGCCAGAGATTGACTAACTTGGGAACCGGTCGAAAAAAGGCTTAGAAAAATTTCCTCTAGTCGCCGACTTGACTCGAAACCAAGGTTTTCCTTCGTGCGGCCAAGCGCCATGGTGTACAAATGCCACATCCACTGAGCTACACAGGCTGATGGGCTCAATTAGCTAATTGATAATATACATAATTTAATATAGTTTTATTGTGCTGCGGGCTGCACAAAATTACGTTACGGGCCGCATGCAGCCCTCGGGCCTGCTGTTGGCCACCTATGATTTAGGTGATAAAATACAAAATGAAATCATCCGTATAATTTCTGAAGCCATAAAACAAAAAATTTTAGAAATGGTTAAAGAGGCAAAATATTATTCATTAATTCTTGACACTATTCCAGATATAAGCCACACAAAACAATTATCTATTGTTATTAGATTTGTTAATCAAAATAAAGATACAAATATAGCAGAAATTCATGAACATTTTTTGGGTTTTCAATCTGTAGGAGATACCGCCGGGCAAGAACTATTTCAATTTATAAGAAATTATTTAAAATTATTGAATATTAACATTTCTGATTTAAGCGGCCAAGCTTATGATAACGGTTCAAATATGTGAGGCAAACATAATAGACTGCAGAAATAAATTCAAGGGCTTTTTTATTCCGTGTGCTGCTCATTCATTAAATTTGGTAGTTAATGATGCAGCTAAGATATCCTGTGAAACTATAAATTTTTTTGGGTAATACAGGAATTATAATTATTTTTCACTATCTGTGAAGAGTTGGGCTGTATTAAAAAAACATATTCGTGTTTTAAATTTGAAATCACTTTCTGCTACTAGGTGGGAAAGTAGAGCAGAAGCAATAAAGCCACTTAAAAATAATATCAAGGAAATTTACCAGGCTCTTTTTGATATTATGGAAGATAAAACTAAAGATATCGATTCTAGAGTTCAGGCAGACAACTTAATTTCAAAGATTTATTCGTTAAAATTTATTTGCTCTGTTCATGTTTGGTACGAAATCTTAAGTGTCTCATACATGTTGCAAGCAAAATAATGCAGAATTCAACATTTGATATAGGAAAAATTACAGAAAATCTTGATTATGTTATACAAGAATTAAATACTCACCGAACAGACCAATATTTTGAAAATATTATTAGAACTGCAAAAGAAGTAGCAAACGATCTTAATATTGATCCTATTTTTCCAAACATTCGCAAAAGAACAAAAACAAAAATGTTTGGTTACTAAGCATCAGATGAGACAACGCATGATCCTAAACAAAATTTTAAAATAAATTTTTTCTTTGCAATTTTAGACATGACAATAACTTCGGTCACGGAAAGATTCATACTCTTAAAACAACATAGTGAGGACTTTAAAGTTATAAGAGACATCAGCAAATTAAAAGATTGGAGCGATGAAGATTTAATGAAACATTGTAAAGATTTGAACTTAAAACTGAGCGACAATCAAGATTCCGACAATCACGAAATTGATGGTATGACTTTATTTGAGGAATTAAAAACTTTGCAGTTTTATTAAAAAAGAGTCAGCTCTTCAGGATGTTTTAAATTATATATACGAAAATAAATTAACCGACACGTTTGCTAATATGTGATTGTGATGCGTATTTATTCAACATTACCAATATCCATAGCATCAGGGGAAAGAAGTTTTTCAAACTGAAACTAATAAAAAATTATTTGAGGTCAACAATGTCTGGAGAGCATCTCACGGATTTATCAATTATATCAATTAAAAATAATATTATGGATTCATTAGACATTAAAGATATTATTAAAAATTTTGTAGCAGCTAAAGCAAGATGGATAAATATGTAAAATAAATCTACATTTATACTAATTGTTATATAGTTAAAAACATATATCCAAATTATCTTTGTTATGTAAATTTCTTTTTATATTAAAATAAAAGTAATATTTGTTTATATATATATATATACTGTTGTATTTATATATTAAGGAATAAATATTTTCGAAAATTTTTATTATTAAAAATTCCTTATTAATGAATTTCAGTGATTACAATGCTCTACTATTGTTAAATAAAATTTATTTTTATGTATGCGTATAAACTGTTTTGTACTTTTAACAAAGCAAAATTTTTCATGGAAACTTATTGTATGGGGGTGCTGAAAAATGTTTTGCACAAGGATGCCTCCTACCCACGGCGTGGCACTGCTTCCAATCAATACATGAATTATGTTGCATCATAATCTAAATCTTTCCTGATGAGTACCCCCCCCCTTTGCATTTCTAATTTGGTTTCTTCATCTCTCCTCATCCATCCATCCTAGGATGGGCTGAGTATACTAATTAGTTGTAAACCAAGGAGGTTTACAACTAATTAGTATACAGCTGGATCACCACTCCTTGCTGCATCCCTAAAGGTAGTGTTTCTAACTGTAGTCCATGTCTATTCACAGGGCAGGTTTGCCTGTTCTGGGGGACAAAAAACCTGAGTTTCCAAGTGGAAAAAAAAAAAAAAACCCTACCTCCATATGAGACTGGCTAACTCACCTTTAGTCGAAAGAGACCAGATAAAAGTTCCTCACATCACTGACAGAAATCGAACCCAGGTCTTTCTAACCAAAAGGCTTTATCTATACTGACTGAGCTGCTGCAACCTAATTCCCACTGTACTGGTTTGGTTGACTAAACTACAGGGTGTGGATTCACATTCCACTGCATTTTATATATGAGTTTTTGCAACTAAAATAATTGAAATTATAAGGAATTGTT
Organism: Typopeltis vanoorti; assembly: GCF_054136105.1. Lineage (NCBI taxonomy): Eukaryota > Metazoa > Arthropoda > Arachnida > Uropygi > Thelyphonidae > Typopeltis > Typopeltis vanoorti. The sequence goes on along the minus strand of NC_143550.1, from coordinate 136,064,556 downwards.
ATTAGTTTCTAAATATTTGAAATTTATACCAAACTAGTGAAACTAGTAAGTACAAATGGTGAATTTTTCAGGGTTATAATAAAAATAGATAACTAGAATTGTTCAATGCTGAAAAAAAATCATTACAATGAATAAATTCTTTCTAACAAGAATGTAAAGTCATCATGTGGCATGCATCAACTATCACTTGGTAAAGACTGAAGACAATTGTTGGAAAAACTGACAGCTGACTTGCTAAAAGATCTAATGAGAGATTTCCAGATGTCATTTAAAATAAGTCCTCAGTTTCTGTTAAGATACCCATACGAATGGATAACTATCATGAATGCTTCGTAACAGAAACAAAGAAAGTAATAAAATCATGTGAGTATGACATGGATATAATATAATTAGACTCTATAGAAAAAAAAATTCTAATTCTTTTAGAAATAAGCATATAATTATTCTTAAGTTAGGCTGGTAAAGTTCAGTGGATTTCTAAAGAAGCTTTCAAATTTATAATGGCTTCAGTGGAATAAGTTCATGTGATCTCACTTCATTGTGAGACAAGTAGACAATGTATTATATCCATGTCATACTTTCATGATTTCTTTCTGTTACTCACTGAATCATGCAATTCCAAATACACCTATTAGATTGTTCTGAAAACATAATGGAATAGAATATTTCATTGTTTTCAATTCTCATCATTGTCAAATTCCTGATTTATTTTTTAACCCAGATGAGAGATACAAATAACCTATAGCACATCAGCATCACGTGTGCAGTGCAGCTAAGGACTGAGAAAGAAGAACTCTAACATTTTTATTAAAGAACTGGAGGTTGTAGTTGTTGGGAAACTATTATGAGAATTGGAAGTAGATGGAAATAAATGAGGAAGAAGAGGAGAAGGTTTGATGTGTTTATAGTTGAACTGAAAAGGAATGTTGGGCAGCTGCTTCTGCTCTTGTTTTAACAGGTCCAACAAAAAGCAGCTCTTGTCAGCTCACTGGAACAGTTAGTGTGGAAATACCCATAGAAGAGACACAGAGCAGAAACAGTGCATCTGTGAGATAGAGCAGTATTTTTCAAACTTTTCTGACCACAACACAATAAAAAAAATTACATTTTACATCTCAATCCAGTATGTGATGCATGCGTGTGCGCACGCATGCACGCGCACACACACACACACGCTATATATATATATATATATATATATATAATGCAAACAATATTAGAAAAGCAATACTCTGAGGAAACAGATTACACAGTACCAGGTAACTCATCGCAAAGGTGAAGCAAGCTACAAGCACTTTGCCACATTCCATAAATCAGTTTAATATCGTGTAGCCCCTTATTAGATTTTAAACTGACAAGAATAGATACTACACTCCCACAAGGCAGCAAAGCAAAAAGTTAAGTATCTGTTCTTATCAGCTTAATATCTGATACAAATTTCATTGGCTCCAAGATATTGAGCCAAATTTTGGATGACAGCAAAGTGTGTGTAAACAAGGTGACCCAAGTTTCCTGGTGTTGCACTACCTCTAGGAGAGAAATGAACCACATGCACACACACAAGAAATTACTGCATATAATAAAATAAAAATAAATGTAAAAAGTGAATATCAAACACAAATTTTATTAACATTTAAATACAGCATAGAAAAAAAAAATCAAAATAAACAAAATCAGAAATTAGAAAACATTTTATTCAATTTCATGGGTGTGGTTGTCATAAAACATAGAAGGATTAATTTTTATTCATAGGAATAAAGAATTTTGCTCTCTATGCATATTGTTTCATATTGTTTTATGTATATTATTTTAAGATGAATGAAAAATGTCCCTGCATATTGATAAATATCCCTTCCCCCACAGAACACCATATTGCAAATACAAGAAAACAAATAGCTTTATTGTACCAAAAGATGCAGAGTCTATTATGTACTATATGTAATGACAATTAGTGTAAGTTGGAGACATCTGGAATGAAAACGATCTGACTGTGTAATGATAAAAGAACTCCACTCCCATAGACACTATTATATTAAGACTACTAATTTTACAATTAAAATTTAATCAAACATTTTAACTAGTATGCCATATATTTTTAAACATTCTAAAAAATGTACCAACTCAATATGCAAGAAGGACATAATATACCATTAAGCAAGTTCCCTCTTGAAGGGAAACATGGGATGTGACACAACTCAGCATGAACATGCTAAAAGCTACAAAATCTGTGAGATACTCTGATATTTTCTATTTCATTCTTAGCGACAAATCAATTTAGCAATCTGCTAAATTGATTTCACAGAACATGGGTTACAACCCGCAGCTTGAAAAACACCAAGATAGAGGATGAAGCAGGTCTGTGAAGGAAGGATCATCTATGAGCTAACTGCTCTCCACTGGACAGCATCAAGAATTTTTAGAGAGGATTTAGGTACTCTATCCCAAATATGTAACCAGTATTCTACATAAATATGGGATTTATATAGGGTTAGTAGCTGGGTGAGTGTATAGTAACATCTTTTGAAGAAAAAATGCCTGGTTTTTCGAGGCTGGAAAGAAATGGCAGTTGGAGAGGAGGGGGAATCTGACCCTGCATGATGAAGTATATTACTGAAGTTAAAGGTAAGTAAGCTGAGATCTTTTTTGGGGGGGGGGGAGGAGGCAAGTGGCATTGAAGGTGACCAAGTATCCATGATGATGATAAGGAATATCATCACGGCATCCTTGATGATATATATCCTCAAGCAGTACAGGACACTACATGAAAAGTTTAAAATACTCTTCCTAACAACAATTTTCCTGCAAATTAATCTGTCCTTTATCAATTCTAACCTACAATCTTTGCATCGAATACTTGCTTTACTAGCATTTCCTCCTCATTCTATTTAAGTGACCATACCACTTAGATTAGCACTGCTCACACAAATATGAATGCTAACAATATCAAGTTCCTTGTTTAAATATGATTCTGCCACTGATGCCATTTGTTCACAATCCAACATTTTCTTAGAACTATCATTTACTTCTTGCACAGCTCTCCGAACCACAAGTTTTTAAAACTGCCTTGTATACTGCGATTTCAGTGCATGGACTATTTTCTCTCTTATTCCATATAAATTTATTCTGTTTTACTATATGCCAGCCAGGATGGCTGGTGTATCCGCTCTCCAGCCAAAAGGCTGCAGTTTTCAATCCCACCATGGACATGAATGTTTGTGATTATCTGTGAAAATACTAGTAGTGATGATGGGCAGTAGATGGCATTGGTGTAATGATGATGGTAGTTGTGGGTCATTGTAGTTGGTGGAGGCAGAGTTATAGAGTAGGTGCCCTTCCTTGACGAGTCTTTGGACTCCCTGGAGGTGTTATGTAATAATAATAATTCTGTTGTCTCTTTCCATATTTAATTTGCCACCTTCACTAGAATTTGTGCATAAAGAGGTGAAATGTTTTACTTGTTTTATAAGTTCTCCATTCAAAATGAAGTTAAGGTTTTCTAAGTTCATTATTTTTATTTATTTTTGCTGATTTTCATTCCATATTTGTTACAGCAGTTATTCAATTTTCAATTTAGTTAAGGAATCCTAGAAATTTGTACCAGATTTATTTAAAAGTATATCATTTACAGAGAGAAGAGTGGAATATCTCAAGTTTTGATATCACTTTACTTCACAACTGATCCATATACATGATGAATCATTGTGGAGATAATGTGCACCCTTGTCTCGCATTAAACCATCTTTATCTCCATCAATTTTAACTGCTGACTTACAACTTAAGGAATCAATGTCCCATTTGCACCATATAACTATGTTATGAAAGCAGCTTTTCTCCTGAATCTCATTGTTATATTACTATGATTTCTCAATTATCTGTCTTAAGAAAAATCTGATTCTGACAAACTTTTTGGATTGAACTCAGCTTGTTCTTCTCTAAGTTTCTCTTCCACAATTTTTCTCAGCCATTTCTCAAGTATACTTGCACAAATCTTAACAGGAATGCTCAGTAGGGAAATTCCTGTAATTCTCGCATTCAGTTTTACTTCTATTTTTATAGATGGGCACTAAGAAAGCTCTACTCAAATCATCTGGAATTTCACTCTCTGATCAGGCCTTCAGAAATTAGAAGTATAGCTACTGAAAAACTTTTATACCTCCATATTTGAGCATTTCTGGTTGAATATCATGTACTTCAGCGAGGGACAAATTTAATGTTGTTGTAGCCCCCTAAAAGGAGTAAATTTTAAGATCTATACTGATACAGAGCCCCCCCCCCCCCTGTAATGTGAGACCAGAAGCTGTAGCTTGTCTAGCTTATGCATAAATCCAGTCCTTTTTCAAGTTCTGATGGCTTTTCTATCCCAAATATTGATATGTACTTCTGGCTGCATTTCTCCTGAATATTTTCTGCCACTGTTCTATCACTCCACCATGGACAGAGAAAACGAATAACGAAGATGTTTTAAAGAAAGCAAAAATGAAAAGAACATTAATGAAAATAATTAAAGAGTGAAAACTTAAATATTTTGGACATCTAACTAGACAAGAAGGCATTCAGAAATTAATATTAGAAGGAAAATTAGATGGAAAAAGGGTAAGAGGTAGACCCAGGAGAATGTGGTTTGAAGACATTAAGGACTGGACTGGTTTGAATTACCATAAATGTTCCACAGCAGCAAAAGGAAGAAAACGGTTCCGTGACATGGTTGCCAACCTCCTTCTAGGGGATGACACTTGAAGAAGTAGTTCTATCACTCAATGTTCTCAATTTTTAGCTCTGATGTTGTCAATAAACTAGCTTGTTAATTTAATAAAACTGCATTTTATTTTCCAGATATCACTTTGATTTTTGTAATCAGATACATTAGACAAAAAGTACTGATTCACAGACAGAATTCAATAAAAACTGTTCTTGTCATTCTTGATGTTTTGTTCTTCTGGTATGTGGCGTTTGGACTGTCAAATTCTACAAACAAGAAGACCTTTAAGGCAGAATAGCTTTAGACTGAAAGAGTATGGTGCCATTCAGTCTGCATGTATGAAAATGAAGGCATGACATACACACACACATCTTCCAACATTAAAAATTCTCATAATTTTATATACAAAAATCAAAGTCTCCCATAATACAACAATAATATATTAATCAACTCTGCTCTATTTCTCAGTTGCTATTAACACTTATTTTCAACATAGAAGATTTTACAGATCGACTTCACCCTAATAGTGAATACAGAAATCAGATAGATAACATTGCTGCCAGCAAAAGATGAAGAAATGCCATTCAAACAGCAAAAACACTATCTGGTGAAGACTGTGGAACAAATCATGAATTATTGATAGCTGCAGTTAAATTGAAATTAAGGGCTAAGACAAACAAAAGAACAGTATCGAATCTGATTTAAATTATATCAGTTATGCATTTTCATACTGAAAAGAAGAACATATAGGAAAGTTTTAAAGTGAATAAAAATTGAGCAGCTCTCAGATGTGAACTGTAGACTAAAATACACAAAGATTATTGAAGAAAAAATGAAAGAATTGAGAACAGGAACCAAATTTTGAAGATTCGGTGGCAAGCCTTGAAGAAAACCCTGAATCAATCAGGGTTTTCTTCAAGCTAGAGAGGCATGTGGTGAAGTTGTCTGCAAGGATAGAAAAATTAGAACTCCATGGCAGATACAGGAAATTAAAGAGGCAGTGAAGGAAAAGAAGAAAGCATATCAAAAGTTGCAAAAAAGTCAGCTTGTGCTCTTAGAGAATACAGAGACAAATGTAAGAAACCTAAACACTGTGTAAAACTAGCTAAACAAAAGTCATGAGAAGACTTTGGTAAGAACATAGAAAATAAATATCAAAAAGATAGCAAGATATTCTAAAGGTTGTTGAAGAAGCTCAGAAATTATTATTATTATTATCCAGGCCTCCATGAAGTCAAAAGACTCATCGTGGGCGGTCGTTTTTAGGAAACACAAAGTTTATCATACCACTCATTGAACTCAATGAACGTTCTTCCAGTCCCACAGCTTCACTGGTATCCAGAGTACTCAGTATTTGGAACACACTCTCTCCTCTTGTACCTCAAAACCCTGAACTTGCCCTATCACTCTAGTATTAAAACTTTCTCCAGGATGAAATACTTCAATAAAGTGCTCATCGAACAACTCCACTATGTCCTCTGAGGAAAGAATGCTGTAAAAGAAATTAGAGATAATAAAGGTGACATGAAAACTGGAGAAAAAGATATCCCTTGAAGTATGGAGTAATTACTTTGAAAAATTGCTAAATGAAACAAGCAGTGATAGCACAATGGTAAAAAAAAAACTCTCAACAGGCATGCAGTCAGGAATACATATCCATACTTGAAGCCAATGGCCTGAAATGTGGAAAGGCAGCAGGAGTAGATGATATTCAACCAGCAATGTTCAAGTATGGAGTATAAAAGTCTTACAGTGGCTGCACTGCATAGTTCAGAAGGCCTAGACAGACGGATGAATTCCAGATGATTAGAGTAGAGCTCTCATAGTACCCATATATAAAAAGGGGAAATAAAACTGAATGTGAGAATTACAGAGGTATTTCTCCGCTGAGTATATTCCAGGTAAGATTTACGCAAGTATACTTGAGAAACAGTTGAGAAGGATTGTGGAAGAAAAGCTTATTGAAAAACAAGTTGGATTCATGCCAAATAGAAGCTGTCAGGATCAGATCTTCCCAAATAGTTGAGAAATCATGGGAATATAACAAAGATCTGTATTTAAGTTTTGTAGATCTGAAAAAGGCATATGACAAGGTGCCAAGAGAGAAGCTATTCAATACACTACAGTTATATGGTGTCGATGAGGCATTATATCAAGCAATCTTAGTCTTTATTTGAGTTGTAAGCCAACAGTTAGAATTGAAAGAAGTACAGGGAGATGGTTTAAGGTTAAATCTGGTGTCAGACGAGGATGTAATTATCTCCTCTGTTATTCATTATCTATATGAATCACATTATGAAGGCAATTGGTATTAAACCTGATATCAAAATTGGAGATGTTAATGTCAGCTCTTTGCTTCATGCAGATGATGTTATACTTCTAAATAAATCCACTACAAGTCTGCAAGATTCCCTGGCCATATTGAATAACTGTTGTAATAGATGTGGTATGAAGGTTAGCAATAACAAGACAAAGACAATGAAAATAGGCAGAAGCATTGAAATTATCAACTGCATTGTGAATGGAGAACCTATAGAACAAGTGAAGCATTTCAGCTACTTAGGCATGATTTTTAGTGAAGACGGTAAATTAAATATGGAAATAGACAACAGAATCAACAAAATTGGTATGGTAGGAAGTCAACTAAATGGAATATGGAATAAGAGAGAAATTAGTCAAAACACTAAATTAGTTGTATACAAGACAGTGTTCAAACCAATTTTAACTTATGTATCTAAGAGATGGGTCAGAAGCAAAACACTTGACACCAAAGACTAGAGACCGCAGATATGAGAGTCCTGAGAAAAATGGATGGCATCAATGGCAACATCATATTCAAAACAAGGATATTAGGAAAGAACTTGACATTGTCAGCATCCAGGAATGCATTAGTAGAGCTAATCTCAGGTGGTATGGTCACTTAAACAGAATGGGCGAAGAAAGATTAGCAAAACAAGTGCTTTTTGCCAGGTTGACAGGAAAAAGACCCAGAGGAAGACCAGACCAAGATATAAGTGGATTGATATGGTAAAAAGTGCCTTAGAAGATAGACATATAAGATCTGATAATGTTGGAGTCTTGACAGGTGACAGACTGATTTGGAGGAAAATTGAAGATAGGAAGTTGGTAAATTTTTCGTGTAGTACTATCATATCTGTACACCCCTTGAGGGTACATGACAGGAATTTGATGATTATGGAGTTATGCATTTAAAGTAGAAGTCAGAAAGAAATTAAAATGTTCAGAGAGGAAGAGAAAAGAACTGTAGGAATAAATGAATACACAGTAACAGAAGCAAAGAAGAATCTAAGCAAAGCAACAAGAAAGAAATATTGTAAATGGTTGTCAGAAGAAGCTATTCAAATAGCACAAAAAAAAAGAAGAAAAATTGTAATAGATGTGGTATGAAGGTCAGTAATAACAAGAAAAAGAATGAAAATAGGCAGAAGCATTTAAAATATCAACTGCATTGTGATTGATATTTTAAATGCTTCTGCTTATTTTCATTGTCTTTTTCTTAGGTACGATTTTTAGTGAAGATGGTACTAGAGAAACTCCAGAGAAACAAAGGAAGGGTTAAACAATTGCATTCAGATTTCCAGAGACAGGCCAGGAAAGATAAAGAAAAATATCTAAACAAAACATGCAAGGGAATTGAAGAATGTAACATTACAGGTAGAACAAGAGTCTATTCAGAAAGATAAATGAAGTTACAGGGAAGTTTATCTCTAGTTTAGGAGCATAAAAAGTACCGTATTTTTCTGTGTATAAGATGATACTTTTTTCTAAAATTTTTAGACCAAAAATGTGTGGTCGTCTTATACACAGGAGGTAACTAGTTGAGCAACCCGGGACTGCCGTAGCGAAACTGCCAGTACCTTGTCTCCGCAAACAGGCTTCCGCCAATCAGTAGCCTTTGTTAACTCTGTTGATTGACATCATTAACGGCTGATTCTGATTAAACCAATCAGAACCCTGAAAGCATTCATACGTCTGCAGCTTGTTGGCAGGGTAAGTTAATGCATTAACAATATTTTGAGCACTAGCCCATAAAAATGTCCGAAAATAAAAAATGATTGTCATATTCTTCAAAATTCAAGTTAAAAATCATCAATTACGCAAAAGAACATGGAAATAAAGCTTCAGAGAGACAGTTTGGACCTCCTCCCACTGAGGAGAAACCAAGAAGAACAACTACTCTAGATGTCAAAATAGAAGAGGGCATTAAGAGGAAAACCAAAAAAAATGACCAAACTTGGAGGCTTAAGACTTGGATTATGGAGCAGCACCAGAGTGGGATATGTATGTGTCAACCAAGCTTAATCAATATGAGGCAAAAAGGTTTGCAAGAGAAATGAACAGTGTTGATTTCACAAGAAAGTCAAAATGGTACTTCATGAGGAGAGAAGGGTTGACCATGAGAACATGAACCAAGTTAGCACAGAAAATGCCACCAACATATGAGGATAAAATCCAACAGTTTTACTCCTATGTCATAAAACTTTGAAAAAAAAAAATGCTTTTGAACCAAGTCAGATTGCAAACATGGATGAGTTGCCTCTCAGTTTCGATGTACCTTCCACCAGAACTGTTGATATGAAAGGGGTCAAAACAGTGGCAATCAAAACAAGTGACCATGAAAAAACACACTATACTGCTGTCCTTTCATGCTGTGCAGATGGTACCAAACTGCCTCATATGCTCATTTTTAAGAGGAAAATGTATCCTAAAGAGAGCATACCACCTGGCATTCTTGTCCAAGTTCATGAGAATGACTGGATGAATGAAGAGATCATGGCTATTTGGTTTGCAAAGGTTTGGTCCAGAAGACCTGGAGCTCTCGAAGAGGCCAGCTCTGCTCGTGTCTGATCAGTTCAGAGCCCTATTTGTCTTTTAAGAGAAAAGACAAATAGGGTTGCAGAGAATTTGCAAACACATCTAGCAGTTATTCCTGGTGGACTTGCAGGTCAGCTACAGCCACTAGATATTTCTATCAACAAGCCCTTCAAAGCTCTGATGAAAGAATAATAATGGAATAAATGGATGCATAAATAGGTAATAACTTGACACTGACAGGAAGAGTGAAAAAACCAACCATTACTGGGTCCTAAACTTATGGAATGGAGTCAAGCAAGAGATGGTTGTGAAGTCTTTCAAGAAATGTAGAATCAGCAATGCCATGGATGGAACTGAGAATGATCTCATATATATAGACAGTGACTCAGAAGACAGCAGTGATACAGTAGAGGTTGAAGAAAGTGATATGTCCGGAACTAATAGTGATGAAGAAAATTACATGCCCAGAACAGAGTGATGCATAATTTCTTAGTATGTATTTTAAAAATAATACTTTGAATATTTAAAAAAAATATCAAATGTGTTCTGTTTTATGTTTAAAATATTGATTTCTTAATTTTGAGTTCAAAAAAGTAGGGTTCATCTTATACAAGAAAAATATGGTAATTTGGGAATAAGTTGGATTGAAGAATGAAAAAAAAAAAAAAAAAAAAAAGGATGGAAGAAGTATTATTATTATTATTTGACCCCTCCAGGGAGTCCAAAAACTCACTGAGGGAGAGCACCTGCTGTACAACTCAGTCTCCACCACTCAATCCACTAACTACGGCAACGCCATCTACCACCGACCACCACCACCACCACCACTAGTATTTCCACAGACAATCACAAACATCCATGCTCACAGTGGGATTCGAACCCACAGCCTTTTGGCTGGAGAGCGGATACACTAACCACTCGCCGGCCAGGCTGGCTGAGTAGTCAGTGTAGTATGTAGTGTAGTATGTCGATATTAATATCTTTCTTTGAACAAGAAAGATATTAATATCGAAGCAGAATTCGATGAAAGGAGAGAATTTGTTGAGGAACTCTTGACAATGAAAAGTGAAGTGATATCAGCAGTGGAATAGCTGCCAAAAGAAAAGCTCCTGGAGCTGATGGAGTGTCAGTGGAATGATTGAGAGCAGCTCAGCATAGTGTAGTATATATTAACTGAAATTTGTCAACAGATTTCAAAGAAAATATGCTGGTCTAGAGATTGGAAACATCGATATTCACCCTAATTCTAAAAAAAAATTAAATCACAGAGATTGTGAGAATTACAGAACCATCACTTTAATTTCACATGAAAGTGATCCAAAAAAAAGGCTGGAACCATATGTGAATAGAGAAATGCCAGAAGAACAGGCAGGCTTTAGGAGAGGTTCTTCTACCTCTAATAAACATGAAATGGATTATGGAAAAAAAAAAGATAATTTCAAAATTCATCTGTTCTATTTATTATAAGAAAACTTTTGATTGTGTAGATCACAACAGACTGTAGAATGTGATGAGATCAATGGGAATACCTGAGCGCACAATTCTCTTGATTAGAGAGCTGTATAACAACCAAGAATCTTCAGTAAAAACAGACTATGTTTGAGTGGAAAAAGGGGTGTGGCAGGAATGTATATTGTCACCCTATCTTTTAATATTTATAGTGGATATAATGTGAGAATGGCCAACTTAGACAAAGACCTAGTAGAAATTAAAATTGGTGGTAGAAAAATAATTTAAGATATGCAGATGATACAGTTTCACAGCAGAAACTAAGAAAGATCTGGAACAGTAGATTCTGTTAGTTAAGAGGTAAAGCAAAAAAAGCTTGATTTAAACATTGGCAAAACAAAAGTGATAGCTTCTGACAATTGAGATGAATTTAAGATTGAGGGAGATAAAACAGAGGTGGTTGAAAATTATGATCTACTGGTGTCCAGAATAAGAAATGATGGTCAATATGAAGATGAAATTAAAAGAGGTATAACCATGGAGAAAAAAAAAGCTATGTTAAACTAGAGAAAAATTCTGAAAGACAGAGATGTTAGTAAGGTCACGAAAGTTACAACTGTCAAAGCAATAATATTTCCATTAGTGATGTATGGATGTGAGAGAGTTGGATTATTAAGAAGAAAGAAAGTGAACTGATTCATTTGAATTGTGGGTATGGAGGAAACTATTAAGAATCCCATGGGCTGCCAGAATGACTAAATGTTTTAGAGAACATAAAGACAGAATGTTACTTAGAGCAATGATCACTAAACAGAAGTTAATGTACTTTGGGTATATTATGTGAGCAGACAAAGCATTGGAAAAAGCAGTTATGTTAGGAAATGAGGGCATGAGAAGAAAAAGGCCACAAAAGAGTTGGATGGATAACATAAAGAACTAACCAACTTAAATTTCCTATGTTGAAAGAAAAGAGAAGTGGCTACACGAGATGAAGAGTCTTTGTGCCTTTGTTCACAAGATCACAAAGTCTCCTCGAAAACTAAATGGCACATAACAATTAACTCCAAATCTCAAACCTAAAATATTGCTTCACACACATGCTTGTGTGTGTGTGTGAACTAATATTTTAGGTTTGAGAGTTGGAGTTAAGAGCAACTGGAGGAAATGTCAAAGTTGATTAATACAGTATGTATATAACTTCCAATACATATCTTCTTGACAGGTTAGAATATGAAATTTCTCTTATTTTTATTTTATTTTATTTATTTATTTTTTTTTTTTGTGATTTGCACTCATGAAAGGTTATTAGTAAACCTATAGTACATTTGTACCATGGATCGGCTAAAGATTTTTTTTTTTTTTTCATTTTTATCAGTTTTATATATTTTTTGTAATTATTTATTTTTACATAGTTTGGAAATTCTGTTCTAAAGATCAAACACAGAACTTTTTCAAGCCACTTCAGGCCTCCAATAAGCAGGACAGCCATCTCACAGTAGGCACTGCAATTCATCTTCTACCTAAAGACAATCACAAACATCCACGCCCAGGGCTGGATTCAAACCCATAACCTATTGGTTGGATAGTGGTTATGCTAACCACTTGGCCAACCAGGCCAGCAATATACATATAAGCAATAAAGACCATTTCACAGGTGGCTATCCCATGGTATGTTATAAACATTTATTCCAATATGAATAAATTATGTTATCCATCCAAATCTAGTTAATAATTTTGAATTTTGTCTTACGAATTATGTAAAATTATAAATTCCATGTTGTATACAAATATAAAAGAAAATATAGAAAAAATAATTTTGTTTGTGTATTTACATACATAAATCAAAATATAATTAGAAAAAAAAATTATTTAATTTCTAATTTTTGTTATTTCACACTATGTTCTTTTTTGTGTGTTGAAATCTGGCAGACTTACCTATTTAATAAACAGAACATGAGGCAGCAGCACAGGGAAGGGGAGGGGAGGAGATGAAGTGTGTGTTATACACATTAATTTGTTCAAAAAAGGAAAGAACAAGTAACCAGATTGCTGTGATTGTACAAAGAATAAAGTAGTAATAAGTGTTGGTAATACCTGTCAAAATGCATTTATACAATGTCCAAGAATGACTTCATGAAGTTTTTTTTTAAAAAAACAGTGTCTCTATGTCATCAAATGTGCTGTAATCTTTCAAAATTTGAACCTCATGAATAAAATTCACACAAAGCCAAATCTGATAAATACAGAGGCTTTATACATGATTAATTCTATAATTGGTCAAATGTTCATTGACAAATTATTTTCTCAGTTCTCTTCTATTAATAAACACAATTCAAACTTTAATAAAACATGCTTCAGGTTCAGATCTTAAATTCAGATATATAAGCTTGCAGAAATTCCAACCTTTTCAACTATCTTCTGTCTAGTTAATAATTTTCTAACTGTATTGTCCCCACAAATTTTGGTGATGTTTCAACATTGATGGTCATTCAGAACATGGAGTTTCAAATGATGAGGTTCTCTGCTTAAATTGAGGTAACAAATTAGGACTTGTGTATATCCCATATCAATTCGCATGTAATTTTCAATAATTACATGTATTTCACTTTGCAAATTTGCCAATTTTAAAACAATTTAATACAATCACATTGCTCTGTACTTTCCCACATTACATAAATCACCATAATAAGCAGTGGGCTATTTCTTAAATTACATACACAGATATGGTCTACACCACTAAAATCTCCCTCTCTCTCACTCATACTTGATGGGGGAGAGAGAGAAAGAGAGACTCCACAGCTCAGTCAATATTATTATTAATATTGACTGAGCTCCAAGGAGTCCTTAGACTCATCAAGGGAGGCCCAATATCATATCAAGAACAACTATTCAACTATTCAACATTCACACAGTATCTATCATACTTCACCTTGAACTCATTTACAGTCATGACACCCACAACAGACTCTGATAGCTTATTCCAGTCATTTACCACTCTCCAAGTAAAAAACCTAGCTCTAACACCCTTGCTAACCACACTCTTACCAAGCTTCCATGGATGGCCCCTAGTCCTCCCACTACCAGTCCTATTCTCAAAAATATCTTCTGAATTAATCTTATAGAAACCCTTCAGTAATTTGAATGTCTCAATCATATCACCCCTTTTTCGCCTATCAACCAATTTCTGCAGCCCACAAATCTTCAACCTGTTCTTGTAAGGTTCATTCCATAGTCCTCTATTATCTTGGTCACTCGTCTCTCTAGATCCTCTCCACCTCCTCCCCATCGAGAAGAAACCCTGGAGCCCATAAGAAATATAAGCAATGCCCTTTGGCTGAAAAGACTTGGGTTCGAATTCCATCTAGGATGAAAAGAACCTTTATCAGGGCTTTTCAGCTGAAGGTAAAGCCAGTCTCATACAGAGGTGGCAGGGTTTTTCCTTCCAGAAACTCAGATTTTTCATCCTGCAAAACAGGCAGAAGAACACAGCCACAGCAGACAATGAAGATAGGATTAACTCTCCTATCATGAGCAGCATAATGTTCATAAGCCAAGTTACTTGGCTGTCACAGGTCACTGAGCCTAAAATGAAAAGTAAGATGGGATGAGATATTTATCCAGTTCAGATGCACTTTGAACAGAGCTTTTACATTAATACAGGGTGTCTGAAAAAGAACTCTAGGGTTTTCAATGAAATTTATTTTATGACATTTTGAAGCAGAAATGTATGTAGCATATATTATCAAAGTACAATGTTACAAGTTTGATTACCCGTGTGCACCATTTACAGTCCTACAGACATCAGAACATAATTCCACGTCAGACCACACTCGGATAAGTATATCCATAGGAACTGTTTCTATGGTTGCTATTATTCTATGACACAGTGGGAGAGAGACTGAATTTTTTTCTTTGATACACAATGCCTTTCATGCAGTCCCAAAGGAAGAAATCCATTGTAGTCAAATTGGGAATGCACAGTAGCCAAACAATGAGACCTCCTCTGCCTATTAATTTTCCTTGGAATCAGTTGTTGAGCACAGTCCACACAGTTGCTGCATAATATGGCAGGACTCCATTCCTGTTGAAAAATAAGGCCCTCCACATTCTCAATCTGGGGAAACACAAAGTTCTCTAGCATACCGAGATATGCCACACTCGTAATTGTGATAAAGCTACATTTTATGATTATGCCATTTGAGATTTTCAAAACAATGTACTACTGACTTTGGCAAATCAACTGATTTCTGTGGCATACAAATTATTGATTATTGATATGGAATTTAATAATCAAATTTATTAACTTCATAAACTTCCTACCACACCAAATACTGGCTACTGTTGCTTCATTCCCTACTTTGGAGGTGCATCAAATATTTTTGAAAATGCAGGTGTGTGTGTGTGTGTGTGTGTGTGTGTGTGTGTGTGTGCGTGCGTGCGTGTATATAAAAGTTATTTTATATGTAAATAGTTTTAATGATTATTAAATAATTTTAAAAAATGAATTAAACTACCATGATATTTAAATACATAATTCTATTAATCAGTCACATACATAACAAACTAATCTAACTGCAAACCTATATAATAATGTATTCTTTTAATACAAATACAAAATGCTATTAATGGGGCGGTCAAAACGTTTGTTAAAAAATATTGGGTTAATTGTTAATAGTCGCTATTTCAAACCATCAATACATGTTGGAAGCCGTAAAATCAAGACAAAAAACATGACATGCTACAATATGAACTTCATGCAAAACAGAATTACAAAACCAAACAGCAAACCCTGTGTTTAACTAAAAGTTTTACCAAGAGCAGCCAGGTACTTGAAGATGGATTTCCCATCCCCTGTAGCTGAGGGGGAACTAGGACTCATTGGAGTTGTGGGGGTTGAATCCCCACCCTCTTTGTCCAATTGAGCTGTGAGGTAGGGGCATAGAAATTGTTTATCAGCTACAGGTAGACGGCAGAATAAAGGACCCTTCCCAAAATTATTAATAAACAAACTCAAATTTTAATTTTTAAATTGCAAAATTAAAACAGAATAAACTGAAAATATTTGCATTAGTGCATAAAACTATATTTTAATTAACAACATTTAAATTTTATGTTGCACAGTTTGTATTAAGTAAAGAATAACAAATATAGTTAAATAATAAAACTGTCATCAGCTACTGCTACTGATTCTTGATTATCTTTTCTTTAATTAAAAACAATGCATCCATAAGTCAGCAGAAAAAAAAAGCAAGCAAGCTCTCACTGTGATATTACTAAAAATAAAGAATGACTGTATTGTAAAGAATGTAATGTACTTATGTACTAAACATCATGAATATTTTAAAACTGAGGGATAATCATCAGCCAAATATCATGCTACAGAGAGACACTTGCTGCATGAGAGCACGCATGCACACTGATGTCTCGAAAAATGAGAATAAAAAATCTTCCTTGGGGAGTCAATTACCTCAAATCTGAAACCTCTACTTCAATATTTCCCATGCCAGTAATGCAAAATAGATATGTCTAATAAGATATCAGGAAAAAAAAATTCAACAGGAAAAACAATGACAGTTACAAAGAAAATGCAGGAGGTAAAAGGACTTATTTGGATTTATGGATGAAGCAACTCAGTCTATGAGGCCAATATTATGTCCGTTAATTGCATGTTCTAATGGCTGGTTTGCCTGCTTTGCGAAATGAAAACCCAACTTTCTGGGAAGGAAACCCTGCTACCTGTGTACAATACTGGCTAACTTACCTTCATTTGAAAAGCCCTGATAAAAGTTCTTTGCATCCCAGATGGAATTTGAACCCAAGTCTTTCCCACCAAAGGGCAGTGTCAAAATCAACTAAGCTAGGAGTATTTTTTGTGGAAAGGGTGGAGAAAAGGAATAACTAGTTATCTTCTTATACTCTGAAACTTAATGCCAGCAGGAAGGTAATGAATGAAAGAATGAATCCAGTTAATTATGCACAGGAGAAAAGAAAATCAGAAAGTCTTATCTTGATGGATGAAAGCTACATATAGTGATTTGGTGAAATTATACTACTTAAGGAACACGGACAGGAAAAGACAGAAAAAAAAAATGGCTTGAACATCCATGAATTGTATCATTTTAGAAATATATATAAAGAAAGTCTGTTCTAAAGAACAAACAGACGAATGCTAGTTAGGGAATTTGGACACAGGTGTTGGCATATTGCCACAAATGCTATACCAAGTTTAAAAACAGTACTTGCATGTGTCTGCAAGTGAAACTGAATAATTTATAATTTAATTATGAATTAAAAATAAAATTATAAATTAATTGATAAGGAATACAGCAGGTCTCTTTGGCTTAATGAGAATAAAAAAAGTAATTTCACAACTAGAAATAAGTTATTCATAATCAAGTCAAAACTTGGTCCTGAAGATACGGTAATGCTGCTATAGTCTGACCACTGAAGCGAGAGCAATCATTGGCAGACTGCCAAGAAGAGTCAATTCATCTTGAAGGGGAGAAAGAAATAAGGCGATGTACGAATTGATCACCAACACGCAAAATCACGTGCTTTATACATAAAATTTTCCAACTGTTATACAAGCAAAATAGTTACCACTTTAAAAACTACAATGATCATAAAAGAGGAGTTAATTTTCTGACGTGTAATAATAAACAACTCATCCCACAATACAGATTGATTACCCTATAATCGGAATGGATTCCCCTTCTTTTGATGCGCAAAACCGTTGAAGGGTCTCGTATATGTGGGCTCGTATGCTACTACTACTTTTTCTAAGCCTTTTTATAACCAATTTTGATTAGCCTGCACTTATAATCCCTGTGTATCTTATTGCTACTGACTGCCTTGTAATTCCTTTATTCCTCTAAAACATCTTTTTGAACACTGTTTGTATGAATTTGCTGTTCATCCATTTCACTCATACTCTATTTCTTTAACTCTTGGTTATATGGTTATTAGGCAGCCTAATCAATAACCATGCTCTGTCAACTTGTTTTCTATACAGCTCATCAACCTATTATATTGATTACAGTTGGCTACATAGCCTCCTCACCTTCTACACTTTTTATAATCTCCCTCTGATTTTAGTCAAATAAAATACCTTTACTGATTTTTTCCTGTCTGATCACTTCTGACACCAGAACCTCATGATCACTCTCTTGACAACCAACAGCAATGTTGAAACCTCATTAACAATTGCATTCTGTGAGGATAGACACCAAATACAACACCAAACTTCATGTGCTGCTTTAGAGAAATATCCCTCAAAATTCGATAAATTTCCTTGTCTTGTTCCTATATATCATCTCCTCCTTCCAATCCATATACCTGGCTTTAATAAGAAAAACTACAGACAAATTCATAATTATAATTATGAATTTGCCTGTAATTTTTTATAATAAACTAACTAAAAAGAGACAAAAAAATTTTACTCAGCAACAGAATAAAGCTAAAAGCAATCCAAACAAAACAAAAAACAAGAAAAAAAAAAGTGGAATAATGGTATAAATATATCGATATTATACAGTCATAGTATTACACATATTCATTATTGATGCTCTGAATATCTGGTTTTGCTTCAAGCATTTGGCTGATTCAGTGTGTTTTTCAAATATTCAGCTTTGCCCAAAGCAGTAGAAAGATTCAGTATTCAGCTGGCCAAAGCAGAAAAATTCCTGTTACATGCATATAAACACAAAAAATTGGGAAAATCCTCCTCTTATCTTGCACAACTGCAAAGGCTTGTGGCATTTGTTATAGGCACTTTCTTTTGGTTAATATTGTGCAACATTAAAAATTGTTTACGATATTGCACGGAGGGTGGTTGAACCATGGAATGCATTGCCTGATGGAGTGGTGATAGCAAGAACGGTCAATGAGTTCAAGGAGCGGTACGATAGACTTTGTGTTTCTTGTGGGGGGGGGGGGGGGACCGCCCCTCGATGAGTCTTGATAGACTTTGCGTTTCTTAGTAAGGACCTCCCACGATGAGTCTTTTGACTCCATGGAGGCCTGAATAATAATAATAATAACAATATGAAATATTAAAATTTGTCTTACAATATTGAATTTATGCAATTTATGTGAAGATTAAAAATTTGCAAAACACAAAATATGGAAATAATCAAATATCTGGGTAAGACAGAAAAAGGAAGTATCTATGACTAATCATGTAAAAATGCAAGTACAGTGATGAATTTAAAACAAAGCAATGAAATTGAAATAAACTATAGTGCAAGAGCAAGAAAGTAGTCTGAATCGAAAGTAAATCCACCCAAAAGCAACAAATGTTATTTGACATTAACCATTAATCTAAAAAAAGGATGTAGATAGCAAATATGCAAAATCTTTTCTAATATGCTATGACTGAAATGATTGCATTGGATAACATGCTATATACATATGTTTCAAAAAGGATTTCCAAGGCTAATGAGTAAATGCATTCTGCAGTACAATTTCTCAGAGAAAAATGTTTGGAACTAGATAACAGCATCAAAAGTTTTATTAGAAGCCAGAAATATTTACGAAGAAACCAGACAGGGGGTGCTTAAGGGTCAAAGCTGTATAACTGAGAGGAGACCTCCACATAGCCTTTAAAGGAATGCGGAGAACCAACCAGGGCTTCTGACCTAATGTCCAATCCTCACCTTCTCGTGGTGCACCCTGTTCGGTATCTACTTGGATACTGAATGAACGAGGATGGGCTGGCAATTTGGGATTAAGGTGACCAAATTGTATTCTTATTGGTTAACCAAAATATAGAATGATGGTACAACATGACAAAATTTCATGCCGGCTGGGGCGTCGCCCGGTTAAACAAGGCCCCCGTTGTTTTCGCCAGGGAACCAGGGCGAACAGCGAAAAGTCAGCTACTGGAACAAATCTGAAAACAAACCCCAACTCAACATCACCAGAGTTAAAGATCGGTACTATCAAGGTAAGAAGCCTGAATGGCAAAGAAATGGAGCTAGCTGAGGAATTAGATAAGTACCAGATCGACATAATAGGGGTGACTGAAACAAAAAAGACCAAAACTGGTGAGATCTTTCTGAGCAATAAATACAAAATGTTATATTCAGGCAATGACAATCAAGGAAAAGAAGGAGTAGCCATAGTATTCAACACAAAATACGAGGCTAATCTTCTTGAATGGCAGTCAGTCTCAAGTAGAGTAATGTGGGCAAATATGAGAATGGGGAACTGGACAATGAGACTTATTTGTGCCTATGGTCCCACAGAAGGTTCTACTAAGGTAGAAGTGGAGGAATTTTTTGACGCTTTAGAAAAAGCAACTGACACAATGAAAAAGGAAAAGTTGGTCCTTGTTGGGGATCTAAATAGCAGAGTAGGAAATGATTGTGAGACATACAAAAATGTTTTGGGAAAATTTGGAGAAAAGTGCAAAGCTAATAATAATGGCAAATATCTCTTGGATTTCTGCTCAGGACATGGACTGGTTATTACTAACACCATGTTCCAACATAAAAATGTGCACAAATTCACATGGAGAGAAGAGGCTAGGAATAAGAAAAGTCTCATTGACTATGTTATTGCTGATAGTGATGTTTTCTCCCTGGTGCAGGACACCAGAGTGTACAGAGGATTTAAAACTGGAAGTGATCACTATTTAGTCTTAAGCAGGATAAAACTGAATTTCATATTAAAAAGAATGACATGTAAGAAAGTTTTAAAGTGAATAAAAATTGAGCATCTCTCAGGTGTGAACTGTAGACTAAAATACACAAAGATTATTGAAGAAAAAATGAAAGAGTTTGAGAACAGGAATCAAATCTTGGAGATTCAGTGGCAAACTCTGAAGAAAACATTGATTGATTCTGCCAGAGAGGCATATGGTGAAGTTGTCTGCAAGGATAAAAAAATCAGAACTCCCAGGTGGACACAGGCAGTTAAAGAGGCAGTGAAGGAAAAGAAGAAAGCATATCAAAAGTTCCTGTCAAATAAGTCAGCTTTTGCTCTTAGAGAATATAGAGACAAATGCAAGAATGCTAAACACTGTGTAAAACTAGCTAAACAAAAGTCATGGGAGTACTTTGGCAAGAATACAGAAAATAAATATCAAGAAGGTGGCAAAATATTCTGGAGGTTGTTGAAGAAGCTTAGGAATGGAGGAAAGAGTGCTGTAAAAGGAGTTAGAGATGATAAAGGTGACATGAAAACAGGAGAAAAAGATATCCTTGAAGTATGGAGTAATTACTTTGAAAAACTGCTAAATGAAAGAAGCAGTGATGACAGCACACTGGTAAAAAACACTGCCCAGGCATGCAGTCAGGAATACATATCCATACTTGAAGTAGAAAAAGCCATCAAAGGCTTGAAATGTGGAAAGGCAGTAGGAGTAGATGATATTCGACAAGAAATGCTGAAGTATGGTGGTATAAGAGTCTTACAGTGGCTGCACTGCATGGTTCAGAAAGCCTGGACAGAGGGACAAATTCCCGATGATTGTAGTAGAGCTCTCATAGTACCCATATATAAAAAGAGAAACAAAACTGAATGTGAGAATTACAGAGGTATTTCCCTACTGAGTGTTCCTGGCAAGATCTATGCAAGTATACTTGAGAAACGGTTGCGAAGAATTGGGAAGAAAAGCTTGGTGAAGAACAAGTTGGATTCAGGCCAAATAGAGGGTGTCAGGATCAGATCTTCACTTTATGACAAATAGTCGAGAAAGCATGGGAATATAATAAAGATCTGTATTTAAGTTTTGTCGATTTGGAAAAGGCATATGAGACAAGGTGCCAAGAGAGAAGCTATTCAATACGCTACAGTTATATGGTGTCAATGGGGCATTATATTAAGCAATACTTAGTCTTTATTTGAGTTGTAAGTCAGCAGTTAGAATTGAAGGGAGTACAGGAAGATGGTTTAATGTTAAATCTGGTGTGAGACAAGGATGTACAATATCCCCTCTGTTATTCATTATCTATATGGATCACATTATGAAGAAAAGTGGTATTAAACATGATATCAAAATAGGAGATGTTAATGTCAGCTCTTTGCTTCATGCAGATGATGTTATACTTCTAAATAAATCCGCTACAAGTCTGCAAGATTCTCTGACTAAATTGAATAACTGTTGTAATAGATATGGTATGAAGGTCAGCAATAAAAAGACAAAGACAATGAAAATAGGCAGAATCATTGAAAATGTCAACTGTGTTGTGAATGGAGAATCTGTGGAAGAAGTAAAACATTTCAGCTACTTAGGCACGATTTTTACTGAAGATGGTAAATTAAATATAGAAATAGACAACAGAATCAGCAAAGCTGGTATGGTGGGAAGTCAATTGAATAAATTCGTATGGAATAAGAGAGAAATTAGTCAGAACACTAAATTAGCTGTGTACAAGACAGTGGTCAAACCAATTTTAACTTATGGATCTGACAGCTGGGTCAGAAGTAAAACACTTGACCAAAGACTAGAGACTGCAGATATGAGACTCCTGAGAAAGATTAGAGGTGTGAACAGATGGCATCAATGGCAATATCATATTAAATATGAGGATAGTAGGAAAGAACTTGACATTGTCAGCATCTAGAAATGCATTAGCAGAGCTAATCTCAGGTGGTATGGTCACTTAAACAGAATGGACGAAGAAAGATTAGCAAAACAAGTGTTCTCTGCCAGGTTGGCTGCAAAACGACCCAGAGGAAGACCAAGATATAGGTGGATTGATACGGTACAAAGTGCCTTAGATGATAGAAATATAAGATCTGATAATGTTGGAGTCTTGACAAGTAACAGGCTGATTTGGAGGAAAATTGCAGATAGGAAGTTAGTAATGATGTAATTTTTTCTCATGTAGTACTATTATATCCTGTACATCCCTTGAGGGTACATGGCAGGATGGCAGGAATTTGATGATGATGAAACCAGACACAGGCTTCTCCCAAAAGTTCAGCAGAATTGCTTTTCCTACATTATAATTTAGCACAATTTTAATTTGATTAATACATCCATAATTATTCTTTGTATCAATTTAAAATAGAAGTTCCATTACTATTTTTATTTGAGGAAATAAATGCAATATTCTTTCTGATTTTTATGCTGAACTGGTTTTTTTAAATAAATGTTGCCTATAAAATTTAATGACAGTTTTATTATATTGAAATGGAAAATATTATAGATCCAACTATATTTTATAGCCAAATGTATGCAGAAACTTAATGTTAAAACTTTACCAGTAAGCTTATGAGAACCTTTGGTGTTGGAGTTGCCTTGTTTTGCACTATTTAAAAGAAATATTGCTTAGGTTTCAGTGATGTGACAGCTTTTTTCCAACTGATTCTTCTCATCATAGACCATACAGATACCTTAAGAGTACCCTCTCAAGAACCCTCTGTTAAATATACTGTAGTACTCCTATATCAAAAAGTTAAATTCATCATAAGTGAATTTTTGGTAGGTGTATACTCAAATATGAAAGTCTGGGGCTGAGAGGCTTCGATATGGCATATGTAAGAAAGTAAGATGGAGGATTTTATAGATCAGCAGTAACTAAATCCTGGTTCATAAGGTTGTTCGCTGCTGCTTTCAAAGAATTTTAGCTTTTGTTGTATTTTGTTATTGTTTTATCATAAAAGACAATAATTCATGACATATATATGTAATATTTTTCACAGAAAAAAGTATATGCATTTGTTTGTCTATTCCATAGTCTATATTTAATATTTAAATATAAATCTATATTTAATTATTTTTAATATTTTTTTATAAATATCTTGCACCTCATGAACATATGAAAAACATCTTATGATGTGACTCCCAACATCAACTTTCCTACGCCCAAGCCTAGGAAACTTGGCCACTACTATTATAGATCCATTCATATTTTATAGCCAAATACAGAAAGAAACTTAAGTTTGAAAAATTTATCACAGAGCTCATAAGAAAGTTATAAATTGTTAAAATTTTTAATTCTTTAATGGATCCATAACATCATCCTTTCAATATCTCATTAATGCCAAAATGAAGCCTCCCAGCTCTATATTTTTATATTTGACAGTTATTTAGGAAAAGCAAAAATATTATTTTCACTTTTTATCAAAGAGAGCCTAAAAACGTCTCCATTTCAGCAATGTAAAATAAAAGAAATAGGGGATATTAAAGATCTATCCTTATTTCACAACCAAATTTATATATATATATATATATATATATATAAATAAATAGAAACTTGGAAAGTTTTGAATAAAGACCAGAAAGCTTATAAGAATACATTCCACAGCACTGGAGTTGACTTAGCTTGCACTACTCAAAAAAAAACTTTCCAAGTTTCTATGTATGAAATATGGACTGATCTGTTTATCTTATAATGCTGAAAAGAAGACTTTTAGGTTCTTCTGTGATAATTGCTGTTCACACCACCAGCAACAGTTCCCTTATGAAAAATTCAACTCTCTGATACAGAATTGCTAGGTAATAAATGAGCTTTTGTCCTCTTAAGGTTTCTATCTTATCTCTGATGAGAACCAATAATATGAAACATCTGTCAAGCCAGTGAAGCTTTAATCAAAATGTAAAAATGTAGTAATAAAAGATGAATACATGGACGCTTGGACAGCATTCATGTCTTTTAAGTAGTGAAAGCTAAGGCAAGACCAATGGCAAGGATTGTATTCACATAAGCTCTGTGATCTTTGAATATTTTCAAGTTTTTTCTCTCTCACTACATATATATATAAAGCAAAGTCCATTTTTGGTGTTAGCTTATAACTTGAGAACGAACTGACTGAGTTTGATGTCTTCACCAATAGACAGGGGATGTTCCAAGGATGGTTTATGTGCATTTTCATTGATGTACACTTCCAGATTATGGAACGGTGATTTTTTTTTTTTTTTTTACCTTCCTTAGCCCGGAAGTACTGCAGTTTAACAATATTGGCCACTATTTCTGGCCAGATATTGGTTAAATTTTTTTGATATTGTTAAATTCTATTGTTAAGTTCTTTCATTATTACCTGTGGCCAGATATTGTTAAATGTTTTGGATACTGTTAAATTCTATCTTTAGATATTGGAATATTAAGTTCTTTTGTTATTACCATTATTATGTTTATTAGTAGATTTTTAGGAAAAGCAAAAATATTTAAATATAAATGTATATTTAAATATGCCATGATGAAGAGCAAGTTCTATAATCACTCAACTCCTGTGGCAAGATGTATGAGACTAAACAGAGTGAAATTAGAATAAGATGAATATTAGAATAAGGAATGATCTGCTTTCTCTTACAATGTGTAATATAAGATATTCCACTGATCCAACAGTTGTGATCGATACCATGACTGTAATATGACAGCACTGTAAACCACTTAAATAAAGACATAAATCTCCCAGAATGTGCCATTTGAATGGAAAGGTGAAACTAAATGAAATCACAGGTCCTCCTGAAACATTATTATCACTCATTACAATGCAACATCCATAGTCTCATCAATTTATTAAATAAATAAATTCCGTGTGATGGTGCAATAACCATGAGTCCCCTTTTTTACCCTCCCTTTTTCTGAAACTTTAAATTTACTAAAAAATGCCCCCCCCCCACCCCACAGATATATTATTATACTATTCATTCTGGCTCCTTCACTTGGAAACATACTATTCATATACAGATTGAGGATCCAACCATGGGCTCTCCCCTCTAGCTAATTATTATATGGAGCATTTTGAAAAACATGTTCTTGATACTGCTATTCTCAAATTTTCTATCTGGCTAAGATACATGGATGATGTGCTCTCTATTTGGCCACATAGCTCACATGGATTGCCAATATCTTTTTCTAGATACTCTA